>NC_053162.1:139386174-139696859 GCF_016835505.1 Polypterus senegalus
TTGACCTCTCCAAATTAGAATCATTGCTGTTATTGAACTATCTGGAGTATAAACACGTTTGGTCTCTTTGTAATGGTAACATTCTCTAGTTTCACCCTTAGTAGTCAGAATCACTGTAGGTGTGACTGATCAAAAGTTATGCACATTAGAAAATGAATTTTTTTGTTCTCGCCTAAGTTTTTTTTGTGAAAATAAAGGCCTCTATAACTGCAGTAGGTAGGTGGGGACAGAAACACACTATGTACCAACAGAATAACTTGTTGACTACTCACATTTCAAATTTGAAAAGAATACCTGTAAAATGACATTTTTACACCAGTTTTTATGTGGGCATGTCCAGGTGCTTTTTAGAGTTACCTATGGTTTATCCATTATCCACATTTTGGAACGTATGGAAAAAGTGCAATAACTTTTGAATGCTTCAACCCACATATATCAATGAGGGCTCTACTGAAAGCTTACACCTAAAGGAATCTATATCTACATACAGTGTCACTCCATTAGTTATGGAAATTCATATTCCATAATAAAAACAATAAAAAATACACATTTCAATATAAAAATAGTCAAAACAAGTCTTATGGGCTAAAAATATATATATATATTTTATTTTTACTTTTTTTTTAATAAAATGCACACAAACTATATACATTTTTTACAAACTGTTACAATACAGCTCAGCGTTTTTCCACGTGCCACTGATTGTAGCAATCGTTAGCAGGCAGAAAGCACAAGGGCGTGTCACATGTCGCTCTCTGCCATTAGACGTCTCCTGGTACGATCGATAACTGTCACGCCGCGTACCTGCATCTGTTATTTAATCGAGAGTGTATTTACGTTTATCTGTACTTTTATCCATATTTAAAATGCGAAAAAACTAGGTGAAATCACAATAAACAACCACGCACCAAGTCTGCAGACTGGCACAAATGCCAGCTTCGTGCAGCTCCGATCGGTTTTGTTTACAAGTTGGTATGGCAAGTTACATATTGACGTGCTCAGCTGCTCATTGGCTGTAAGTTTGGAGTGTCACTCAAAGCGTCCAATCAAACTGGTAGATTCTACCAGGGTTTGGAGTTGTGCATCATCGTTCAGCTGTCTGTGACACTCGTTGGCTATACGAGGTGCCAGTCACCCCCCAGACCCATCGTAATTGGCCAACTTAGGTGTCAATCAGAAGCTAACACTTCCGTGTAACATGCTTTAGCATGGTTATTGCCGACAGAAACAAATTACGTCTGATATGACCAATAGTAATGAAAAAAAAATGTCGGAGCTAGTCTCGAGTTAAAAAACGTTTTCTGGAGTTTTTGTCCCTTTGAGGATCTATCGTGTGTTTTGGACCTAATCGTTTTACTGGATTATATTCCCTGGAGCCTTATGGACAGAATGAGATCAATATTGCTCGGAAATATTGATGTTTGACTTGCAGAGAGCCTTCAAAGGTAGGAAAAGTCAGCTCTTAAAAGTATTTGCTTCTCTGTAAAAAAGGATTTAGTGTCAGTGCTGTGGTTGTTGTGTGTCAAAATGGTTTATATCATCGGAAAGACGAGACTCTGAATTTTCATTTGATGTGTAGTATGTCAAGGTGCATGACAGAGGGGCATGCACACATGGCTGTGACATGATTGTAACGTCGTAAAATCGTCGTTATGTACCGGGACCGGTACGTGTGCATGTTAAAAGGAAGATGTACAGATGATTTGTGATTTAAAACTTTACTGAATTTTATGTTTTATTCTTTAAAACCAATTGGAATATTTTAACTATTTATTGACCTGGTTAATTTGTTTATTTGCCAATTTGCACAATAAAATGTGTGTACTTTTGCACCTATTACATAAAGACCTGTTTATGTGTCTCACTCGCCACTGTGCCCATCCCTGGTACATGAACTACTAGGTGATCAACCTTCCAACTGATAGTTGAGCAAACGTTGGCATAGTGACCCCTGACAAATACTTTCAGCAACTTAATAATTTGGTTTTTTTTTGGCTAATGCCTTTTTGTTTTTTTTCCTTTGACTTTAAATTTTGAGTTCCCCTTTTTTACAACATAAACCATATCCATGGTTTGTTTTGACTACATTTCATTTCTCGGTCTTTCCATTAATCCTTTGCAGACTTGAGTAGTGTCAGAACAATATCTGATATATATTTAAATATATTATATATCACCTAAGAACCTCATTTGACCTGTTATATCACCTTTTTCACTCTTATATCTGATTTTATAACAGTGCTCCTGATTTTGGGGAATGGTGTTTATGCAGAAACAAACAGAGATACATCTCCTGTATCTGTCTCTGTCTCTTTTTAGTTTGCCAGATGTACTTTTCCCCACTCACCTGTTGAACACAAGCTTAAGGGTCTACTGTCAGGGGGCTGCCTTTAAACTCTTCACCAGGGTTCTTCCAGAGCAATCTTGGGATTTAATCCAATTCTGTTCAATTCACTTCTATGCAGTTTATCTTTTTATACAGCTCTTCACCAAGTGCAGTCACAGAGCACAGGTAGATACAGATGAAAACTTTATAAATTCCGAAATACATAATGAGTACACATAAAGAAACAAAATTGTTTAAACAGTTCAAACAAAGAGATTTGAAACTGATTTACATAAATTTACATAAATCTAAGCAATAGCCATCCATCTCTCAAACCAGCTGAGCAGGGTCATGGGGAAGCTGGAGCCTATCGCAGCAAGCATACGGTGCAAGGCGGGAACAATCCCTAGATGGGGCGCCAGTCAATTATATTGTGAACACACAGGCACATGCCAATTTAGCACAGCTTTTGTCTTTGTACTCTGTGTGGAAACCAGACCACCCGCAGCAAACCCACATGGCTAATGGGAGTACATGCATACCCCATACCTAGAACATGAACCCCGCCACTGTTGCTAGGCAATAGCACTAACATTGCGGCACTCTACCACCCTTCTCAGTAATATCTGTCCATTAACTAATTGTTGAACTTGCCCTCTGAATTTCCTGAGTGTAGACCTATCAGAGATCCCTCTGGAAGTTCCAAATACTCCTGCACTCAGAATAAGACATAGTACTCCCTGGTGGTCCTTTACCTTATTGACATTTTGAGACACTCTTCATTTACCAGTATGAGAACCCATTCATCCATCCATCCATTATCCAACCCACTATATCCTAACTACAGGGTCACAGACGTCTGCTGGAGCCAATCCCAGCCAACACAGGGTACAAGGCAGGAAACAAACCCCAGGCAGGGCGCCAGCCGACTGGAGAGTATGAGAACCCTATCTTACTCATTCTTTACCATATATTTGCCCTATATTATATTTTCATTCATTCATTCATTCATTCATTCATTCTTCTTTTTTAACTTGCTGATCCAGGGCAGAGTAATCATCAGGCACGAGGCAGGAAGAAAACCTATGTGACTGGAAATCCATATAGACATGGGGAGTACTGTACATTGTGGTCCCCGGCCGGGACGCCCAGGAGGATCGGAGGAGGGCTTGTGCCTCCTCCAGACCGAGAGGGGGTGTCCGTCCTGGTTATGTTGAGGGCCTCGGGTTAAGGGCTTGTAAGCTCAGCCCTGTAGGGACACGTGGCCACCGCCAGGCGGCGCCCCGGTGCCTGGATATCCCGAGAGAGCCCAGCACTTCCACCACACCAGGAAGTGCTGGGGGGGAAGACTTTGGAGGACACCCGGAGAGTGGCCGGGAGGACAGCCGGCACTTCCGCCACGCTGGGGCGTGGCCATGGGAAGGATGCCGGGAACACCTGGTGCTCGTCCAGGAATCATATATAAGGGGCCGCCTCCCTTCAGTGAGCAGTGGATGTCGGGTGGAAGTGGACAGAGCTGGAGAGAGGACTGGAGGCGGCCAGGAAAGAAAGGCACAGAGACTGTGAGCCCTGGACTTTGGGGAATCGGTGCAAGCGGCACTGGGGTTTTGTGAGCACGGTAATATTGTAAATAGTAGTGTAAATAAACAGTGTGTGGTGATGAACAACATGTCTGTCTGTCTGTGTCCGGGCCAGCGTTCACAGTGGCGTAGTCGGCAGGATGCTCCGTCTGGTGCAAGACGGGTACCTGTTACAAAAAAACATATTTCTGTGGACGGCCTGGCGCAGCAGCGGACCCCACACATTGGCTGCGGGAGCGGCCCGTGCACAACCCTGCGGGAGCGGTCAACCCCAGAGACCGCCCCCGGACCGCAGAATGGCCATCCCTGGGTGCAGAGGAGGAAGAACGGGCGTCGCCAGAGCGCAGCGGGCTCCGAGGGTCGTGCTGTCAGGAAGGACGGCCCGACTGGCGTTGCGACACAGAAGGCCACACCGAGGCAGGGGCCTCGGCATGACGGGATCCGGGAGGTAAGCGCCCTGCCCTGTAGTAATCGGCCCTTCGGGGTCGCACTTACCTTTTTTCCACCAGGGAGGGACGATCCAGATCCGCGTCCCTGGCAGGAGCACGCCAGGTCACAGGCTGTCGGCAGTGCGACGCTGGCAGCAGAGGAGGCTGCGAAATCAGAGCCGTTGCGGCTCGGAGAATCGCCGCAGCTGCGGAGCTGCGAGGAGGCACGTCACCGCACCCAGAGCAGGTGAGACAAGATGGCCACGGGCCGGATGTCCCGCCCGCTGACAGGCACGAAATTGGTTGGTATGTCTTGTGTGCCCGCCAATGATTGGATGGAGGCGGGACCAAGGAATGCCAGTCTCGTGCCTAGGAGAGACCCGATTGGGCCAAAAGGAGTGGCCCACAGGAGGCAGGCGACGAGTGGTGCTGATGGACAGGTAAGCCCACCGGCGTCTGTCTCACTGTTTCCGCCAGCGGCTCGGCGCGAGCCGGAGGAGTCCCTCCGGCCCACCGAGCCGCCTTTATTGCAGGTGCTGGGTGATCTCGTTAACCGCTTGGAGCTGCTGAGGGGGAAGGCGGTCGTGTCGGGAGAGACGCCGCGTGTGACGGAGGATCGGCGCGACGCTGGAGCCTTTGGCAAATGGGACACCACGGGGAAGGTAGGTTGTATCGTCCCCATAAAGCATAAAGGGGGATCTGCCGAACACGGCCGCGACTTTTTTAAGGAGGACCGGCTTCAAGTAAGCAATACCCCCACAGCAGACGCAGCGGGGCAGACAGCCGCCGAGGCGAGGAGAGCGAACACGCAGGGGCTGGCAGGACGGGGGCTGATGAGTGCCCTGGGTCCTGGCGCCCTGTGCTCCAAGCCCGCGGCAGTCTCCTGTCGCTCTGCCGGGACGCAGACGGGGCTGGGTTTGGGCCGTCACCATGCTCAGACCCAGACCATCAAGCCGTCCAAGATGAGAAGGAGGAACCGAGGGGCAAATGCCGGTTCCTCCGACAGGAAGTGGACAGAGCTGGAGAGAGGACTGGAGGCGGCCAGGAAAGAAAGGCACAGAGACTGTGAGCCCTGGACTTTGGGGAATCGGTGCAAGAGGCACTGGGGTTTTGTGAGCATGGTAATATTGTAAATAATGGTGTAAATAAACAGTGTGTGGTGATGAACAACATGTCTGTCTGTCTGTGTCCGGGCCAGCGTTCACAACATATAAACTGCTACAAACTTCTATACTCCTGTATTAAAATTCATATATATAATATATACTGTGTATTGATATGTTGTTCTTTAAAAAAAAGAAAGTCTGAAGAATATTCCCAATCTTTATTTTGAAATTCTACTATTTTGATTACACAGTATTCAGTATTGATGGATAATATTCCTGAGGGACAGTGAATTGTTCTCTTCCCAGTGTTGATTGCTATTTGTACTAAAATGCTATCAGGATTGGTTCCATCTTGCAGTGACCTAAATTGGAATAAACAATTTCAGAAAATGTGGTTGTTTGAAGATGAGTGCCGAACAATTAACTGGTATCATTTCCATCATTGGTTTCTGTCTTCTACTCAGTCCTGCTGCTGGTGTCCCATTAAACTATTGGGATATATGGATTATGCAGAGTCCATATACTTTATACTGAAGGCTGGCATCTGACAGGTGTTGTGCAATACACTGAAAAAACATCTGAATCCTTTGTTGTTGGTTTTAGGGGATTTGGTTGTTCAGTGAAGTAAATAATACGTGTCCGGTTTAGTACATCTTGACATCTCTGCTTCCACACTCATTTAGCTGTTACTAATGTCACTTAGTATGACATTGATTCAACCCCTTCACTTTCTGCACACTTTACTGTGTTGTAGATGTCATTTTAAATTGATAAGTTTTCCATTTTTGCCCATCAATCTTGACTCAATAGCCCATAATGACAGTGAAAACTTGGTTTCATAATAGACAAGACAATGCTGGAGAAGCTTCAGAGGCCCATCCAAATCCCAGACTTAAACCTCATAGAATTTGTGTGGAAACCCCTGAAGAAAGCAATGTACAAATGCTTCTCATACAGTCTATCAGTGTTTGAGAGGATCTGCCAGGAAGAATGAGATAAACTGCTTAAATCCAGGTATGCAGAACCTGTAGAGACTTACCCAAAAAGAGTAAAAGCTGTAATTGCTGCCTAAGGAGTTTCTACAAAGTGATGAAATAAGGGTCTGAAGAAATAAATGAATAAAAGATTTCAGTTTTTGATTTTTAATACATTTGTAAGCCTTTCTGAATGCATGTTTTCACTTTGTCATTATGGGTTATTTATAGATAGATGGGCAAAAATGTCAAATGTGTAATGTGTGCAGAAAGTGAAGAGGTCTAAAATTATTTTTGAATCCACTGTATATTTACACTGTATGTGTATATTTACACATACATATCTTCACTTTTTTCATGAATTACAGTAATTCTAAAAAGCAACCTCTGTGAATGGCCAGATAAGTCTGATACTGAAGCAAGTATTGTTTAGATAAGAAGAGATGAAATACTACAGAAGAAAGACTGTAAAATAGGTCAGTAGGAGAGAAAATTTCTTTGTAAATGATCAAGTAAACAAATTACATATATTATAAATAGAATTAGCAATGCAAAGCTAAAGAGTCTGCAAACTGCAATTTTTATTTCTACATTTACTTGAACCGTAGAAAGTGCAAAAATTAAAATGAAATTTTAGACCATACACAAACTTCTTTGAAGTATTCATGACAATTAATATAATGTATGGATTAGAATACCGATGAATTTGTTTTTTCTTATTTTAATTTTTCTCTCCGGCATTCATATTTGCTTTTATTTGCAGCCGTGGATTAAAGTGAGACTGTGAGGAAAGTTATAAACACGAAATTCACTTTCTGTCTGCCGTTATGTTTTACAGTCTCGTGTCACCAGAGTAATTAGTTGTACATTTTCCAAGAGCAGCTGAACTTCATCGTTTTAGTTGTTATTGTCTGCAATGAAAGAATTTTGGATTGAGCTGTGGAACATAGGTTTTTGAAAGAGAGGAAAATTCAGGGAAAGGTCAGTCCTCTGTGGCCTCATAGCACGAATGAGAAAGAGCAGAGTTTTCAGATGAAACATACACAGGTCTGTAATACTGTAAAATAATATCTTTAAATGTGTGCTTGCAGCCTCAATAATACTATTGGTTTCTCAACTGAATTTGGCAGGGGCTCATTTTCGCATGTACCATTTTGTAGTCAAGACTGAAATAAGTGAGAGACTTTATGTGTAACATATCTCAACTTTCTTTACTTTCTGTCTTCATTACAGCACACCAATAGACATTTTAAAATAATCTTGACAACAAAATCTTGTAGCAAGATTTGCAGACAATGAATGGAATTTAGCCAGCAACAGGATATAGTCTTCATTAATTCGTGCAATGTATGAGCTAATTCAGTTGAACTTGAGCATTGGCTTCAAACACTTCCCCAAGACTCAATCCTATTTGTGACAGCTGCTATTAAGCATCTGCCTCTTTTGGCCACATTTTCTGCTTATGTCCTTGGCTTGCACTATAGTGAGCTACTATGTTCGCTTACATATCAGGAACAAAGTTTTTTTTATTTTTAGTCTTAAAATTAAAGCACACAAACCTAATTGTTTTAAGGAAAAACTTAAATGTGATGTAGACTGTGGCCTAATTTCCAAATGCAAACCTTTAAACCATAGGACTGGGTTATACTGTATGTAGTAATTACTAGTGTGAGAAATGAAGCAGAATCTGTGAACTCTTTGTTCATTGCTGTCTTCTAAGGGTAACAATATACTGGCCCATAATTCACAAACTCAAAGAGTTTAAAATGATTGCCAAATAGCACCGTAATAATTGCTAACATTCAGAACAACGTGCTGCATCCATTCAGGCCTGCAGATTCTATCCAGCCCTACACAGAAGTCCAGAAGATGTAGAACAGTTAAATAATATAATTTCTATTTACTACTAACATACTTATATAATGATTTATATTTGCTATTAATATAAAATATACTATCAATACCACTGTTATTAAATATATTCATCATTAACTAATGTTTTGCACATGCCAGTCAAATTTGCAATATGTATTAATGGTGCTTTTGTACTCCATATCAGTCTCTAGATTGTATTACATAAATTAAAAAGTACATATTATTTATGTTTATTAAGTTCTTTTAATGCATGTAAATATCAGTATTCGACTGACCTATCTGATATTAATTTATGACTGTAGCACTGTTTTTAAACTGCTTTGAAATTCACAATGGATTCTATGGATTTTAATTGCGTTTAGGAACTTGTAGCGTTCTGCATAAATATACTTTTAATAAATTTACTTTAGCAATTTTAGTGTACACATGCAGCTTTTAATTTCATAAGAGGACAAATGTCTCACATGAATGTGGTCTACACTACAGGACATTTTAATCACAGTCACTTACATTTCAGTTATACTATATGCCATAGAATACAGTACATGTATAATTTAAAGGTTACGATTGGGAGTTTGTGCTGATATTGTGTTGTTGCACCCACCATACACTGAACCACCTGGATTGGGACCCAAGTTCAGCGGGTGACACCTCAGCACCACACTGGAACAGTGTGAGGTTTTACTGTGGCTGGAGTGCCATTCCTGCCACTAACCCCCAAGCTTTCCTTGTAAATTGGAGGACCTGCTTGCAGAGCTGGATGCAGATTAACATCATACCTAGGATTAAGCAATTACAGGTTAAGGGTCTTGATCAAGGGCCCAATGGAGACAGTTCTGGCATTTACGGGATTCAAACCAGCAACCTTCTGATTACCAGAGCAGATCGCTACCCTCAGAGCCACTCTCATATGTATACTTAGATATTTTAAAATATGCACTTCATGATATTCAACTTTAAAAAACTGAATACGTAATAATAAACAAGTATTTAATCCTGTGCAATACTATGTATGCTCTTTAAATGAGATACTGTATAGTCCATCATTTCTCAGTAGATTTTTTTTTTTCAGACAGTATTCCAATTTATTTTTTACCCCATGATAGCAAATCTCTTGTGGTTAAAAGATTATTCTATATATTTAAATGTTAAAAGATCATGTATATATGCAACATGTTTAAGGAAAGAAAGAAAAAGGCACAAACACAGACAGAAAAGATTAGGGAGAATTGCAAAGGTTTGAAGTAAGTAGGAAGGGGATAGATCCATGCTTTTGAAATATTCCTGCTCAATTTTTATCATTCGTTTTTTTTTTTTATTATTTTTACTCTAAGTAAATCTAGAGTATTTTAATTGAAACACGAACATTTCAAGGTTTGATGTACATTCAGTTTTTTCTCTAAACATTTCAGTTGTAATACAGTACATTCTATATAGTAAGGCATGTTTTACTCAAATTTTTCATTATTATTAATTGCTTGTTATCATTGTTATTTTTTATTTCTTTCTAGTAAAACCTAAAATAATTGTTGCTGTATAGTTTACATTTTACACTTAATTTAATCACAAAAATGAAAGCATCATAACTCATGTTTCAATATAAAAATATTTGTATTAGGTTGTACTACTTTTGGATCTCTGATACAGTGCATCACTATTTCCACATTTTGTTATGTGACAGCCTTATTCCAAAATGGATTAAATTCATTTTTTTCTTCAGAATTCTACACACAACACCCCATAATGACAACGAGAAAAACTTTTACTTGAGGTTTTTGCAAATTTATTAAAAATAAAATAACTAAGAAAGCACATGTACATAAGTATTCACATCATTTGCCATGAAGCTCCAAATTGAGCTGAGGTGCATCCTGTTTCCCCTGATCATCCTTGAGATGTTTCTGCAGCTTAATTAGAGTCCACCTGTGGTAAATTCAGTTGATTGGACATGATTTGGAAAGGCACACACCTGTCTATATAAGGTCCCACAGTTGACAGTTCATGTTAGAGCAAAAACCAAGCATGAAGTCAAAGGAATTGTCTGTAGACCTTCGAGACAGGATTGTCTTCAGGCACGAATCTGGGGAAGGTTACAGAAAAATTTCTGCTGCTTTGAAGGTCCCAAATGAGCACAGTGGCCTCCATCATCTGTAAGTGGAAGACGTTCAAAACCAAGAGGACTCTTCCTAGAGCTGGCTGGCCATCTAAACTGAGCTATTGGGGGAGAAGGGCCTAAGTCAGGGAGGTGACCAAGAACCCAATGGTCACTCTGTCAGAGCTCCAGAGGTCCTCTGTGGAGAGAGGAGAATCTTCCAGAAGGACAACCATCTCTGCAGCAATCCACCAATCAGGCATGTATGGTAGAGTGGCCAGACAGAATCCACTCCTTAGTAAAAGACACATGGCAGCCCTCCTGGAGTTTGTCAAAAGGCACCTGAAGGACTCTCAGACCATGAGAAACAAAATTCTCTGGTCTGCTGAGACAAAGATTGAACTCTTTGGTGTGAATGCCAGACGTAACGTTTGGAAGAAAACAGGCACCGCTCATCACCAGGCCAATGCCATCCTTACAGTGAAGCATGGTGGTGGCAGCATCATGCTGTGGGGATGTTTTTCAGGGGCAGGAACTGGGAGATTAGTCAGGATAAAGGGAAAGATGACTGCAGCAATGTACAGAGACATCCTGGATGAAAACCTGCTCCAGAGCGCTCTTGACCTTGGACTGGAGCGACGGTTCATCTTTCAGCAGGAAAACGACCCTAAGCACACAGCCGAGATATCAAAGGAGTGGCTTCAGGACAACTCTGTGAATGTCCTTGATTGGCCCAGCCAGAGCCCAGACTTGAATATGATTAAACATCTCTGGAGAGATCTTAAAATGGCTGTGCACTGATGCTTCCCATCCAACCTGATGGCTTGAGAGGTGCTGCAAAGAGGAATGGGCGAAACTGGCCAAGGATAGGTGGGCCAAGCTTGTGGCATCATATTCCAAAAGACTTGAGGCTGTAATTGCTGCCAAAGGTACATCGACAAAGTATTGAGCAAAGGCTGTGAATACTTATGTACATGTGATTTCTCAGTTATTTTTTTATTTTTAATAAATTTACAAAAACCTCAAGTAAACTTTTTCATGTTGTCATTATGGGGTGTTGTGTGTAGAATTCTGAGGAAAAAAATGAATTTAATCCATTTTGGAATAAGGCTGTAACATAACAAAATGTGGAAAAAGTGGGCTGTGAATACTTTCCGGATGCACTGCAGGTGCAGAATAAAGTAAAAGACAGACTAAAAATGTAAACTGTGACCATTACCTTTCATATCAACTAAAAAAATACATTTTATAAAAATTAGACAGTTTATTTCAGTTTCTTGATTTTGGAGCTTGATTATAAATCTCATCACCTGTAACATTTTATCCAATAATCACCAGTACAACAAAACAATGATACACACCACAGATTCAGTATTTGATTCTTTGATCATTCTGTAATACAGCAGCATCTTTAAACCAAAAACCATTGTACATTGTTGTCAAAAGGTAGAAACTGTACAAAAATAAATATTTTTTTTAAAAGGAAGCTAAATAATACAATACTAAATTCCTTCACTGAAGGGAAATAATGCCGTAGTCCTTGTACATTACTGGAATGCTACATTTATACAATTAGTTTTGACTTCCTTTATATATCGAACATTTTACTACAATGCAGGATAGGGTAGTTGTGCTAAGTTAGAAATACTTTGTTCTAAAATTTTGCCCTTTTGTCAGGCAAGTCAAAGTTAAAATTATCACAACATCACATTGCCAGTCAAATATTACATTGTGGGGAAATTCTTTAGCAATTTTTGTGTAACATATGATGATAATACAAGTCAAGCTATTGTGCTTTCAAAAGAGGTTGTTTATTGGCAACCAATTATTACAAATGCTGAAGCACTTGTTACTTTGAAATCCTTTTAACTGCTTTCTCACTGATTCAAATAGAACAGAAAATGCCTCTTTTCTGATAAAAATATTATATATAAAATGCCTTCTGTCAATAAATTAAATGCTAAAAACATATTCTAGCCTTCATTAGATATTACACTCTGTTGAGAGAACTAAATTAAGCAAAAGTTTGTTTTTAGTGTTTTGTATGAATTTATCACCAGTTGTTTACGAATGTTTTCACTATACATTTTAAAGTAAACTTTTCTGATGTAGGAAAGTTTATGTTTATGCTCTATGTTAGGTATTCATCTAAATAGCAAATGGATTAGATTAAAAACAGCTTTGTACTATGCAGACACAAGCTTTCTATAATTCTCAGCCATACATTCCCTTTCTTTGGCTCCCTTATTGCAATAATCTAGTTTGTTTCCAGTTTAAATATTTCTGTGCTCTTTTTCACAGAACAGATCATGTCACATTCAGTGCCATTCCAAAGACACAGCAGCAACTTTAGCTACCCAAAATTTAATCCATCATATTAAATCTAAGTTATAGTATTTATAGTTAGGGGATCTCTCTACCAGGTTTACATCAAACAGGCACAATAATTGTGAGTGACCTGCTCTATTACTTTCCCTGCAATCTTATGTAAATATATTGCAAAAATCACTTTATCATTAAATGATCAATATTAAAATTCTAGGAATAACACCATTATAGCATTCAAGAAATAGTGTGAGCTGTAATAAAGTGTTAATTGACTCATGCAGCAGTATCCTAAGATGGTAACCATGTATTGATTTAAACTGTCATTTCCTCCTTTTAACATACACTCACCTCCACTTATAAAATGTAATTACTACATGCTAGAATAAGTATCCCCAAAATGGAAAGTATAGAAGAAATCAGTTCATTAAAATAAATCTTTGACCACCTGCTAGCAAAATAATTCGAAGGTATGCTATCTGGACAAAAGGACTATATTCGTACATTTACAGAGATACATTAGGATCATTCATTTGAATAACAGAACAGATACTGCCTCGTAAAAATTCTTAGTGTATCAACCAGAGTACCTTGAAAGACTTGTTACAGCTAATTTACATCTGAGGATCAAATGAGGAAGATGTCAAATTTCAAATCCTTTCTACAGTTCACATGCATAGCATAAATACTTTGGACATTATAGAAGAATGACCTGTGTGGACATTTTGTTTTTGTCTTGTAGCTAATATTATGTATCCCAGAACCAAAATAATGCACATTTTTATTGGCCCACTGGTTTCTCAAACTTGTAGCCATGGAAATATGACCATATATCTGAACTGGTATTCATTTCATACAAGCAGTGAATTTCTTTTCTTTCTATTCTTTTCCCCTACGGCAAAAAAAAATTTACTTTTAATAATCAGAACATTTTAAGGTTTCATTTACAATTTGGTTATTCCACATTAAGATCATAAGAAGCTGAATTAAACACTAAAAAATAATCTGTCAGCAGCTTATTTGGGTAACACTGGATATTCTAAGATGAGCATCCTGGTCAGCCAACTCAAATTTAGCCTCCAGTGTAGTTGTGTGATGCATTTCCATGGCATAGCAATGCATAGCCTTTTGCAAAGCAGAGGTATTTTACAATCCAAAGATGCTGTCAGCAGTTTTCATGCAAAGGTTGCTTTCCGCAGTTGGAACCACAATCTACTTAAAACATATTAACTTATTACTTGCAAGGCAATCAATATTAATATTTTCACTGAGGTAGATCTCTATTGGGTCAGACATCAATAGTGGTTATAAAACTGAAAGTCAAATTAAGCTTTCAAACAGGTCTCTGTTTTGACCTGCTCAGGTCAGTTAGTGCACTTTCACTGTCCAACTACCGATTCCCTGCTTGTTTTGGAAGCACGGTCAGGGCTTGTTAGTCATTCTCTAATCTATCACATTTGGTGTCAATTTGCTTTCAGCACTCTTGGAAATTACATGCCTCAATGACCACCATAGGTCGCTTTGTGGGATCACACTTTTCTGGCTCTATAGTTTTCCCAGTGTAGTCAATACAGAAGACACTACGTCTGCGTTCTCCTTCACCACAAGTTCGTGAGCAAGATGACCATGGGCCCATTTGCCAAAGAGGACAAGGAAGATCTCCACATGGCTTAATGTCCTCTGGCTTCAGAGCTCTGTCACAGTCAAATGAGAGCTGCCCACTAGCATCTCTACATTCCACATTTCTCCTCAGCCAGCCAGAGCCACAGCTTTTAGAGCATTCTGACCACTCCCCGAGGATCCATTGGGACACACCAAATGGTGGGATTACATGCATGGAAGGTTTTTTTGCCTTGGGCTTGTTGAAGGAAATATCTTTTGGGATGAAAAAAGTGTACTTGACTTTAGGTGGTGACATTTCTCCTGCCATGGCAAGCAGCTGCATCACAATTGGCTCTTGTAGCTTTCCAAAACTCTGGATCCTTTCTAGTGTGGTAGAAGAACCACTGTATTTGAGAACAGCTCCGTTCACAGGGATATCCTGTTCTACTGTAACCACAGAGAAATTCCCATTCAGAAGGAACTTCCCATTTTCAGCTTTTATTGCCAAGTAATTTCCATCATGTTTCAGCCCTCTGTGGCTTCTCTGTTTTAAATCAATATTGGTGGCACCAATAGGAATTGTAACTATATCATTATAACCATACCTAAGAAAAGAGAGAAAAAAAAAACAATACTTTACTATCTGAGAAATGTTAATATTTTTGTTGTCAGTTAATTTTAGTATTACAGTTAATATTACAGTAAATCTCAGTCACTATTTTGGATAATTCTAGAGGGTAATTGGTTGGTCATTAATCAAACAATCAATCATCATTCATCAATTACTGTAGGTATCCCACACTTCCAATTCTGTCAACAAACTAAGCTAAAGAAGCCTTCCTTAACTGTTTTTGGCACAATTTCTGATTTTGCTAGATGTACATAATTTTAACTCAAACACTTTTATATATATATATATATATATATATATATATATATATATATATATATATATAGATAATATATATATCTTAATGTATGTAGCTGATGATGCATAGTTCTGTTTGGACAAGTGGGAAACTAGGTTGACCTTCCTGTTAGCAAATTGTAAAAAATCCTTGTCAGTGGACCTCCAATATTTTTTTAGCAAACCTAATGAGAAAATGACAACATCTACCCAACTTATATTCTTTTATTGTTAAACAGAAAAGTCATATGGACAAAGATAATGAAATTTACCACTTAAAAACCTCTAATGAAATGTTTTCATCAAATTTTACAGTTTTTTTTTTACATAATTTAAATGGAGTATATCATTTCAACAGCTACTGTAAAGTAATTGATGAACTGACTAAGGCTACGGCTACATTACTACATTTTCATTTGAACAGAAATTAGTCTCCATTTTCACCACACTAAACCGACATTTATAACCCCCCAAAACAGACACTTTTGGAAATGCTCCTCAGAGCCGTATATGTCTGAAAACACATGCTTCGCCATTGCTATGTGGATGGATGAAAACATTGATTTTTGAAAGTACAGACTCTAATTGCTCTCTGATTTACTCATGCTTATTATGTAGCCTTTTCCTCCTTAGTACAACATTTCATTCCCTGATTGGTCAACCTTCATTGAAAAACACAATATTCTGAAATAGTGGACAAAGAGGAGTGGCGTTCTAGAGTGCTTGTGGTCTTTCATATCAGTATGCATTTAGATTTCATTTTGTACAAATAATTTACCGGTTGTTACAGTTTTGTGATAAATGCATTACCATTGTTTCCAAGATTTTTCTGCTAATGTGTGTGTACCCAGTGTATGCGAACATCTATGTCATATGCTTTTTCAATCATTTTGTACAGTAAATGATGTCAAAATGGCAATGTGGATGGAGATCACTTTTGTTTCAAAACTACATTTATAAATGAAAAAATAGTAGTGTGGACATAGCCTAAACTGCATTATTAAACAGAAAATCAATAAATAATGTATGATTGAAGGGCTAAGTCTAGCCATTTTATGTCTTTGTTATAAAAAGAAAATTCTTAGAAGCAGCATGTAAGATACATTACTTTAATGCCCTGCAGAGTTTTTTTGGGTAAAGATATATGATATTCTGTAAACAATGCTAAAAATAATGTCCAACAATAATTAAAGTAAGAGGAACTGGACAAAACTGTGCCCAATCTATTGCTACCTAACATAAAATGGAACTGTCCAAACACTTAAGAAGGGGTAAGTCTGATTTATGTCAACTGTCATTTTTACCATGTATTTACTTCTAATGAAACTAGCTGTGCTTACTCCTCTAAGGTAGGTTGCAGGTTAGTAATAAATGTAGTCCTCAGCATTAATGTTTGCACTGCAGCATCTATTGGAATGCATTTTGTAATGCACGTAGTAATGGACTGCACTTTTCATTCTAAGAGTACAGAAACATAAGCACTGCTTGTATGAATCCCATACCAAATGGCATATAACTTGAGACATAGCAACTGGATGAATACACAAATATGCAGACACGTGTCCTTTTATTAACGTAGATAAGCTGATTTCCAGTCCACCTGGCAGTTACTCTGTCATATGTTATTCATCATTAATGTTTACATTGATTGCAGTTGCCATGTCTCTTATATGTTATTTGGTATGGGATTTATAAAAGGAATGTTATGTTTTTGATGTCATCTGTTGGATAACACAGACATAGCAACAAGACAAACACACAGATATACAAACACTTGTCCTGTTACTAGATATAATAAAACAGACAGATATACAGATATAAAGACACTTGTCCTTTTATTAAGGTAGAATAATTGAAGTAGTATCAACAATACATGGAACTTTTCATTTAAATTTCACTCTTAGCCATCTTTTTCCTGATTTTTGAGAGCCTTTTTTCATTAAAATATCACAACTCTACAAGAAAGGCTGTCAAGGTTCATCTCGTAGTTGTTGTGTAACAAGACTGTGCTGACTATGCACTGCAACAAAGACCTGATTCTAATACTTTACCAATATTTATGCACATAAAACACTAAAATATGTTGTCATCTAACATAACATAAATAGTCACAATTTACACTGTGATAAGGGAGCAAAAATAAGTTGCTAGCAAAGTTTTTGAGGGACTTCATTTCCATTCTGTTGCCTTAGCCCATTTAATCTAATCTAGGATTAAATTTAGCTGGAGTCACTGCTTGAATTAATGAGTATAAGAAAGAAATAGAATTCAAGGATATTGCAGGACACATTCAGACATACACATCCACATTATATCACAACCACAAATTTGGAACTTGTCAGTCAACCAGAACATCTTTGAGATATAAGATAAAAACAGGTTACCCAGAGAAAGGCCACATGGACATGAAGAAAACATGAAATTTCCACACAGATAGTGGCCAATCCAGGAAAACAGTACTACAGTAAAATCAAGATCTACAATATACAATTATATAATGCTAACTTAAATAAAGAGTTTATCATAACCTTGTGTTACACAGTGACATTGGCAATATAGGCTAGTGTAAAAAGAGATAGTATGTAAAAGTGATATAACAATGTATTTGTATTAAAGAACAATGTACAGAAATTTAAACAAAGCTCTTTGTGTTGCTTTGCTCATTAAATTGTATCTTTGCAGTACCTCTGTACTATTTATATATTCTTTTAATATAGTTCATATATTTTATCATTGCAATTGTGGTAACACAGCAAAGAGGGATAGCCAGTATTATTATGGGCTGATAAAATGATACAACTTAGAAAGCAAATATTCACAGTAAGGATAGAGTCTCACCTGACTTTATTCAAGGTGCCAGTTATTTTCCGACACAAGGAGCCATTTCCACCACAAACCCCACATTTGTCCAGCTTCATGTTTGACCCAATGATCCGGTCACAGCCAGCTTTGATACATTGTCCTTGAACACAGATAGAAGTGGTATCAGGTCCACATGGTGTACCGTCAATGACCTAAAAAAGTACATCCTTTTGTTAATAATTTATAATTACCCACATTTAAATGTTTATTTTTTAGCATAGACAAAATACTTTGCTAATTAGGTATTAAACTATATGATACTTCCATTAAAGTTAAATATACAACATAACAGTTTATACTATGCCTTTTACATTTAGGTTTACAACAAATAAACCATATATGCTATACCTGAATTGTTTGATTAAAGAAGCAGAGCTTGAAATGCATTCATAAATTTGCTGGAATTCTTGAATTCAAAAAATTCTAAGTCTAAGCATTGCATCGCCTCATGTTCCACTATTATTTTTCTTAACTAAGGACTTTAATTATCAAAGTATGATCATTGCAGGCTGTTTATCCAAGAACAAGCTGGCTTTTTTCTTAAGAGACCGGATCCATTCTTATTGACAGGCCTATAGATAAGGAAAATGGGTTGGAGAATCTGAAAAGGGGAGGGAAAGATCTTTTCAGCCTGATCTCTATCAAGTATTCACTCTTTAAAATTAATATGCATTATAAAAATGTTCTATATTTTCGGATTAGAAAGAAAACAATCATTGTTGATGAGTTCAGAAGTCTGTGTGGTGTATTGATTAGGGTGCAGGAACAAAAGGTTATTAACTTAGTGCGTGCCTTTAACTGAAGGTGTAAGCCTCATTAAGTCATCAAACCTATTAAGTACACCGTTTTCAGTTGTGTGGTTTTACATATCATGACATAACTAACTTTTCACAGAGTCCTAAAATTAGATAGAGCTAAACTCAGGTGACAATCATCATGAAACAGTTTAGATTGTCATGATTAATGCAACAAAACGTAAACCAGCATGTCATGTCATTTTTGAACCTGCTTAATCCAGACCGGAGTCACGGGGGTACCAGAGCCTATCACAGCAGTCATAGGGTGCAAGTCAGAAACTAAACCTGAACAGTCCATTGCAGGGTGAACACAAATACACACACAATAGGGCCAATTGAGAGTCACCAGTTCACCTAACCTGCAAGTCATGCAGAGGTCATCTTTCTAATTTTAATTGTAACATTATAACCTTTTTTAAAAGAACTTGTATTCAGTCAGTGATAAGTTATATTTTATTAGCTTTGTTTGGAAATTAGAATGGTAACAAGAGACATAAGATGAGCAAAACTATGAATTGTACCAACCAAATAATAATGATATAACATTTTAATCTTAAAAATAATATCAACAAAGGTAGAATTATTCTTTCAGTTCAGTATGCCGAACATTTAGATTTTAATCTTTTGCCAAAAGAGATTTAAAATAAAATGGAAAAATGTTCAAATGTTCATCCATTCCAACAGCCATATTTTAATAAGGCTTAGTAGTGCAGTTGAAGGTCAAACTTGTAGTCCCTACACTCTTAAAAATGATGGTTCTTTAATGGTATTTTATGGTTCTTTACTTAGTTGTACACATTCTTGTAGAACTATTGCTAGACAAAGCACCATTTCATTCTGGTTCATTCAAAAAAAATTCCTAATATATATTAAAAAAAACACCACAAACTGAAATCAAATATATAATGGAGTACCTAGCAGGACACCAATAGATTAAAAAAGCTGAACTTATCCTGTGTTATTGTATGCACCAAGAGTCCTTTAAAAATCATAACTCATCAGTATTTTACAAATCTGTTACCATCTAGTAATGGATATTTACTGTATGGAGTCAGCCACCGATCCTGATAAATAAAAGGTTCTTTCTGGAACCTTCATGTGGATGGGTCTTTTGTGAACCAAAAATGGTTACCCTGTGGCATCACTCTGAAGAAACACTCTGCCACTTTTATTTTTAAGTGTATATTGTTTTTATTAATATATTTTGATGTATTGTCATATATATTAAGTATAATAAGTTTACTTTATAGTATTTCTTATACATGGAAATACATCTTATTTAGTTTAGGTTGTTGTCAATTCTGGGATGTTTTCATTTGTTCTTCAGAGATTTCCTGCTCAAAAAAAACACATTCATTTTGGAAGATAATATTTTGAGATTAACCGAAACACAATTAAATCCTCTCTGTTAAAGAAAACCTTATTTTAGTTTGTTTAAAACAATCATTGAAAGTGATTGATTTATTTTAAACAATTCACATCAAGAGCAAATGTATCTAATATATATAATATTTGAAGACTGTAAGAGATATAAAATATCTGAATTTATTAGGAGAACATTACAATGGTAGGCATGTCCCTTTGTTACTTAGTTACATTTTGTTCTTAAAATAATATGTTTTGTTATTGAAAACAAAAGCATAGTGGTGTTCACAATTGAAACAACTGTTTCTTTGTACAAGTTAATTGGATGTTTTTGTTTTTTTGCATTTTGTAATCTTTAGATTTGCAACTCTTAAGCAATACACAATTTGTCCTTTAGGGCTCCAGGCTGTCAGCTCTGTCTTGTCTTTGAGATGTTGGCCGTTTGATAATCTGCCTTTAGTCTTGCCTGCCGATCTTCATTTGTTTCTTGGTTTTAGAATCCAATGCAGATATAAGATATAGAATAATTTTAACTTTAAAAGGAATACATTGTCTCCTTAAATTAGCTGTTCTTGAACCTTTTCCTTTTTATCCCCATCCTATTATCACTTTTTATATCTTATCTCCAACTCCCTTCTCCACCGCTCCAGCAGTAACATAGACTGAAGTGGTTTGGAGTGAAGAAATTGTCCAGAAACCGCCAGTTGCAGTAATGCCAAGTTTAAATGCTCATGTTAATTAATTATTAAATTTAATCTAATCGACATGATATGCCAAAATTGATAATTTCTTTCACATGATGGTAATCTGCAGTTAAAAAGTAATTAATTATATTACTTAGAAGTAGCAATATTGTTTAACATTTTATTAATAAAAAAACAATCAGATAAAAGTAAAACTTCTAGAACGGGGTGTCAAACTCCAGCCCTGGAGGGCCGCAGTGGCTGCAGGTTTTCATTCTAACCCTTTTCCTAATCAGTGACAAGTTTTCACTGCTAATTAAATTCTTTCTCCCTTCATTTTAATAGCCCTGTTTTTAAAGATTCAGTGTTCTGAATTGATTGTTTTCTTTATTAAATGACAGCCAAACAGAAATGAGAAACAAGCCAACAGATGATCAGCTAAATTGGGGCTTCAAACGCCAACCAATTTCACTACAACTAGATTTTTAATGAGAATCCCATTCATTCTGTTAATTAAGCTTGTTGTTGAGTACCATCAAGATGTTTTGGTGACCTGGGAGATCAACCTTACTGAGACCTTCATCTTTATTTTCAGATATTGTGTGATGAGCACAGGTGAGCTGGTCATGTGGCAGCTCGTTTTTTGTCTCATTATTGTTTGGCTGGTAATTAAGGAAAAAGAAACAACTAAGGGGGTCTGAGTCAAGTTAATTAAAACTAAGACAAAAGAAGTTAATTAGCAGCAAAAACTGGTCACTAATTACGAAGATTGTTAGAATGAAAGCCGGCAGCCACTGTGGCCCTCCAGGACCGGAGTTCAACACCTATGTTCTAGAAGGCATATTATATAAATAGTAAATAAAATATTTAGTCTTGATGATCTTTATTCATTGTTATTTTTCAAGAAATCTGCAAATCAACACTGATCATACAACATGCACACAATTCAGGCATACTCACTTTTGCTTCAAATACTTTAAATTCACTGCTGCCTCTTGCTCTGCAAAACAGCTTGCATCTGTCCCGTGGTGACACACCAGCATATTTTGGAATCCACTGCTTGACATTTCCAATCATGTCCACATAATTGAAGCTGTTGTACTTTTCACATTGCTCTTCCCTGAAACTCTTGCCTAAAAGGGACAAAACCACATTTAGAAACAGAAGCTTGTTTTTGATCTTTTCTTCTGTATGTATAAATACATGATAAATGTATTTGTAAAAATAAAAGTATTTGGTAGAAGCTTTTATATTAATATTATATTTTATTTGTAGAAATATGACAGGAGAAATAACTCATGTGGTATAGCTTTGGGTTCACCGACAAAAGCGCGATAGACATATGCCCCCCCGACAAAACCGCGACGGACAAATGAGCGCCGACAAACCCGCTAACTGGTTTTCGACAAATGTGCGGCGACAAAATCACGAGAGAGGCCAAGAGAGTGGGACACCCTTGCTGCAATTCTTCCTGCATATGCAGGGCGTGATCTTAAGGACTATCTGCGTGCCGTGCTGATGGCATGCCGCGTCTCATAATATTGACTTCTAAAATAAACATTATTATGTATGCTTTAAACTAGTAATTCATATATAATGAAACTTTCGCGATTTTGTCAGGGCAATTTTGTCGGCGAGATTTTGATGGCGTGTTTTAATCGGCGCTATTTTGTCAGCGCGCATATGTCTATCGCACAAATGTCGGGTCACAATAGATTTGATGGCAGTACATTTGGAAACATTGTGAATGGGGTTAGTTGTTCAACATATTCCTATAAAACAATTCCTGATTAACCTCTGCACACATTTGTGTTTTCTTCTGTACAATGTTTAGGGCCTCGGGGAGCTAGGCTATATCCCAGCAGCATCAAGTGTAACGCAGGAGCCAACAATGTATATACTACCAGTTCATCACAGGGCACAATCGTGTCCACACTCCCCTTGCCTCACATCTTACCAATTTAGAGTCCTTGATTATTCTAAAACATGAAATGTATAAAGAAACCCAAAACATCTTGACGAATAAACATCTCTCTATTATATAAAAAAATCTTGGGACAAGACTTTTTTCTGGTGACGAGACGTGATCTTTTGAAGAGAGACAGAGAGACACTTTGGAAGAGAGATCTTTTGAAGACAGACACTTTTACATACCATGAGACAGGTACGTTACGTCATACTTACAAACCGTTGTAAGCAAGTCCCGTGATACACATGCAGAGCAGGTTAGAGATAATGGAAGTAGTAAAATTCGAAAGTCTAAAAAAATGAGTGAAAAGATCACATTAGCACAAACAAACGGAAAACATTACTTGATGAAATAACGGAAAAGAGAAAAGAGATCGCATAGTGTTTGAAAACAAAAGGTCAGGTGCTGTACAGGCTTTTAAAGTTCCAAGCACCACCCAAAATGCTGATCAGGAGGAATAAAAGCAGCAGCAAGCTAGTAGCTTATCGTGCGAAGAGGAGGTAAAAAAACAACTGTTACTTGTTTCCCAACGTATCACCATTTAAAAAGGGGTTTCAGAGGAGAAAGTGCATCACATTGGTGTGCATTCAGCCACACTCTTCACAACAGTGTGTGGGGGGAGGGAATTGGTATGCGCGCAAAGTTCAGATCACATGGCATGGCAGCTCATAGTGCTGGTGGGGGAGGAAAGGGGTAGGCGAGCAAAGTACAGATCATGCAGCAAAACAGCAGCAGCAAGCCAACAGCTGATTGAGCAAAGAAGAGTTAAAAAAATGTATTTGTTTCCCATTGTATCACCATTTAAGCATGGTTTCGGAGGAACGGACATGTCTCCTTAGGGTGCGTTCTGTCCCCCTCTTCACAACGGTGCAAAGTGCAGGTGTGTGGAAAGAGGTTGGCAAGCGAAGTGAGCAGGGGGCGAAGCCCCCTAGGTGAAATATATGGAGAACATGCAGATTTGAGCTGAGTTTCAAGTGCAGGCCTCTTGAGCAGTGAGGTAACTTTACTAATCATTACACCACCATGTTCCTCATGACTATGTTTGGTAAAAGATTTTTTCTATTATGATCTTATAATTGGCGGCACGGTGGCGCAGTGGTAGCGCTGCTGCCTCGCAGTTAGGAGACCTGGGTTCGCTTCCCAGGTCCTACCTGTGTGGAGTTTGCATGTTCTCCCCGTGTCTGTGTGGGTTTCCTCCCACAGTCCAAAGACATGCAGGTTAGGTGGATTGGTGATTCTAAATTGGCCCTAGGGTGTGCTTGGTGTTTGTGTGTGTCCTGCGGTGGTTTGGCACCCTGCCCAGGATTGGTCTCCTGCCTTGTGCCCTGGGATTGGCTCCAGCAGATCCCCGTGACCCTGTGTTTGGATTCAGTGGGTTGGAAAATGGATGGATGGATGTTATAATTCTTATCCCTGTGTATAACTTATTTTCTACTGAGCCAAAAATAACAAAATATTTTTTAATTGCAGTTTGAAACTGTAGTTGTCGTAGTAGTATTATTGCCACTTTTTCTATGATGATAAGTAAGAATTGACTGTGTTACAACAACAACAGCAATTTATTTCTTGTATAGTCCAAAATCACACAAGGAATGCCACAATGGGCTTAGCAGGCCCTGTTTTTTGACTGACTCCCTACGTAGACAAGGAAAAATTCCTCCTTCCCTCAAGAAAAAGGAAGAAATCTTGGGAAAGGCAATTCAGAGAGAGAGACCCTTTCATATAGGCTGGGCATGTTGTTGGTGTCACAAATGGGGTAAATACAATACACAAAACAGAACACAAGTAATTCTCTTCACAGAGCTAAATGTCCACTCCATCACTGCCACCTCAGAAATACAACAGTATAAACTACTTTGTTCAACTTGCCATTACGTTGAATTTGGGTCAGAATAGCTACAGAGAAACCTTATGCAATATCTAAAATCAGTAGAGTAACATAATCCATAAGTCACTGAACAAATTTATACTGAATATCAAAAGCCTCTGTGAATGTTCCAAGTTATACCTGAGTAGTATGCAAGATCTATACCTTTCTGTTTACATTTTTATATGATGGTTTAAAGAAACAAAAATGATCAGAGTAAGACTAGACTGCATAGTCAATAGATTTCTTTCATCCCAGTGTATCACTGGATCACTTCTTAAAACAGACCAGTACACTGATAAAAAAGAAACAAATAAAGATATACAGCCTAGACATCCTCTGGGATTTAGATGTTTCAAAGTTTTTTTGGATTATTAAATATTATTTTAACTATTAGAGGAAAAAATATACCTAAGGACAAAAAGCAGAAAGATTCAATTTCTGGAATTAGGTAAGGAAAAAACAGTCCAACCATTTAAAAAAAAAAAAATAAAAAATAATTTTAAATATATCCTTTTTAAAGTCTTAACTTTAGAGTAGAATGGGAGATATCAGCATTCTTGAAGTTCTAATAAGTGACAAAATGTTTGTATTTCTTTATTTGACAATCTTTTATTCATTATTAAGAGCAGTATTTTCTAGAAGGCATACATGAGTAAAATAGCAGATAACTTAACCTGTCAAGTTACTACTATACTGGCAGGTCTTTCTTCAACACTGTCAGCTTTAAAACAGTATTTTTATTATTCTTTCTTAGAATCTCAATAGGTGCCAAAAACATGAGTAAGTGTGTTGTGGATTTAAGAAGAAAAAGAAAAAGACTAAAGTGCATATTGTTTTGCTGGCTCCACTAACATGGATTTGGTGTCATTCAATGGCAACCTGTAGAAAACTGCCAGAAGTATCCAACATACTGCAGGGTGCAAATAATTAATTTAACAATTGGCCATTGTTGTAAGAAGTGCCAGCGGTCCTTTTCAGACATTACCCAATAGATTAACTGCATAAAAGTTTACTAATTACACACTGTTTAAACCTTCAAAATAGTAAAAAAAAATATAGAAGTATTAGGCACAGTAAACTATTTTTTTTAATACAGTAATACTTCATTTAACAAAAACTGTACTCAATTAAATTTCAAGGAAGAGGAACAGAATCTGGCAGAGAACTTATAAAAGCATATAGAGACATGTTGTCCTTTCTCACCTAAAGATTACATCATAGTTCCCCTATGTGTATTGAATACTGTGCTAAGATATGCATTATATACAGTACTGTATATGTCATTGAAAAAAGAGCATCTATTGATAAAAATGAAGATTACAAGCACTTTAAAAATCAAGTACATCATCTGCAACATCCACCTAAAAAGGAAAGAGATTAGAAATACAGTCTTTGCCAGGCTTGCTCATTGCCATATCAAAAGGTTTATCATATCTGCTGGATTAAGATGCATTGACAAGAGACACTTTAATGAAACAGCTGTCTTAAAAATATTTACCGTGGTTACTGGGGCAATCTTGAATATTGCAGGACTGATATTTAACTCGCTGGCCTTCACAATATTTTCCTCCATTCTGGGGTTCAGGATCATTGCAATCTCTGTAAGAAAACTGAACTCCTCCTCCACAAGTTCTGGAACAGTCTCCCCATGGACTCCATGCTGCCCACTGTCCATCCACCAGAACCTAAAAATGCATTATTTTCAACAGTTAATACATAAGCTATTTGATAGATAAAATAAGCACATTAAATACCAGAATGATCTAGATTTTTTCAGATGTTATAAATGTGTTAATATTTTACTCCTGAATGTCAATATAGGGTCAATCCCAAACACACCCTCAGATTAAGTGAGTGTTAGAATGTTATTATTTATAATAATAGTAGAATGAATTGTTTTCAGCTTTAATTCATGCTGCAAAAATAATTTTAACAGTCAATTAGTTTATATACTTGTTAAACATGTGTACTACTTTTTCTGTATATGTAAATCGCAGGGGTGACATGTTGGTGCAGTAGTCAAAGTTGCCTCACAACTTCAGGAACCTGGATTTAGATCTTGGCCTAGTCAATGTTTGTCTAAAGCTCTCACATTGTCTCTTTATCTGCTTGGTGTTGTGAGTTTTCATCCCCAAAAACATATTGTACATGTTAAGATGATTGGAAATTCTAATCTGAATAACCATGAAGACATTACAGGACAGGGAAAGTAGGGTGGGGTAGAACAGGGAAGGATGTGGTGGTAAATTAGGATGAGTTATTCTTCTTTCCCAATTTGTTTGTCATTTTGGTGATTTTTACTGTTACTTTTCTTGCTTCTTGTTTTGATTTCCATAAAAATGTGCCCCCCTACCACCACTCATCCTTAAAAAACATTTTCTGTGTGCTATGAAAATCTGAAACACAACCTTAGGTTGGTTGCTGCATTACATTTATTTTAGATTAAGGGCAAATAAAAACTGGATAGAATAGATTGACTTGAATTGAGTTCCTTCTTAAATACAGCAGAGGGCACACACAATATTCAGTGTACATCATCATGTCACTGGTAGATTTTAACTTAATACTTTTACAGTTATAGGACAATAGACTTGTATGCCAATGCATTACTATAGTTGAACAGTCTTAATGTGATGCATATAGTCCAATAAGTGTCATAACATCATTGGTCATATCTGTCCTGTTGCATTCATGCTTGGCTTCAAGTGTGGCACAATAGGCATAGCATACAGAATATTAACCTATTTTTAAAAATAGTGAAAAAAACTGACATAGTGAATTAACTGGGTACATTTGCATGTTTCCTTTTTGAAACAGCACATACACATTTAGTTTAGTCTGACATACGTTAAAACAGCATGCATTTTCTCAATCACAGTGATCTCCTACAGTTTAGAAAAGACAAAACAAAAAAACACTGGAGAGTTTTCCCAATGACATGCATTGCCAGAATAAACCAGATTACATTGTATTTTCTGACAGACTTTAACATCTGTGAGGATTCAGCTCAAACCAATTGAAATTTAAAAACTGTGCAGTGTTCAAAGACATCCTGCATGGATGGAGGTGGCTAGTTTAAACAGAAAAAAATCCAATATTTATACATAATACATTGTAGTTTTGTTTTACAAGTTATGTTTTATTTCAACTAAAGTATATTAATTTGTGAATGTATGCAGTGTTCTGAGATTAGAAACAGAGAATTGATTCTGTATTACATGAGTAAAACAAATTATTAGGAAGGCCATGCTGAGCAAACAAGGCTACTGTATATTGAAACAACTCCCATCTGCAAAGTCAATCAAAGTACTAATCCCTAAGAATTACAGTATATGTGTATCCATCTATTTTCTGAACCTGTTCTTTCACTTAGGCCGCAGAAAGCCAAAGCCTAGCCAATCATCACTGGATGTAATAAACAAGCTAAAGCCATTGAGGTATTTCCCTGAACTTTATTTCAATAAACCATCTACTTCAGTTTATTGATTTCCAGTCTCTATAGCAACAGTGGACATCCTGAGGCCTCCTAAGCTTCCTTGCATGGTCTGCATATTTTTTTCTTCACTATAGTCATGCATATAAAAGGATGAAATCACGGATGTGCACATTTTCTATACTGGAATATTTAACATAATTTCACTATTCCATGTTTGGTTCCACAAGATGTGGAAGGTTCAACAAGACATTTTTAGTAAAACAAAGCCCAAAAAGGACAAAGACATCTCATAAATAACATTTATTTATATAGCACATTTTATTACAAAGAATGTAGATCAAAGTGCTTTTGTAAGATGCAAAACAGAATGTTACAAGAAAAGAAAAAATAAATAAGATTAGGTAAGAATTAAAATGAATAAATAACCATGTAAAAAATAAATCATATGATCTTATAAAACCCATATATAATTAGTAGAGTAGTAGTCTCCTTATTTGCAGTATCATATTGTAATCCTCTGAAGATGAGTCTGGTAATATGGACAGAACAAAACAAAGAACCCTCCAATTAAGCTGGAGAAAAAAAAACAAAATCTGCATGGGTTCCAAGGGCCAAAAGACCGCACAGCCCCCACTGGGCATTCTACGTAATATAAATGAGCTCAAAATAAGTAAAATGAATTACCTTTTAGTTAATGATTAAATACATGATTCAGCATTTGTATAGCTCATGATTATGAAATTTTAGAAAATACATGCATGTATGCATTAATTAATATATAATAAAATGCTACTATCTGTGTGTGTGTGTGTGTGTGTGCCTGCTCTTTCCAACTAATCTGATTGGTCAGTTTGACTTTGGGGATGCAATCAACGTAGGATGTGCCTGGCAAAGCAGGTTTAGGAATACAAGGAGGAGTCAATTTGTACAAGACATAGTGAGAGTCACCTTCGAGAATGAGAGATATTCGCAAGAATATGAGTGATGTTTTCACATGGGGACCTATCTACTGATGGTGGTAGTCAAAAAGTGGACAGGAAGTGAGCAAGATACCTTGAAATGACAGAGTCTGAGGAGCAGCCTTTCAAAGGAATGCACTAGAGAGAGGAAGTGGCAGGCAAGAGAGGTTCAGAGAAATGCAGATACAGAGGAAAGGTGTAGAAGGAACACTGAAGGTACACATATGGCAAGAGACATCAAAAATCTAATATTTTTAAATTTATTTGCTACCTGTCTGGTAATGTGGCTAGTAATATATTTTACTATATACACAAAAATTAAAGGATATACATGATGCACTTGCATACACAAAATTAAAGAATATTCTTATAGCACTAAGGCAAATGGTAAACTTGAATGTTATGACATACTAAGCAATTCCATTCTGTTTGTCTTAATCTGTGAAATTATACTACAAAAATATCACTGATATGATGAGCATTGTAAAAGTCTTGTAATTTGGAAGAATTATCACCGAGATGACCAGTACTTGTCAAGGCTATTTAATTCTCCTTTGAGATGTAACTATTAAGAAGACAGTAAGGCCAAACTAAAACATATCATTTTACACATATGACACTTACTTAATTATCAGACTTCTGTATTGTATATAATATTATGTATTAGTTTTAATACATTTTATTACTCATAAATTGCACTACTCTTGTTCGCTAGACCTTTAAAAAGGTTGTTGAAGAAGACAACCCTGGATGAATTAAGCCCAAATGATACGAACCTAGCAAATCTAAAGGCATCTCCATTTCCATCAAACCAATCTCCAACCCCATCCCAAACCTAAATCTTCACTACCTTGGAAATAAGGTGGTCTCCAACATCCACCCCACTAACCAAGACTAGGACTGTCAACCCATTTTGTATGTGTTATGGAATTAGCTGAAGTTTAATTATTTTATGGTTTCTTTTATGACATCTTTAAATTTACAGTCCTGGCATCTCAATGCAAGTTGTCTTCTATTTAACTTAATGTAAGTGCAAGTCTTATAACTATAGGCAAGAAAAAAATATAAGGTATTGCACAATTGTTCATCATAATATATCACTGACACTAAAAACAGTTATTCTTTTTTTAGTTATTTTTGTGCCATCCTTTGAATTTAAAAGTAATTAATTTTAATGCTTTACTTGCATTATAAAATTCATCTCTTTAATTTTCCCACAGATGGTGTACAGATAAGTTATTTAGAGTGCTTTGGCTGATTTTAGTTTTCACAATGTTACAGTAAAGAAAGAGTTTGGTATGAAACAAGCAGTTTGCAAGCATTTCAGTAGGACAACACTACAAAGTAAGACCGTACCTTCTCTCCAGCATCTTGGAGTACTTGAAGGCTGATTTTAAAAATGTTTAATTATCTACACGTTCAAAATATTTCAAACAGAAACTGAATTTGCGGATGGTTAATTTAAAATTTGCAATTTGTTGTGAGAAATGAATCATGACAAAATTTTATGATAGTATCATCCTTGCAAAAAATCACATTTTTTCTTTTAAAACAGTGTCCTGCCCTGGAGGTAAATGGTGACATCTTTCTTGCAGCTGTTAGGTCAATTACTGATAAAACCTCCTATAATATACAATGTACATATATAAATACATATGTATATATTGATGGCATGTTTTTTGTTCACATTATTTTCACTTAGCATGTTGAAACATCTTTGAATTTATCTTGAATCAAACAAAGTATGCAACGTGTGCGTATTTTTTTAATCAATGTCAAATGGACTGGTACCATATCCAGGGATTGTTCCTGCTTTGCACCTTGTGGCTGCTGGGATGGGATAGAGCTTCCCTATGACTCTGTTCTGGAGGAGAAGGTTAAGAATATAGATGGATGGATGGATGGATGATTGGATTGATTAATCAATCGATGGATAATCATTCAGCTTTTCTATTTAGCACTTCATGTTATACTGTAGTTATAACAGTGTGTTTTTACAAAGCCATCAAGAACAGCATCATAAGACAATTATGAAACAATGCATTTCAAATCCTGTATAGTTAACTCTGCATTATCTTATGTAATAGTATATTCAAAAAAAGTAAATACAACCTCAGAAGATAACAAAGTGAAGCACTGATATTGTATGCTTTATGAGAAAAATTTTTATTTAGTTTTATTTTTTGCTTCATCTGGACACTGCTCTTTTCTGATAGAACCCAGAGATATGTGTATTACGATAATTTTCAAATTTAAATTGAACTGGTATAGCGGGGTGTGTATGTATTTATGTGTGCTTGTGACCTCTCCAGCTCTGCACTAGGGTCCTCTCTAGGATTAGTTTCTTTCTTGTGCCCAGAGAAAACTTTTATGACCAAGGAGAGAATATTCGAATACCACATTTACAACAGCTAAGTCAGAAAATGTTCTCGGGTTACTGGACCTGCGACAAAGCACTGCACGAGTGCCAGTTTTTATGAGACTTTAAAAAATGGCCACACGTTGCATACTTTGCTTGACTAAGGATAATTTTAAAGATGTTTCAGCATGCTGAGTGAAAATAATTTGTAAGGTCAGCACAAAAAGTCAGCACAAAAGATACATATATATTTATATATAAAATATACTACAGTATATAGAAGGTTTTAGAAGTGATTGACATAACTGCTGGACTGCACTCTTGCTCCATGTAAACCTGTAATAAGAAATACTTGTTCAGTAAGGATTTCTCATTGTCGTTGGAAGTGCAGTAAGGCCAGAAGGCAAATGGCATTAAGAGGCACAGTGCTACTAGGAAATGCATTCATCTTTTATACGTACACTAATTGCAGCTTGATATCATACAAAGGTTTTATTCTGCTACTGTTCAGATGGCTTTCGTTTGCCACTCAAAAACTAATTTTGAAAGCTGGCAAATATCATATTATGCAGTTCTAATCCTGAACTACTCATAAACTTGTAATGGGAAAAGCAGGCATGGAAAATTAATGGAGGAGGGGAATTCAACAGAGAAGTGTTTGAGCCTTTTGTAGTTGTGGTCTGCTGTGCAATCTGGAATAACTGCCGTTAAAAAATTCAAGCTTTATTTAATGCATGTGTTTTGGGAATTGTTTCTTTTTTGGCAGGCTAAAAGCAATAGAATTATCCTTGCATCAAATATAAACTGAACGTTCTAATGACCTTAAGCAAAACTGAGCTATATTCAGTTAATTATATGGTAATGAGTTTTATTACTTTGTAAATTGCTTTTCAATTGTGTTTGCTATTAAGTACATTTTATATGATTAAATTAAGTCAATTAATTGATTTACTGTATGCTTGTGTTTCAGATTTGTTTTCATTGTTTCCCTGCTGCATTGTTCTAATATATTACCACTTTTTGAATTACACAACAAGCTAACAATAATGGCTGACTGATTTAAAAGAAGCAGCTTTTATCATGCCACAATGCTGAATCATCAGCAATAATATAGGTGTCACATAGTTACAAAAACTAAGCACATGGATATGATTTGATTCTAGGATGAGTCAGAAAGATAAAAAGAAGGACAAAAAAACATACACACAAAGTTGTTAAAAATGTACCTTTGGCTTTAAGAGCTCCTCTTTTTCTACACACTCCTTGTTGAAACAGATCCTCTCATTGCCACAAGCTGTTCCATCAGCCCAGGGCAAGCTGCCATTTTTAGTTGTGCAAAGAAGCTGTCCCTCCTCCCTGCACCAAAGCTGGGAGCACACATCTGCATCAGATGTGTTAGGACAGTGCTGGAAATCCTCACCAAAGGTCTGCTGGCACTGTTGTTCTAAGTCATATTCCAAGCCAGGCAACGTAGTGGGCAAAGGCATTGACTTTGCCGGGGCGTCAAGCAGGCAGTCTCCTGTCAGCAGAGAAAATATAATCAATAAAAAATGTTTAATTTCTCAACTGGGAAGTAATAAAGTAAATACATTATTACATCTCCTATGTTGTAAATGTGGCAAAGTATTGGAAGTAACCTGGAGTTCTGCTTTTTTAGGTATCTTCTTTGTTTTTATTGTGTGCATCGATGTGCATTTGGGGAAAAGGAATGATAAGATGCATGTTGTCCATTATGTGTCAGAGTTCCTGCACAAGCAATGAAATTACAATGCAGCTGACAGTTTACCACAAATTTAAAAGTCAGATTTACTCCAGATATTCAGACTTGTATTTCAAGAAATACACTGCCTTATTTGTGTGTTCTAAGATGAATGAAGGAAGTGATATATTAAAAACTGTGGAGACACAGAACTGGTTTCAGGTAAAGAAAGCATGCTGAGTAGACAGTTTGAGGAGGTGACTTGTGGCATACAGTTAACAAAATATAAAGGACAATGGCATGCTAAATGCTATGATGTCAAAAGTCCCAAAGACATCAAAGTCAAGCCAATATTACATTATGTGAGAATATGTCAGACTTGCCAACTGCAGTTGTTGATCATCTCTGGACTATGTCAATACATGACTAAAAATGCTGGAGATGTCATAATTTGTGACTGTGTGGAGACTTTTCTACACAGTCACGCTCAACCCTTTTTTTGATAGCCAATAACATGCTGCCTGAGTGAGATGGTACTATATAGCGATTTCATCCACAATCTTGGCCTTTCTTTTCTTTTTTCCATTCTGCTATGGTATGAAAAACAGAAGACATCAGACAGATGAACTTCTAATCCATGTGTAACTTTCAAAAGACTTCCGTTTTTAATTCCTCGCTGCTGCATTATTTGCAATATTCTACCAGAGGAGCATTTATTGGTTGTCAGCTGTTGTACACACATTATCCACCCTTAAGACTAAAGACAAAGTCAAAATTATCAGAGTGTGTCACTGGGTATGTCACATTATGCGACCGGCCTTCATGGGAGTACACTGCCATCTGCTTCTGGCTAGCTAAAATTATGTATATGAAGGCTACGGCTGAAAATCACTGTAGGAATCATCTAATCTAACATGGCTGTAAGTCTGCAAATTCTCCATTAGCTGTATTTTAGGAAGAGAGGTTTGTTTTTACAACTAAACTATTTGTGATCAATGTTAAAATTATCTAAACAGTTAAATATGCATTGAGTAAAGACACCAGAGGGATATTAACACAACACGTTATTCATCATCTTTTTAAAAAAAAATTACAATATTTATCAGTTATCCAGTCATATACTCACCATGTACAAAAATGCAAGCAAGACCCACCTCTTCCTTTTGTTCATTGGTCAAGAACCCTGTCTTCAATTCAAAAGCTTGATTTTGTTAGAATTTGCTTCCTGTTGTTCCTGTGCACTACTCTGATTTTCTGTACTTATTTCACAATATTTTAGAAATTATATGCATGCATTTGGACATTGTGAACATACTCTTGGATAACTGACATGTGCATTATGTGACATCAGTAACTTGATTTTTTTTTCATGAACATTTTAATTTTGTTTGCTGTGGTTCAGTATTGAAGCTACTTGCATTATAGACATTGTGATTTCTCTTCTCCAAAAATCCTGAGATCAAATCCTTTTCTTGGCCATCACTACAAACAACACAGGGTAAACAATGCATAAAAAGTGTCATTTTTGGAAGGAATATTCCTTTTAAATGTACATAACTGTCCCCCCTTCCCTGAAAAGGATTAGGATTGCTATAAATTGTTAAATTGATGGAAGGACAAATGGAGGGAGGGAAGGAGGGAAGTATGGAGTAAACTGTCATTGGACTAGTTTACTTAAGTGTGGGCTGCCAAGCAACCCAAATAGATAGATTGCTCATGTATGAGTTAGCATTGCCATAGCAACCATATTCTCATTTGAAATAATTACATTCCTTTGGCATTTTCAAAGGGATCCTGTCTGAATCTGGACCAGCATTAAACTAAACCGCTGACTGTGCTACTCATATTAGCTACTGGCCCCAAATACTTAAAGCAAAGAAACACAATTGTTAACATACATTTTTGAATTCTGCTCTTTTAAAGTAGCTAGGTAAGCATATCATTGTTATCTTCACCAAAGAGTGGAATGAAATTATCTATTGTACAGTTTTCAATGAGTCACTGCCTGTGCAGCATTGGGCTTGGCAGTGGAATCTCTCTCTCTCAGGGCACATTCATAAACAGGTTCAATTTACATTTAACATTTAACCTAAATGGACAGCATAGGATGAAACTGGAGTATCCAAAATAAGCCCATGGAATCATGGGGAAAACATGTAAATTGAGCTCAAGACCTTAAAGTTGGGGGGACAAAAATACTAACCACTGACCCACTTTGCTGGTCATCAAGTCGTCAATAGAAAACACACAATATATTATTTTTGAATAACAAGGTAAAATTCCTACTTAGATGGGGCTATTTCGTTACTGATATCAGAATATAAATATGAACTGATGAATTACAATTTTAAATATGCAATACTTAGCACTTCTGGTTATTGTTAGCTTAATCATCTCCTATTAAATGTAACTGATTAATTTGTTCTTCCATTCCAATCTTACTTCTGTTCATCTGTATGGGTTTATTTTTCAGAAATGCTTCATTTTAACCTAACAGCCTTTGTTTATGCAATCATATTTATCACCATGGCAATACAGAGATAAGGAAATAAAAATAACTGCATGGTTTCAGTACACTGAGATGTTTGCTTTGATTATATCCTGAAAAAGCAGTCCTTGAAAATTGATTGAGCTCATCTGTCACCTTTAATTGATTCTTTTAACGTTAATACAATTTGAATTTCAACAAAAGAGTTACACAGAAATTGAAATTCTGCATTGAAAAATGCTACATTCAGAGCTCTAATCCAAACAATTAAAGTAGACATAATATGCAAAATCTTATACCATCTAAAACTCAGCGCTACAAGACCAAAGATGACACTGACTGTAATCAGTAATTTTAGAGTCTGACAATGAGTTTTATGGACACACTTCACATGCAGAGGCACACACCCTGTTGCTGTGTAAAATTATGCCCAATGCAGTGCACTTAGCATGACATTTTTGTTTTTGATTTTGGATTTGAATTCTCTTGCTCACCCAAATACTAATTATTGTGTTGTTTGACTGTCCTGAAATTGTAAATGTATTCATAGAATGTAAATACATATTCTTCATACTCTAGAACAGGAGTACTTTAGTTCAGTCCTGGTGGAACAAAGTGGCTGCATGTCTTTTAGTACAACCCAATTTTGAATTAAAAAGCAACTCTGGCTGCTGAAGCACTTATTATTAAAATAATATTTTTATATTTCATTTTCATAAACTCACATCTTAAGCTTGTTAAGTTTTCCAAACCCTTAGTTGATTCTTTTAATCCCCATCCACCATACTTCATTTTTTATATAGAAACTCTTACATTAGTCACCATTTTTTCTTTCATCCACTCTACACCAGTGTTTTCGAACAAAGAAAATGAATTCTTTTGAAAACACCAGCACAGCATTTCAGTGTGGATGGGCAAAAATAAACATTTTTGAAAATACAGATTCCATCATGCTGTGGTTGATTTGTATTTATTACATAACTCTTCCCTGATTGGATCCTGCTTATTATAACATCACATTGTCACTTATTATTTATGAGAAATCACATGTACATAAGTATTCACAGCCTTTACTCAATACTTTGTCGATGCACCTTTGGCAGCAATTACAGCCTCAAGTCTTTTTGAATATGATGCCACAAGCTTGGCACACCTATCCTTGGCCAGTTTCGCCCATTTCTCTTTGCAGCACCTCTCAAGCTCCATCAGGTTGGATGGGAAGTGTCAGTGCACAGCCATTTTAAGATCTCTCCAGACCTGTTGAATCGGATTCAAGTCTGGGCTCTGGCTAGGCCACTCAAGGACATTCACAGAGTTGTCCTGAAGCCACTCCTTTGATATCTCGGCTGTGTGCTTTGGGTCGCTGTCCTGCTGAAAGATGAACCGTCGCCCCAGTCTGAGGTCAAGAGCGCTCTGGAGCAGGTTTTCATCCAGGATGTCTCTGTACATTGCTGCAGTCATCTTTCCCTTTATCCTGACTAGTCTCCCAGTTCCGGCCACTGAAAAACATCCCCACAGTATGATGCTGCCACCACCATGCTTCACTGTAGTGATGGTATTGGCCTGGTGATGAGCGGTGCCTGGTTTCCTCCAAACGCAACGCCTGGCATTCACACCAAAGAGTTCAATCTTTGTCTCAGCAGACCAGAGAATTTTGTTTCTCATGGTCTGAGAAACCAGGTGCCTTTTGGCAAACTCCAGGCGGGCTGCCATGTGCCTTTTACTAAGGAGTGGGTTCCGTCTGGCCACTCTACCATACAGGCCTGATTGGTGGATTGCTGCAGAGATGGTTGTCCTTCTGGAAAGTTCTCCTCTCTCCACAGAGGACCTCTGGAGCTCTGACAGGGTGACCATCGGTTTCTTGGTCACCTCCCTGACTAAGGCCCTTCTCCCCTGATCGCTCAGTTTAGATGGCCGGACAGCTCTAGGAAGAGTCCTGGTGGTTTCGAACTTCTTCCACTTACGGATGATGGAGGCCACGGTGCTCATTGGGACCTTCAAAGCAGCAGAAATTTTTCTGTAACCTTCCCCAGATTTGTGCCCCGAGACAATCCTGTCTCGGAGGTCTACAGACAATTCCTTTGACTTCATGCTTGGTTTGTGCTCTAACACGAACTGTCAACTGTGGGGCCTTATATAGACAGGTGTGTGCCTTTCCAAATCATGTCCAATCAACTGAATTTACCACAGGTGGACTCCAATGAAGATGCAGAAACATCTCAAGGATGATCAGGGGAAACAGGATGCACCTGAGCTCAATTTTGAGCTTCATGGCAAAGACTGTGAATACTTATGTGCATGTTCTTTCTCAATTTTTTTATTTTTAATAAATTTGCAAAAATTTCAAGTAAACTTTTTTCATGTTGTCATTATGGGGTGTTGTGTGTAGAATTCTGTTGAAAAAAATGAATTTAATCCATTTTGGAATAAGGCTGTAACATAACAAAATGTGGATAAAGTGATGGGCTGTGAATACTTTCTGGATGCACTGTACGTGCATGGTAACTGATTTGGCAGCACACACTAAAAGAAGTTTCCAAGGTGCAAATGCTGTCTAATATTAAATGTGAGAGGCTGCTGGTTTTCTTGGCACTTATTATATATCAAGGCATAATTCAAATGCCTGAAGTTGAAATGTGCTGGTCATTAAAACCTTAATTTGAAACAACTTAAGGACAGAAGATCATGCGTGAAAAATGTGCCAACTTAATTTGCAAGTGTTTGCGTTTATCTGTCACTTCACAAAGTAGTCAGAAATCCTATCTGAAAATAAAATTGTTCTTTAAGGCACTGATAGAGAGAACCTACACCTGAGCAGAACGTTAATGAATGTGATTTGCATTGGTTTGGAAATAAAATGATAAGAAACATGATATGCACCTTCTACAATGACTGAGTCAGCAGTATCTTTACAGAACAATGGGGAAACTTTACTGGTGGCTTGAGAATAGAGGTAAAAGTCTGCAAGCCACTGATAAACTAAACTTGTTGGCATGTTTCTGATTTTATTTAATTTAATTTTAAAATATGTATCTTCATTATTGTTTTCATTTTATCTTAGTTTAGTTAAGTAACTGGAAATATATATTATAAAAATAACTGGATGCAAGAATAACGTTTGTAAATATTTTTCCTTCCTCTCACCTCGATCATTCAGTCACTCTCTCTCTCTCAAAATAGACAGCTGATCTGACACTGTTTGTTTCTAATATTTGACATGGCTATCTCTCTATTATAAAAAAAATCCAGGAGAGAAACACAAGGGTGTCGAGACGTAATCTTCATGTTAAGATCATAGAAGACATTTAAAAGAAATCGCAGGATGAAAGAGATTGGCCACAGAGCGTCTCACAGGGAACTTAAACATGACACTTTGTGCCAAGAGACTGACCCAGGACCGTCTCGCGATGACGTGGAACATGAGATTCTTGCGAGACATGCCCTACTTACAATCAATATCAAATAAGCCAAGAGGCAGCAAAACATTCAGTCGTCTAAAGGATTTGAGCACACACAGATCCTTGGCTCTCAGCGCATATAAAGCATATAAGGACAATATGTTATAAATGAAACGTCGACGACTAAGTGAAGAAGAAAGCAGGGCGGAGAAAAGAGACTCAAAAGCGTTGAAGAGAAAAAAGAGCAAAAAAGAAAAAGAATAATCTAGGTGCAAATTCAGAAAATAAGGAAAGTAATTATCAGCCCGGAACAAGTGGAACTGAAAAAAAGCACGTCCAATCCGGCTCAGAATTAAAAGACAGAGTAAAAGACAAAGTAGAACTTCATAAAGACGTTCACAAATGTTGGTGCTAAACACATACAGAGCAGGTCAGAGATTATGAAAGCAGTGGAATTCGAAAGGCTCAAAAAAAAAAAAAATGGTGCAATACACATATGGAGAAAGTTAAAGGATATGAAAGTAGGAAAATTATAAAGTATAAAAAAAAGAAAGTAAAGATCACAGTAGCGCAAACAAACAAACTGCCTCATTTAACTATGCACCTGTCTAACTTTGATTTTGCACAATAATCACTGCACTATTGCATCTGAAACACTTAATTCTACTTTATTCACATAATTTTACTTATTTATTATGTTCTACTATACTGTTATCTTTCAATCTATGACTTTTTGTTAATCTAACTGATATTCTTCTGACTTTTCACCGTTTTTGATAAGCGGATCAGAACGCATTTCACTGCGTGTTGTCCTGTATAACTATGCGTGTGCCAAATAAAGAATGTTGAATCTTGAGAATTTCAAAAACGGAGTTTACCGCACATGCATTTATTGGTTACTTTGTTAAAAAAATTATTAACTGATGATGATGTAGATCGTTTTGTCTGTGCTGAAATTCCAAACAGAGAAACCTACCCTGAATTACGGTACAAAATCATTAAACACATGTTTCACTGACCTCATTTAAAAGATTCAGCATATTGGGACTCGCAAGATTCCAAATATTGTTTTTACAGAAGTTTTGAAATAAAAGTGAAACTAATGAAATAGCAACAATTCAAAGAAAAAAAAATCTTAAAAGTGTGTATCTGGAAAACCAAACACAGGGGCTTGGTGAGCGAAGTCCCCTAGTCACTTATAATTTTAAACTTTAACATTGTGTACTCTGCCCCCATATATATATACTATTTTGCTCCCTGCTCACCAACCCCCCAGCCTGTGCTACGTGCCTCCCACTTCGCTTCTCTGCCGCTCACATATGTGGATTTCACTTTCACCAAACAACAAATCTTTTAATTCTCACAAATGCGCCTCTTCATTGGGAAGAAACACTACTCTCCCCTGATGGCAACACAAATTAGATGATCTACAAGTCTCTGACTTAAAGTTTAAATCTGAACAATATATTCAATGTCATTTTGTTGTTCCATTATTTTACCAAGTAATAATTTCCATTTGTTTGCACCAATGCAATCTTTACTATAATTTTTTTGAGATTGTCGAATTTTAGTACTTTCATTATCTCTAATCTGCTCTGCATGTGTATCACACCAACGTTTTTGAACCTCTTTACAATGTTCTACTTTGTCATCTACTCTTTGTCTTTTATTTCCGGTCCCGGGCGTGGTTAAATCTCTTGGCACAAAGTCTCATCTTGCGGGACTTGAAAGTATCTCTCTGAAAAAGTCACGTCTCGTCCCAGGCTAAAAAGTCGTACCTCGTCCCAGGATTTTTTTTATATAATATATATATATTGAAATTTTAGCATTTCAAGGCTAGTAATGAATGAAACCTGCTGAATTCACTTTTCCAAACTCAGTAAAATGAAATTAAGTCAATGGGGAAGGATAAACTGAATTAGATTTAAGTGGATTTTAACTGTGTAATAGTCTTTTATGTAAATGTCCCTGATGGCTTAGGAAACATCTGCCAACTATGTTGAACTGATTATTGTGGCCAAAACTGTGACCCAAGTTGTGAGTCAGCCTTGCTAAACACTGCACCACTGTGTTTTCCTAACATAAAATTAATAAAATGAAATTAGACAGTAACATTTCTTGCAGACAGGAAATATGAATTCACTAAGGTTTGTTCCACACAGATTCAATAGCAGGTGCTCAGCTCTCTCAAACCAACACCAAAAATAGTTGTTTTTTTTTCCCTGACGCCTTTGCTCTTTCACAGCCGTTGCTACCAAATAAAAATGACACTAAAGCATGTGGATTCTTCACTCCTTTTTGTTTGTGTCAACTGCACAGTGCTCTGGGTAGTACTCAGTAATCCTCACACAAGTCCATATTCACATACATTACTTTTAAAACAAAAATATATTGACTCATTTCCAGTTTCCTTTTGCGTGCATGCTTTGTGTTTAAATGTATTTGCAAATCTTACAATCATTTTTAGCTCATAATTGGGATCAGCATTATACTGCTTACTCTGTGGCTGTCCAGATCAACATTGGCTTGTATGGCGCTTTAATTTAAGCCAGCCGCACAGCATATTTTCAGGAAAATATTCGGCAAACAAGGTCAACAGCAAAACAGCATATTTACCACTACTCAAGACCAGTGAATAACTTGAAATGGTACAAAGGTAAGCAGTGAACTTCCAGAGGTTAAAAAACAATTAGGTTACCAAAAAGTGAAAATAATATAATTATCAGATTTAAACAAAAAGGCCTTTTTTCACTGAGCAAGTAATAGGATAACAACTTACAAACCCTCTATCTGTATAAAAACAGCATTGGAACAAAACGAACTGCTGCACTCTCTGAAGAATTATTTGGACAATATTGCACTATACTGTATATAGCTATCATAATGGTGAGAAAATCAATTTAATGAGGGAAGGCTGACAGACCATTATAACCATAATGACCATTAAAAGTGCAAAGAAAGCAAAGGTATTCATGAGTACAGTTTTCTAAACCATCAAAAGAAGCTTAGAAAATGAAGAATAGTCTCACAGAAACAGGTTTGGCAGACCCAAAGTCACAACAGAAGCAGAAAACGTCAACAGCTTGTTTGATAGGTGCCATTGCTACAGAAAATCTGTAAGCTACTTGTTCCATGATAAATGCTTTTTTGTATAACTCTGAAAATTGCACGTTTTTTGGCAACCTAAACTTTTTTTAACTTCTGGCACTTTACACATACCTTTGTACTATTTTAAGGTATTCATTGGACTTGAACTGTTTTAATCTCAATAAAAACTACAAATGAACTCGAAAAAAATGAGGGTGTTTTAACACTTTTTATCAGTAGTGTATATATCACTCATCTCAGATTCTATTTCTGTGTTTTTTTAGTTGCTATCAATTCACCTGTTGCATGATCTCACAATATTTTCTATTCTTGTGTAGTGGCTATTGAAGTTTATACAACTTCAGGCTTTGACATAACATGCTAGTTTTTCTGTAGCTCTTCTAAGGCCTGAACAATGGTTCAAGTCCACCCCTGCCTATGTGTGGTCAATGTAATGTGTTCAGTATTGTTTTAATAAAACATTTGGAAAGAAATGGAAGAGAAAAAAACATGAAATACTGAAGATTACTCATCTTCTCTGGTCTACAAATCATTTGACTGATATTCTTGGATAATAAAAATCTGCAATATAACAATTGTCTGAAGTGCCAGAATGAACCCACATAAAATGAATTTAATCGGTTCTGTTATCAGGAAGGATTGGCTTCCAATTAAGGAACTGGTTTGGAATAAAAGCTTGCAGCCACCGTGGTCTTTCTGGAACCAAACCAACTCTAGAAGAAAATGCCATAATTAAATATTTAATAATCTTCCAATAATCATGTTTTTAATGCATACCAAATGATAAATACTGTATTTAGGAAAAAAAGAGGTGAGGTTAGGGTGAATTTTTCCATTTAATGCTTACAGTATCAGTAAATAAATATAAAAAGTAAATTTTTGATTGCTTTAACTGGGGGAATTTCAGCAGGTGTTTTTGAATATCTGGAAAATAACGTAATTAATTTACATTATTCTGCAAAATTATAATAACTTCTTTCTGATTGGAGAAAGTCACATATTTTGTGTCTTTCTAGTCTTCTAGTTTGCTGGGATTAATTCCAAAGCATTCAATAAGTTGTGATTTATCAGATTTTTTGTTTCATCTTTAAGTAAAATCTAATTTACCAGGGAATAATGTAAACTAGTCAGCCAAAGTTTATCATTTGACATTGTGACAGGAAGAAAAATCTTAGAAATGTTGATCCCACCTACCATGTCCATTGTCGAAGAACTCGGTGATGTACATGGCACTACATGGTGACCATGGCTGGGTCTTATTAAGATGAATAAACAATGGCGCCATCATGTGATGCCTCCCCAGGTTGCCGAACAATCTTTCACATGTCTTTGAGTCATCGTGTGGCATGCTAAGCACGTGTCCTGCTCAAATAAATTATATAATTAATATAACACTTCCAACAGTTATGAATTTTTTTTAACCTTATCCACTATTACTCTACTGGATCAGACTTTCATTAGCCAAATATCCATCCATTCATCCATGTAAACATCCTCCAAACCCACTTCTGCCAAGAGGGGTCATAGGAAAGATGGAGCCAATTCCAGCAAGTATTGGGTGCAAGGCAGGAATAATCCCACAGTGAGGTCCCAGTCCATCACAGGGCTAACACACACAAATACAAATACACACTAGGGCAAGTTTAGCAACACCAATTTACTTAATCTGTATTTATTTGAACTGTGGGAGGAAACCCACACAGACATGGGGAGGACATGCAAACTCCATGAAGGTGAGCAAAGATGGCAGCGCACACAACCAGACAAATGTTCAAGACTGCTTTTCTAGGCCCATAGTGTACCCAGCTTTAGATCTGTTTAATTTTTTTTATTTATCCTTTGTGTTCTCCTTTAGTATGCTTATCTATTATACATTATTTTTATTTATATACTAGAGGGACAAGCCCCTTTGGCGCCCAACACCCCCGGCACCTTCGGTGCCTCGACCTTTAGCTAATTAAATCACCTAAATGCAAACATTGGTGTTATGAATAGATCATTTTTTTAATAGTTTGTTCCTGTGAAAGAAAGTTCACTCAATTAAAAATAAAAAGCACAACTTTCTTGATATTACAAACCATGACTTTCTTGATATTTTATTTTATAATTTAAAAATGGAATAAGAATCTGAAAATCTAACAACATCACATTCAAGTTCGATAAAATCTGAAAACAACGTTACCAAACATATACTGTATATGTAGGTTTTAAAATATGCCCGATTTAAAGTGTGACAAAAAATGTGACATACAAATGTCACATAAAGTCGTTGCACAAAATCGTTTCACTTTTAGACTTAGGATTGTATATATATAGAGAGTAGATGTATATATTAAATATTATTATACTATTAGATAAATAAACATGAACCCATATCATTAACAGATAAAGATAAATAGCTCCAGTGCTAACCATAGAGGTTATGAGAGCATGAAACAACAGTTAAAATGACAACAGGAAAGCTAAAAGGCAGTCAGAGAGAAACATTGCAGAAAACGCAAAAGATGTCACAAAGAGAGTCTTTCAGTAATTTACCAATAAAAGAATCATCGGTAATGAGGTTATCTGCATTAGAAATGGTAAAGCAAAACTACAATATAAAGACACCGAAACAGTAAATGCTCTACATGCTTTCATCTGATGTTTACTGGGTGAAGATGTTAATAATCTCCCAGCAGTAAAAGGAACTACCTAGGAGGTACCTAGTGATTTGGACATTGTAGAGACAGAAGTATTGTTTAGATTAAATACTACAGGTTGATATTTTACAAATCACCAGTAAAAAATAACATCTATTTGTTAAATGTGATATCCCTTAGGGATCAGTGCTGGGGTTGCTGCTGTTTTTAATACAGTACATAAATGTTATGGATAAAGATATAAATAACAAACTGCTTACAAAGATACACAGATACATTGAACTACGTAGAAGAGCAGATACTGTAGAATCAGCTGAATCATTACAGAGATACCTGAACAGCATTCAATTTTGAGCATATTTGTGGCAGATGAAATTCAATGTAAATAAATGCAAAATATTTAATGTAGAAAGTAAAAATCATTTCATTTAAATGCACAGTGGGATGTCTGAAACTTTAAAGTACCCCTTATGAGAAGGACCTAGAAGTCACAATGCACTCATCACTATCTACATCCAAACAGTGTACAGAAAAAGATAAATAAGCTTAATAGGATGTTAGATTATATAGCACAATATAAAGAGTGTAAGTCACTAGTGAGGTCTTACCTGGAGTGCTGTGTACAGGTTTGGTGACCATGTTAAAAAAAATATATCATAGCACCTGAGAAAGCCCACTGAAGAGCAACGAGGCTTATTCCAGGACTAAAAGGTATGAGCTATGAGGTAAGATTAAAGAAGCTGAACATTTTCAATTTAAGCGAACTGAAACTAAGGGGTGACATGTTTAAGGAATTTAAAATTATAGAGGGAATTATTCAATAAGTACACTAGGACACTGTTTCAAACTTGTTAAGGGTAAATTCGGTACAAAATTAGAAAGATTGTTTTAACTCAAAGAACCACAGACACATGGAATAAATTACCAAGCAATGTGGTAGAGAGTAGAACTTTAGGAGTAATCATTTGAATCAATGTTATTTTAGAGAGATTAATTGGAAATGACTTGAGAGACTGTTGGATTGAATGACGTTTTGGTGTCAAAACTATTACTTTTATTTATTTATTTTTCTTTTTATAAGGGACACTTTACTGACTAAGAAACTGACATCTCAGGAAACTTAAAGAAACGTATTCATTTCAGTTTTCTAAGGGTCATATTTTTTAGCTTGTACTGCTTGGATTTTCTATTAATTATATGGGCTAGCCACTCATGGCTCTTTGGTATTCCAATTTCTTTTAAGAAACATGAACTAGAAATATCAATGAGACTAAATATTCATAATCATAATCATAATCTTCAAAGGTTAAATCTTTAATGGGGATTGCTTTACAAACAAATGATCTTGGCCAGTGATCAGGATAAAATCTATATTTAATAGTAAACTTTATATTTGTTTTTATCAATAAAAATGGGAAATGAATTGACAGATTATTTGTTTTCAAGTATTAATATCAATTATCTATATCAAAACAAACCTAACAAATGTACTTGGGTCAACTTTGGTGTAGTTCAATTAAATATTGAAGTTAATTGCATAAAGCAAATTTACAAAAAGTTCCATAAAAAGTAGTCAACCAGTGACTAAAGAATTAAACTATTAATTATGATTAATCTTTAATTAATGTATCATACTTTTAAAACACTTTCCTATTACAGGATTCAATCTGATCTTTAAATTGGCTCGTTTTGTTTGATCTAAGAGGAATACATGATGGAATGTGACCTATATAGTTTTAAGCTTTCAAAGAGCAGCAGTGAATGGAAGTTTGGCATGCTGTCTAAACAGAGTAATTCCATTAGGTTGTTGGATCTAATTATGTACAGGGCAACAATGCAAGCACCCTCTTGAGAAATGTGATTAACCTCTTTTTTAATTATTTAAATTTTGTATTTTGAAAGCATTTTTTATTTGTAATGCCTTTGACTATCCTCTCTCACAATAAAATGCATTCCACTGTTCACTATTTAAAAATTAAAAGATTATCCTTGGTTAAGTCTGAAAAATCAGGTCAAATACCAGTAGGTCAACATGAACCACATTTATATAAAACATACACTCTTTCCAAAGATATATGGAAAGGCATTTTATATAAAGTATATTAGAATTTAGCAATAACTACTAAATATCTTATGTATTTCTGATTTTTTATATTTTGAACAGAACAGTAAAGAATATTACAGTTTATAATAAAGTTCAAGAATCACTTGAAATGTATATGCATTAAATAGAAACAGCCCAAGCACCATCAACACATGTCACATTACGCTGTGCTTTTATTCTAATAAATAGTAATAGTCATATTTTATTTAGTCATACTCTCATGTATAGTGCCATCCCAACACATTCCCTTTTTTACCGAGCTCATGTGCTGCAGTGAAAGATGCCTGAAGTCCATCATCTTCAACTACTGAGCAACTCCTTTCTGGATCACACATGGTTCCCACATCAGCTACTCCCAAGGTGTCACAGCTTCTTTTGCCACAGATGTCCTGTAAAAAGTACATTTTCCTTACATAATTTGTAACTTTTTAATGATAATGGTTCAATGATGACTAAATTACAATAGTAAAATTAATCAGATATATTACATTTTTCTTTTGAATTTCTAATTGCCATATACAGCATTGTATTTACAGTTAATGAGAAATTAATGTGAGCTGTATTTTTCAGATTGGTTTTTGCAACTTTTTTTAATTTTCTGGGTGCAAAGGTTATTCTAATCTGAAATTACAGCTCATAAAATATCAAAATGATGCCCACCATGCTTTATTTAAGGGTTTCTAAAACTGTAAATTAAAACTCTAATAGTTTGTTTAAATGCTATATGTGACAGTGTTACCCAGTTGTGCATACTTCTGCTCAGTCATTTTCCTAGAAGTGACCCACTGTATCTCTATTTTGGCCAGAACTAATACTGATCCTTTCATACTCCTGTCATAATATTTAAGTGAGGGAATAACATATACTTTTAGGGTCTTATATGGCCTTCTGTGCCATGTATAGGAGGAACACCAGAGGTGAACAAGACTTTATTTTCCACAGCTAGTACTCTTGTCCAGAGAATAAGCATGAGACTCTCCAACTGACCAGCTTACAGATATAACAGGATGCCTATTACGAAGTGTTACCATTGCATATTTAATGTCATATGTTAATACACCAGGGCCATAGTTGCTTATTAATTCTGGAGCATCTTTCAGCAAAAATATGTTGTTTACATTAAGTGTGATGACTCAAGTTCATGAGATAGGAGGCTGAAGATTACTGAGAAGCACCCCCTGTCCTCCAGACCAAAAGATTAAATTTACTAAGAACGTCTATAAGACAGTTCAAAGTGACACTAATGTCAGATAGAGATGAAATCCTTCATAACCAATTAAATTATATGGACAATCTCTTTAAAATTGATATTCCAATTCCTATCCTTTGCCCTGAATGGAGATAGGAGAACTTAAATTTGTATGGTAGAGTTGTTTGAAGTGAAGTGACATTCCTTACATTTGATACCATTACCAGGAGTCATAAGACTGGCAACAGCAGTTCACTATGGAGCCCCTACCAAGGCATAAGCAGTTTACAAACTAACAGTAATTTCTCAGTCACTGCAGTTAAAGCAGTTGAATCAAGTACAGGGGATCGCCTAGCTCATCTGGTTTAGAATGTTCATTTTTGTACGACACAGGAAGGGCAAAACTCAAACTCTTACTTATTCGGTAAGCTAAACCCAGATTGTTACTTTTACACAAAAATGATGACAAAAACAATAAATCCATGGGAACAATTTTGGCAGTGTGGCGAGCGATTATGCCTCCTCCGGACCACGAGAAGGCAGCCGCCCTGGTTGGTATGGGGACCACAGGAACAGAGCATGGAAGCTCAACCTTATAGGGGCCGCCTCCCTCCATTTGTAAGCTATAGTCGGGTGGAAGAGGACAGATCTCAGTGGAGAGGAGTGGAGGCGGTCAGGAGAAGAGGCATTATTGTGAAAGGCCTGGACTGAGGGTGATTTGGTGCAGGGGCACTGGGTTGTGCGTACACTTGTATATGAATAATGTATAATAAATGTGTGCTTGGGTGTAAACCATCGGTGTCTGCCTGTCTGTGTCTGGGCTGCTTTCCACAGCAGCCAAACTGGAAGTAGCGGTTGTATAAAAATCCATACTGCAGTGCCACAGGTTGGTAGTGCAATAACACCTTGTGGTCTCCAAATTTCCTCATCAGCAATGGACAATGTCATATGCTTAGAACTTGAATCTGAACAGAATCAGCGTGAAACATTATAACAAAAGTGGAATTTTTAAAGTAAATGCAAACTGAATGCAGTATAAATCATAAACATTATAATAAATGTATAAATGGCACGCCTTAATAGCTCTTATTTTCAAAGTGTGGGCTTTCTAAGTAATATTCTGCCAACAGGTATAGTTACTATTGCCAACATTATTTCCCCATTGCTGAATATATAAAATTTAGTCTTAAAAACAGACATATAGTATATCAACTTTCAGAGACTGAAATAAAGTCTTCCTTGAAGCTGGAAGAAAACATTCAGGCCACTGTGTATCCCAGTTTTTTTTTTTACTGATCTTTATACAGTATATAAATATACAGTACACAAATTAGTAGGCACTGGAACAAAAACTTCAAGTATATTGTTTGGGATAAACAAAAATGTCTTTAAATATCGCTTTCCGTGATGTGATTTGTATCCATTTCTATTTACCTTCAACAAACAAATTCAGCATACAAATACTAATAAATATAATAATTCAATATAAAAAATTGTCTCAAGAGATCTGAAAATATTACAGAAATTCTTTAAGAATCAACTGTGAAATTAGAAACACATTATTTGTGACAGAAAATGCATTCCATGTTTTAACACACACTGTAGTGGCAAAATATTCCATGTTGCATGCAGCCCATACCAAAATGTTTTATCGTCAAGCAAAACTCACCTGTCTGGTAAAAAGTAGCGCAGTGTCGTAATGTTCAGAATGCCGGTCACTTTGAGTATTGAAGTGTTGTTGCCAGGTGCAGAAGTTACGTAAAGCCAAATCACCATTGCTGGAAATAGATGGGCCCACTTCTTCATCCTCTACAATCAAGACCTTCACAACAACCAGATGTACAGAGTTCTTAATACTTGGGTGTTTATACAGTTGAGCGGTAACAGAGATTAGGGTTAAAATGTAGTGCTGAAAAAGAAATAAAAAGATAAAGAAAAATTAAGTATTTACCTACAATTTTTCTCAAATGTTATTCCACTTGAAGGCCAAAGCTTTAAAAAAAACAAAACTTTATAATTTGTTGTTTTCCTGTTGCAGGATTAATTCCAGAATTAGTACAGAAAATTTATTGCAAGAGAAATTGACACTGTAGATCTAAAACATAAAGTTAGAAATGTCAGAACACATAAAATGAACTTGTATCTGCCTGGTTAGACACTGATAGGAAATTTTGCAAGTAATCTTGTTTTTGTGTATTACAGTGTACATGATGTACTACTAACTAGACTTTGGCAGGACACTATATATGCACTACTACTACAATGACTTCTACTACTAATTACTGGCAAATATGAAGAAGTCCAAAGCAAGACACCCCTGAACACCTGAACACAAAAATGTTAATATCAGTTTCCATCTACATTCTTACATTTCCATTATTCCTAAAACACACCATATGCAACTTCACTCGGTACTGAAATATTGAGTATATTGACAATATACAGTTTTTGCATTGTAGCAATTAGAATGTATATAAGCCTGTTTTACTATTTTTGAAATGTTGTATGAGAAAATATGAATATCTTCAACCACTATATGATCTATGCTATACAGCATTAAATATAGTATTTGTTGCATTAATACAGTGTACATTTTGAAACTATGTAGAATTATAACACTAGGCAACTGAAAAATAAAAAAAAAAATGTTTTTCTTCTGTTAGTTGTCTTAATTGGATCAGGGATTACTTGATTCCTAAGAAATAAATATCTCACTAAAATGATATGATCTTGTAAAATTTAAATATTGTGAGTCACGACAAGGAAGGACTGGAGTCCCAGCTGGGTTGGAGAAAGATGCCTTAGATGGCCAGGATGCCATAATGGATGAACAGTGCAACGGAAGAAGCAACCCAGTCAGCATGGCTACTGATTTGTATCTTTATTGGACTGGGACAGTTTATCCTCCAACACTGAAGGTGGCAGTGCTTTTCCAGTCGTCTCCCAATTTGGACACCTGAAGGGTATTATGAGATATGTTTCCTCAAAGGCCAACCCTGTCGGTGTTCCTAGGTACCACCAGAAGGTGCTGCTTAAAGAATTTCTCCCTAATTTGGGGAGCTTCTATCTGACCTGAAAGTGCTTCCCATGGGCTATGACCAGGAACCAGACGTACTCACAGGTCTTGCATAAAAGGAGTTACCTCGTATCCATTTGGGGAGTCACAATCAGTAGGAGGCTGACAGAGCTCACTGGAAAGAGTGGAAGGAGAGGAAAGAAGGAAGAGAAACAAGTAGTAATTGTGCTTATATGTGTGCTTGAATATTAGCTGAGTGAAAGTATGGGTTGAATTAAGTTTTTATGGAACGTGGAACTTGGATTGGTATCATCGTGTTTGGGGCTTGGGACTCAGAGTATTATCTATTCTAGTTTGGTCATATGTAATAAATAAAAATTGTACGAAGCAGAAAACATTTATTGTTTTTGTATTAGGCTAAAAATACAATGTCAATTTAATTATAGATCTTGAAGGTGTCCAGCAATGGTACACACCACTCTTTTACAAATAAATAATATTTACAATCACATAAATAAAAATACAAGCAGGTTAAGGAGTGTTACATTATGTTATGTTAAACTTGCTAGGATGTTGCATTGATTAGAAAAACATCAGCTGCACCTTTCAAATGGAGGAAGTAATTGGGAACTACTTTAGAGAATGTGTGATTAACAGAAATGGAAAACTTTGGTATCGAGCTTATCATTTCCAAGAAAAGGAATAAAAAAACGTTAATGCGGTTAAACATTTGGCAAGTACTGGCATTAAAAGGACTGCTGGGAAAGCATTGAAGCTGGTGAAATAATCAAAAAGTAGCAATCTGTCACATGGAATAACTTTCATTCTACAAAAAAACAATACAGTAACGTGCTTCATGAGAAAGCTGATTCATCTTGGCCGTTTTTGAACCCCAAATTAAACTTTAGAAATGTCAGTACCTTGCAGTCCAAGTGAACAGGTTTCAGCATTGCTAATGCGATTAAAATGGTTTTTCCAATAACCAATTAGCATTTCTACTTGACTAATTAATGACTAGATACGGAAGATTACAGGCTGGCGCCCTGCCCAGGGTTTGTTTCCTGCCATGCGCCCGGTGTTGGCTGAGATTGGCTCCAGCAGACCCCTGTGACCCTGTGATTAGGATGTAGCGGGCTGGATAATGGATGGATGGATAAGGAACATTACAAATAAGAAACTGAATAAATGGCTGCTGAAATTGGGACCTTGTAGTCATGTGTGAATAATTAATTACAAATCAGTCTTTTTAAGCAGTAATACTCATTAACATATGTAAATTATTGATACCTTAAATTTGCCTAATTTACAAACTTAAAATTCATCAATAATAATAATACATACAGGGATGCGAGACATTCTGTCATGTGCACTGTAGACTTGTTTTTCTTCTCTAGTTTTTCAGCTGCAAACAGTAATGATTTTTAAGGCAGTGCCTTAAAAAAAAAGACTTTCTGTTTCAAGACAACAATTTAATTCTCTTCATTATCACTGGGTCATTCTGGGTCAAGTCCCATTAACTTTGTGAATGACCTCCCGCAAGTCACTTAACCTTTGCTGTGTTGCATCCTTCACTTGATACAATAAAACTCAATTTTATTCCATAGCTGTTCCACAACTTCTCCACCTTGATGCTTTCCAGCCACGTTTGAGTAAAACAGGGCTAAACTAATGTACAGTACACATTGTGAACAAATGCTGTTCAAAGGATTTAACATAAATAGCATTATCTTAACTGTTCATTCAGGAAAAATATACTGTATACCCTATTGACCTGTAAATGTGAGTTAAACAAATCAGGAAATCTATAATAAAAAATAGAAACAAACATGCATTACAGTAATGTCAATCATATTTATAGTATACCTATCTTAATTTGTACCCATGTGATGCATATATTTTGCATGTGTTATACTTTACCACACAAATAAATAAAAACTTGTTGACAGTTGCATACCTGGCATATAACAGTGAAGCAAAATCCCCAACTTATTTGGCAACCTGTTTCTTAAGATTGCACCAAATGTCCCTTGGTTTTCAGCTACTGAAATCCTGATGATAGCGAAGAGCACTAATCACAAATGAACGGAATCATACTGAAATTGAATTGAATTAGATATTTCAGGGAAGGCATCTAAGTAACATTTTTTTTTGTTATGCGAATAACATCAGAAGAAATGATTTTGTGCTTACTCAGGGGACTGCAAGGTTTTTAAATTTGAAAAATGTGTTCAAATAACTGGGAACCGGCCATTTAACTCCATATTTTGAACAGATGCTCTGGCAGTAATATGAGAAGCATGGAGTCTAAGTTGGAACAAATCACCTTATTGCTAGCAAAGGAAAATGAATTCTTACTAAAATGCTTATTAGGCACTGCAGAAAAAATATTTGTTTAGGCCTGCCATTCAAAACAAACTGACATGCATATTTCAGACTGAGCAGTTTTGGTTTCCATATTGTTCAAAACAATTTGGTGAACTCTACAGCTACTGACATACTACTATATGTAAAAAAAAAGAAAGAAAAGCTTTCAGAGACATCTATTTTAACCAGCCACTACTTTTACCTTAAGAAACAGAGGACTTCAGCTGAGCATTAATGAAAGGAATACTTTATAAACATGTTTTTCATATTCAATAAAATAGAGTCATCATTGAATATATTGATTTATTTTATATTATAATATTTAAAATAGCACACTACACACATGTATTGCAACAGGAAATTTACATTTTCATGAATTGTCTGAAATTGCCCTTCCAGTAAGGTAGAAACCTCCAGTATGAAGGTGTACAACATCCTCTAACTCGGCTTTTAAACATACAGGTACTGTTATTAGACCTTAGTTGTTAAACTGTCACCATCCAGATACAATAGCTCTGCTTCAGTTCAAGAACATAAACGTCCTGTAAATTAACATACACAAATATGAGTAAAATGCTATTAAGAGCAGTGTCATATTGCAGAAGATCATGCAGATCAAAAAGTTAATGAATAATGTCTTATCATTAAGTAATCAGAAGACCATATGAACTGATGTCTTATATAGATCAACACATTTTCCAAATGTACTTAACATAGGCAGATTCTGCCATTAAATAATAATAGTAATACAGTACATAGATTAACATCACTTGTAAAGATAATTTATGACTCTCAGACATAGCTTCTGGACAACTTTCAGTCCTTGCAACCACATTATGAATTACATTCTTGGAAGTTAACAAAAAATAATAAGTCTGCATACTTTACTGCCATGGTCATAATAACTTGAGTTATTAGTGAGTGGGGTAAAAAACAAAGTCACTGGTTTGTTCAAGGACTGAAATGCAAGCATGTCCTGAAACTCTGTAGAAGAAAGCAGAAGGCATAAAAAGTGTGCAACAATGAAAAACGTAGGCTTTCGATACAAGGAACCAACTGGACTGCAGCAAAAAGAAAGAAAAAGCATGGCTGCACACAAACAAACCAATTCAAGAAAGATTTTTCAGATATCGTGACATACCATTTGTCAATAAATTAACTTCTTTGGCCTAAGTACATATCCAAGGGCTCAAAGGAATGATAAAGAACTTCATAATAAAAGCTCAAGTCCAGATGCTGGCAGAAAAGCATCTTGAACAAGCAGGTCCTTGTGCCCTCTTAAAACATTTGGTTCCTTAACCGCATTTTACTGGATTTTGTGGTTCCTTGTAGAACGATTGCTATATAAAGAACCATTTCATTCTGAGGTTCTTTGCATATAAAACTGGTACTTCAGGCCTTGAACAGGTCCCAAATATGGGGACAAATCTGCAATCTGTAATGGATAGTAGGTCACTTAATAGGATACTAACAGATCAAGAAAATCTGAATTTAGCCAGTGCTATTATATGTAGCAAAATTCCTTTTAAAATCCGAACCCAATTGATGTTTAACAAATTTGTTATCATCTGTTCATGATTATTAAAGGAGCCAACATAGACTGTTTCTGGAACCTTCACATGGATGGTTCCTTTGGAAAAAATGGTCCCCCTATGGAATTGCTCCGAAGAACCACTCTGGCACCTTTATTTTTAAGAATGTGCATGAAGCAAGCCTTAATGCTGGCTAATGTACATGCTCTGCATATATGTATATGTATACTGTATATGCATTATATACATACACACACACACACACACACACATATATATATATATATATATATATATATATATATAGTATGCTGCATAGTTTTCATTGTGTGTGACTACGTGTCTGGAGAAAAAGTAAGAATTTTATTGTGAGATGTACTCTATGCACTATGTACATATTACAATAAACTTGATACAAATAACACAATGAAAGGCGTCACAAAGCTTAGAATATGAGAGGCTTTGGAAATCAAGCTTAGTAGGATGTGGAACACAAAAACAAGGGTGGGGATAACAGTAGCAAGAACACTAATATTGCTTACATCCTGAAGAAGATTTTAACATAGATTAATTTGCATCCATTCATAGGATCAGATATTGACTCAGAGCCAAGTCAAATGGCATGCAGAATAAACATGTAACATTAATATAAAATACTATATTTACATTAATTTATTGATTTTCCTTTAAGACATACCATACATACGGTGATTGCTGGAAGAAAAATCTAACTGATTGACCACATATTTACTGTTCATCGATGTCAGGATCTGCAGTAGCATCTTGATATATTTTCTACCAGTCTTTTAATTTGTAAATAATATTTGAACCTGTGCTTATTGTGTTCTCTTCTTTATGTATTATACCATCCACAATCCATCCAGATGGATTGATTTATTTTGTTTTGAATAACATTGTATGTGTGTATTTTAACTACTTATGCTTAACATACCGTATGTCAATCTGAGTTTAAAATACATCCTAAAATTTAAAAGATACAAATTCACAATTCACATAGCTAAGCTGTTTTAATATACCCACTACTTAATAATCCTTGAACCACTGAGCCATATATTTGCCCTTCCCATACTTATTCATATTAAAGTTTAAATTAAAATATCACATTAAGTCCTCACTTGTGAAATACATCTAATAAAATGAATGACCTGAAGAAAAAGGAAACAAAAACTACTGGTAAATGCACGTCTTCCTAAATGTTGATTTTGCAACCTTTTAAAATAAAAATGTAATTCGTGTTCTTTTAGAAATGAACATTAAATAATTGTTCTGGAAGTGAAGGTGCCTGCCTGACGCTTCTAAAGCTAGCGTGCCCCTTGTCTGAGTGGCATTCAAAAGGGGGTTACAAAATGTCTTCGTTGGTCACACTACAGCATACCGATTTGGGTGGCTCTGTAACGGCATGCAAGCTTCGTTATTTTTGGCAGCTCTCTGGGGCTGGTGTATTTAGGGCATTCGACTGGGCGTCGGGGGCTGGGCTACAACGCACGTCTTTCTAAGAATGAACCTTACAAATGGCACATGCGCATCTTGTTCTCTGCGCAAGTGAAGGAATCCACTTTGAAACAACTTCGGTGTTTGCGATACAGTGATTTTTTTGTGATATATATATACATTTTTTTTTAATCTCGTGACCATATTTGGCAATATGGAGTTATTTAAAACCGCAATGGCTGATATGATTTGCAGATAGTCTGTTATCTTTAGAAAAAGCGTGAAACCTTTAATCACGATCAGCTGTCCAACTCGCTGTATAGTTGATTTATTTCACGAATGTAAGTCAACTGTATTTGTTTCCGAACTGACAGACTGTCATATTGACACCTGGGTTTGCCACACGCAGGATTGCGTATTAATGGGGCACTTAGAACCCTGAACCTAACATTTTGTGATGATTGTGTGACGCTCTTTTTAGGTAGTGGCCTGGGTTAGGGCGTCCGTCTCATAGCTCCCTAACGCTAGATTGTAAATTCTGCAGCTTCTCTCTTTACCTACATTGACTTGTGGTTTCTAGTTTGATCTGAAAGACGTCCGTGTTAGTGTACTTTACATGAGAGTGAGTGCTCTGCGACAAACGGACGCTACGTCCACGATTGCTTCCTCTTTTACGCCCATTGCGTTCGGGATACAATATAGACAAAGACAAATTTGAATATGCGTCTCAAGAAATTATAAAGTGCAACTCAATCGATAATACGCACAAATCAATTTACCGTAATACGACAAACTGGCTGCAATCTTTAACCTTACTAAAAAGTTTTTTTTGTAAAGTATAACCTTAAAACATATCCTTAAAATAAGTTTGCTTTCCTGCCCGATGAACAGGTTACAATTTTGTACCTGTCAGATTAACGCGAAACGTCAAGTTTTTGTTTCGTGACTACTGCAGCTAAATGGCCGAAATTCCAAAATTCTGAATAAAAGAGTAAAGCTGATTTTTTTGAGAAGTTATGTTTCATTTTTCAGAAAGTTCTTGAAACACCTTTGATTGCAGTCAGTGATGAAGTAACATTTACATTTGAATGATTTATGTTGGCAATGATCATGTATACGTTTGGATGCGTTTTAAACGACTTTCATCCAGTAAGAACCAAAAATGCAACACGTGTTGGGTCCAGTATCCCTGTGATACAGTAACGGAAAAATTATCTAACAAAAGTGGAAGGATGTTTTGTCTCTCCGTTGATGTGATGAGGCGCAGCCTATTCACCTCGTGTAAAATAAAAGGTTGAAGTGGTACTCAGCCTATCCAACATGAGCTTTGATTTCTGTTATCAGTTATTTCAAGTACTTACACAAGTTTCTTACTTGTACTACTCTTTTATACAGACTTTCGAATATGACCTCTAAATTTATGTCTGATCGTAAACCTTGTTTTTAACATCTTGTGTACGTGACAGCTATTGCATATTACGTCATACTGACACATACATACCGAGTCTAAAAGCATTTTCGCTCATTTTTAAATGAAACGTTGCAAAGGAATTGCCTAAATAAATAATATTTGTCTGGAACGTAATGTTAAATGATTTCCATGGAGTCTTGTTTGTAGGAGTACTAATTTCATTTTTGTATTAAAAGGCACATACACTGCAAGGTGGATGTCGTTTCGGCATATTTAGTATTATCCATTTTTCATAAATCTGCTTTCTTTTTTATCCTATTCTCATCCCATCCTCGTTTAAGAGGCTGTCTCATAAAGTTTGCAAATGGTTTGGTTGGACTTGCTTGTCAAAAGTTCTTAAATACATTTTAGGCACACTAACTGTAAAAATGTCAGATTTAATAATAAACGTGGTTCTTGGTCACGTAGCTAGAAAATCTACCTACCTTGATATCATCACCGTGAAAGTTTGTCATGGATGAATCTGCCACCAGCAAGGTCTCCACAAAGCGGGGCTCAGACACGAAGCGCTTATTTCTCAAGGTCGATTTAGAATCTATATTTTTATTGGCAGTAGAGAGTTCAGTGTTATCGGGCATCACACTTTGTCCAGTTTGATGGCTGCCTGCTACTCTCCGTCTGATCATATGCGGCATATCGTACGGTGCTTCACTGCCTCCATGGGTTGTATTTTTTGGTGCTATCAGGTACTCATCACCGTCACTAACAAACGAGCCGCTAATTCCTCCGCAGAGGCTGACTGCCACCACTGAATCGACATTAGAGTCCACAGTGCCCGAGTAGAAGCACCTTCTCAAATCGGATACTGTCTCTTCCGTTTCGATGACCCCCAGATTACTTTTTCTACTAATGCGAGATTCTGTGTCCGCTCCGTCAGGAAAACGTTTCTTTGTGACCCTGTGAATCATAAAGTCGGGAGATAAAAAATGGTCATCATGGATTAGATTTAAAAAGAAATCTTTGCCAAAAGCGGAAATCTTGAAGGTGGAGAGATCTTCGCTTCTTTTCCAAAAGCGTCCGCTGCGTCTGTTGTTTATCCTGGTGGGTATAACTTCTTCAGATTCAAACAATTCAGTTGGAAGTGCCAGCGTGTTCATAAATAGAGCAAATAAAGCTAAGAAACTCTTAAAACACATTTTTGTGCGATTGCTTTAGCAAGGTGAACAAAAAAAGGAAAAAATATATGTATATACTAAAAAAATTTAATTTACTCTGAAAAATTAAATTTCCATCAATCGTTATTCTTTCCCTTCATTATAATAAATACAAATATTAACTTATAAATACAAAATTAATTATCAATGTGTATTTGAGTTGTAATTTTACGTAATCCAAATAAATCAGAATTAGTACGTGTTGTTAAATGTATCTGCCACTAGGTTTATAGCATTTTTTTACTTGTCATTCGGCTAGTATTGTAAGAGAACTAAAAAAACAGATCGTTAAACTCCGCAGCACCAGAGCAGGTTGTTCCTAACAGCGGTATTTATACTTTCTTGTCCGTCTTTGACATAAGAGGTTTATTTCGACCCCATCCCCCATTCCGTCTCCGAACACACACCCCCAACATATCCCTCCCCTCCTTTTCGGAACTCCCCGCAAAACTTTTGGATCAGCCTAATCCAATAGAAACTCAGGACACTCCCCCATTCTGAGATACATCAAATATGAAATCCAGACACCTATTATTAACTTCGAGCTACACAGTACTAAAGCGGACAAATCTGGCGGAGGTTTGGGACCCGGACACGGCGACTTGTACTCCTTTAGACATATGCGCACATGACAACATGGTTGAGATGCTTCAGTCAACACTTTTATCTCAAATTTCAACGTAAGGAGCGTTCAGGTCGCTGAGTGTATGTGAGCATTTAGTGTGTTATTTTCCACTATTCCTGGCTAATACGTGGTTGTGTGACTTTGGAAAGTTATATCGAACTGCTCTACCTAAAATCACACGTCTTTAATATCATTGACATCTTTGGTAAAGTTTAAACAGCCCAAATAGTTAGAAACATGCATTAGGATTAAATAGCACGCTGCCCATTCTGATACTGCACGCCCATTGTTTTACAATTTATTAATATTTTATAATTTGTCTGAAAGCAAAGTAGATAGATAGATAGATAGATAGATAGATAGATAGATAGATAGATAGATAGATAGATAGATAGATCAAATCTTTAGTTTATTATACTCAAACGTTTAAAACTGAATTAAGGATGAAGCACTTTACTCATTCTAAACAGCCGACACGACGAGAAAATCTCCTTGTTTTTTCCTGTAAGTATTTAGGTTATCTCTACATTCCAAAGTCGTGTTAGCTACATTGATTGGCGTCTCTAAAATCGGCTCAGTTTGTCTTGCTAGAAAGTCGCCTCCCCTCTGCATCCAGTGCTGCTGAGACAAGCGGCGACGCCTCGCTATTGGAAAAAAAGCAAGTCAAAATTAAAAAAAAAAACAAAGCAAAATAAAACTAATTGAATAACCACGCAAATCGATGTCACCTTATATAATAACATTACACTAATATTGAAAAATGTCAGAGTATGTTCACCCATAACTGCAGCTGCTAAACCTACTATTTCACTTACACTTTTACCGTTGGCCAAGTCCATTGCAGGTCCCACAGGCACTCTGCGAGCTGACAGTTAACCTTAAATGCACTTCTGGAAACCGGATGTAAAGAACGTGCCGACTTCACGATGTCACTGACGTGAATGTAAACCCAACTCAGTTAGACAGACGTAAAGCACTGCGCCACGAGGGAAAAACAAGAGAAGTTGACAAGATTAAATATACAATATTTCTTGTTAATGCAATTTTAAAGCACAAGGGGTCACCATTGTTTTAGAATTTAAAAATAATTTCTCTCTAATACATTACCTACCGCAATTAACGCAACATCTGCAAAAGTAAATATAAATACATAAATAAAAACACACAGTTTAACAGATAAATAATACCTAATACCAAGTACTTGAAAGATAAAAAATTTCAAATCGTTTTATGTTAGTTATCTCTAAATGTAGAGAAATCTCAGAAACTCGTGTTTTTGTAAATGACTACTATGCCGCCAGATGTCCCCCTTGCTTTAAAAAAGATAAATATTTTCACCCTATTCATTATTCTTAATTCACATCTATGTATAAAACCACAAAATACAACTTAAATAGAGTAACGTTTTATATAAAGATGTATTAAAGCTTTGCAATGAAATGTTATCTGCGCTCGTATTTCTGATATAGCAGCCTACACTTTTAAAAGTAGAGATGCCAAAGGGGTTCTTCATAGCGATGTCATAGAGGAACTGCTTTTTGGTTTCCAAACCAACTCAAGGTTTTTGAGAGAGCCTTTATCTATTTAGATCCTGTAGAGTTTCCATAGCATGTAAAAGTGATAAGAGGTTTGTGAAATACCAATGGGTTTAGGATTTTGAAAGGACCAAGTTCAGGTTTCTTGATCTGTCAATATCTTGCTAGGCAGCTTACTAACGAAGATTTATGTTTTAGCCACATATTAGGGACCATTTCGATTTTTTAAAGATCCAACTTCAAAAACAAAGCACACTTCACATAATACGGAAACTGGCTCTTTGTCATGCAATGGTTCTGCAAGGAACCACACAACCAGTAAAGTACTATTTTAGAACCATTATTTTTTAAGAATGGATAGTAGAATAAAACCTTTGAAATTTCATACACAGTTTTATATATATTTACATATTATATATATATGAAGACCCAACTGCTTTACTTTAAGTAAATTATTTAAAATTATTATTAAAATTATTTTAACATTTGATATGGTTTATTATAGGTGTTCTTAAAATGTAGTATGTACATTCAGTAGCAATACATTAGTTGTTACTCTTAGTACAATGTATATTATATAGTGAGTGTTTGTAAATGTTGTAAGTTCATATTTGGACAGTTCTATGATTAATGTACTGTAGATGCAATAACAACATTTTGACTGCATAAAAGCCTCTCATCAAAATGTTTGTGATTAAGACTATAGCATCAACAGACAGAGCTGGTCACACCAAGCTTTTCTAAATCTGTAAATGTCTCCAGATTCTTTGGAGAATTTCTAATAGTATTATTATTAGTGGATTTTTTTATTTTTAAATGGGGGTGGGGCGATGGCATAGTGTTGGCATTTCTAGGAGCGGCTTAAGCCCCCAAAAGCCCTCGTCACTCCCATGACACTGCCCCTGGATTGACATAATCTCTCAAGTATAACAAACTTTTTTAGGCAGACCAATTTTAAATACAGATGCCAAAGTGGTGAGGGGCTGTGTTTTGCTTTAGGTTTCAAATGCTGGTTTGGTCACTGTCTTTTTGGATTTTGTATATTCTTCACATGATTTCAGCCTTTTTAAAACCCATATTAAGGATGATCTATAGCTTTAAACTGATCCTACATGTTTCATATTGCATGTGAATGTGCATGGCCTGCAATAAACTTGAATCCTGTCTGCCGCTGGTGTCTGCTGTTCAACCCAATACTTCAGTGTAGGCACTGGTTCAATGCAGCCTTAAACTGAGTTAAGCTGCTTTAACAAATGGATAAAATAGATTATTTTAAAATTAAAAACAATATTCAAAAAAGCCATATTATAAAATAATTTTAATAGTTAAATTATTAAACAACACATACAAGATCTAGACATTATTAACAAAGTAGACGTTATGCCCCAGAACTATTTTTTACTACAGTTTTTATAAAATAATAAACACCTACATCCAATGACTCTTCTCTAAAAGTCTTCATGGATGTACAGACTTTATTGTTATTATATAAAAAATAATTCACTCCTATATTCTTTTTCCTTAAATAGTATTTACATTGGCTTTAACTGTTTTAGAGAGTATTAATCTGATTAATGTATTACTAGATAAAAGTTCAGATACAAAAGCATGTAATATATGTAATGATGTTCCTTGCATGAAAACTGTTTCATTTGAAAGTCACAAACTGTCACAATATTCTAAATAATTGACCCTTTCATATTCTTTTATAATCCTCTGCAGATATTGTACACGTTGAATAGGATGTTTTTATGTAGGCGGCAATACTTTTTTTATCCACTAGAGGGAAGTCTATACACAGGAGGAAATAAATACTGTTAAGCTCTTTTCTTAAAATATAGCATTGCTGCTATAAAATTATGTTAAGAGGGTCTTCCAAATTGAGAATGCCTGAAATTGCATTTAAGTGCATATATTCCACCATATTGTTTATTACATTCAACTTTAAAATTAGGATTCTATGCCATGTTCAGTTTCAACATTCTGATGAGTTACACTGATACTGTATATCGCGGATTCTAACTTTAACTCATCTCAGATGAAGTAATTTGGTCCCAATTTTATTCTCGTTTCAGCGTGGGAGTGACTCTGGTTACTCCTGTTTTCTTCTCATATCTCCAAAGACGTGCTGGTTAGGTTAAATGACGATTCCAGATGGGTCCAATGTGAGGGTGGGTGTATGTGGGTGTATGTGTGAGTATGCCCTGCGATGGACTGTTGCCCTGTCTTGGAATAATTCCCTCCATGAGCACAGTGCTGTTGGGATAGGTTCCAGTTCATTCACTTCTGAATTGGATTAAGTGGGTGTGAGAATGAAATGGCTTTAGATGCTGACCACCCAAGTGGATTTGATAAATAAAGGGGTGATGTTGTGGTTAATGCCACTTTCTTGTATGCTCCATGAACAATAAATCTGTGATTTTTTTTTTTCGGGTGATCACGTTCCTTTCCATGTCCAAGAGTCATGTACGAGTCATTTAAATGACTGTCGATTTTTATTTGACCTCATGAGAATGTTGTGCAAGTGCTGCGTAACAGGTTCAAGCTCTCAGTGAATAAAACAGGTGGACGGACGGATGGATGGATGGATGGATGGATGGATACACTATTTACAAATAAGGATTCTGCATAGATTTCCAAGACATAATTCGGATTAGAACACTGTAGCATGCCGTCAGTGCTGCTGGCAGTATTTCATTCATCATTTTGTTGACCTCAAAGCATTCCTATTTTATATCCTTTACTTAATTAAATAATCAAAATACCACGCATCTTATGCACTTTAAAATTTAATTGAGTCTGTCCTTCTAAATCAAAAATAAATTTGCCCCTACACTTATACAGTGTGTTTCTGCTACAGCTATAGTAAACAAACCCATAGATGGCGCTACCGTTACGCGTAATCGTTTAAATCTATGATCAGGAAGGTCATTTCGTTAACGATCGTTTGAAGTCAGAATGTCAATGTTTGATACGGAGTTTTATTAATAAATTCACGCATTTATTTATTTTTTTTTTTAATTAAAGCGCAAATTTGTGCATTGAAGTTTCCTGTTAGAGACATGGAGATAACTGCAAACGCCTGGGAACGTTGCCCTCTGATAACTCTTGGCAGCTTTCTACTTCCACATTGGTATCTCGGAAATATCCCATTTAACAGCATGATGTGTTAGAATTCCTTTGCATATTGTTTGTTTAAAGAAGATAACATGCCTTAGATAAAGAGAAAAGCTGTCCGAGGCATACTGCAGCACTTTTGCACTAAAATACCACGATACCCTTTGAAAGTGTTTGTGACGTTAATATTTGTGGAGGTTTAGTGAAACTGACCACACACGTGTCCTTCCTATTTTTTTAATGGCCATGTTGTGATAAGCATTGCAGTGGCACAGTTTGTGCCCAGATTCGATTCAATTAGTTTGTCATTTTCACGCTTCCTCCTTCTAAGGATTCCGATACAATCCCATAGTCTAAACATAACGTATTGCATTGACTAACGCAATAAATTGGTTTGTCTATATGAATCCGACAAGTGATGATGGTGTACTGACCTGTCTGGGATGTGTTCCTCCCTTTTTAGCAATTACTGGTGAAATACCGTCTTGAGCCAAGTTAGAAAAAGGATGGACGACAAATAATCATTTGATCAAACTTTATTTCATATCGCATCTTTCAGAACGATACGTTATGTTTTCAATCCAAAATACTTGGTTACAGTGATGAAAACTGCGAAAAATCAAAAGAAGCAATCAACACGATACAAAGTGCATGCGGCTGTTTATTTTATGTCACCTTAATCTTGTTCTTAAAACGGTGTGTTTCAAATCCGAAACCCAGAATCGTCACTCTTCTGTCATACTAATTACCTGAAATAATTGCTTGTGATATTTAGGGGAGTCGTGTGCCTTGTATCTGATTTATTTGCAGGTATTTACGACGCTAATCAAAATTAACGGTAATATTCTCGACAGGTTAGATTTTTTTTTTTTTTTTTTGGTAAAGGGACTTTATTCGGGTTTGGTTATACTGGCATTTAAAAATAATGAATTTCTTGCGTCGTGATCGGTTGCTTTGATCCTGAAAAATAAATTGTTTGACTTATTTTATATACATAGGTGAGCATCTTCAGAAAAAAAAAAAAAACTGCTTGGTTCGTAACAGTCTTAGATCACCATTATGAAGATTACTTTTCTGTTCTTGGAGCTGTGCAGACATCTGCATAGTAAGGGGTTAATATTATCCATTAAAATACACATATTTAAAAACTGCTTATCAAAGTTGATATTGTATTGTTTAGATAAATCGGACATTTAAACACGTTGAAAACGAACCTGTGAACGCATGCAAATAGCAATACAGTACCTCTTATTCTATTTTTTCTTAAAAAAAATCTCTAACAGCTGTATCTGCTGATCTGCCCCTTTCAACTGTCCAGCCCAGATGGGAGGGAACCCACCGACTTTAAGATCAGGCTGAAAAGTGATAATAATATTTGAAGAGCTACAAGTGGCTGTGACGCCGAAAAACGAACCGAGAGGCAGGTCCAATGAGCATTTCCAGGACCTCCCTTCGCTGCCCCAAAAAACTCTGATTGCAACTGCTCAAATGTTTACACATGACACAAATGTATAAAATCAGCTGAGAGAGAGGCACAGTACAAGAGGCAGGTAGAAGAAGAGAATGGATCATGCTTTTGTGGAATACCGAATTTTGCACTGAAGGGCACAGCTCGTCATACCTGTGTAATACCTTGGATTATTAATATTAAACACCTTGTTTTATTATCATGAACACTGTACTACAACACTGTTAAATTAGGAACACTAGCATCCATTTGAGAAGCCAACAATGTTATTGATAATCAAAACCCTCATAATTCTTTGGAATATTCTGTTGGTGTTAATCCATTTTATCAGCAGTATGGAAAGTGAATTTTTTACGCCAGTCAGAATGGATCTGCACAATTGGGATCTTGAGAATGTCATACGCAGCACAGAAGAAGCAAACCTGCGTAAAGTTTTTAAAATCAGCGCGTTTAATCAGGATTTCTATCTGAATTTGATGCCCGATTCCGATTTCATTGCACCTTCTTTTTCTTTGCATAATGTGGGTACCCGACAGAGATCCACCTCTAATCCCAGCCTCAGCCGCTGCTTTTATTCTGGGGATGTGAATGCGGATCCAAATTCCTACGCCGCTTTCAGTCTTTGCAAAGGTTTACTGGGCGCTTTCGGCTACAACGGATCGGAATATACAATAAAGCCGTTTGAGAATGATACTGTGCCACGAAAAGTATCCAATGTTCTGAGCTTACACACAATTAAGCGCAGAAACGCACCTGTCCAAAGAGCAAACTATACCTCCAGGTGCGGTGTAGGATCAGGTTTGAATCACGCTGTTTTAGAGGCTCTAGAAAACTACAGAAGCTTCCACAGAAACGGCAGTAAATTAAGGACAGAAAAAGGGCCGAGAAGCATTGGCAGGCATAAACGGTTTGCTTCTGTCCCCAGGTACGTGGAGACCCTCATAGTAGCAGACGAATCAATGGTGAAATTCCACGGTGACGACCTTAAACACTACCTCCTAACATTAATGTCAGTTGCATCCCGACTTTACAAGCATCCAAGCATTTCGAACTCCATTAATATAGTGGTGGTGAAGTTTATGATGATAACAGAAGAAGACAAAGGACCAAAGATTTCCAGTAACGCGGCAATGACTTTACGAAATTTTTGCACCTGGCAAAAAAAGCTCAATAAAGCAAACGACAAGCATCCAGAATACTGGGATACTGCTATTCTTTTCACGAAGCAGGTAAGGCAAATTAGTATGTTATCCACTGAGGGGCGCTCCTCTACTAAAATATCACGCTTTACAGCCGCCTGTGAATCTCCCTTAGTAACCAACTTCATCCTTCTTCAGGTTAAACAATTTAAATGCACAATACAACTTAAAGACAGAGCACACGTGTATAAATATGAAAATCACATACTACATGTACATCTTTGCTTACTCTGCTAAGACTTCGTGTGTCCTTTACATTTTGAGGCAAATTAAGAAAACAGAAATAAATTCGTGATATCAATAATGGTTCTGCACAAATCGATGTGCAGCTTAGTAAGCAGGGCTTCATATGACATATTCTTTCGCAATTTATTTGATGATATCTATTAATCTATCTGTCTGTATGTCTGTCTGTGGTCTGTTCCACTCCACTTTTTAATTAATGCGTTTTGCTATCCACAAGTTTACTAATGTATTTGAAGTCTCAATGTGTGGCAATGTGTCCTTTCCTCTCGATGACAATATCTTCAACTCAAAGCGCCACGGCATACGTTGAGAATAACGAGAATGCTACCAAAATATTGCAGTTTGAATGACGGACTCTAAAGTAACAAACGCGTAATTGACAACAGCAAAGAAAGAAAAACTAAAGCTGAAGAACACGTTTAATATCATGTATAAACTGGATATATTACTGGTAAATATATAATTTTAAGATACAAAGCAAAATGCACAAATGCCACCGATTTACAATTACAGTATTAACCAAAAATCTTACGGTGTCTTTTTGGTGTACAATATCTATTTTTCTATCTTTTGCAGGAAAGATTCATGTTCATTCATCCATTTTGAAAGTAAAGATTTGATTTTAAATGAAGTGTAACGTGTACACAAAAAAGTTTTTTTTTTTAGTCTTTTGCTTGCTTGAATTCCCCGTTGCCCCCGTGAAATTCATTTAACGTTTCTTCCTTTGAAATCCTGGAGCTTTGCGCTGCTGCGTCTGTCTCTGAGTCGTACCTCCCAAATGTGTGGGAAAAATGCGTGTTAACCGTTGGGCGGGGAGAGGCGTTTAGCCCATCGTCGGCATCTCCCTTTCCTTCAGAATGCAGCTCTGTGCGTGTGTAGCGATCACCGTCTCTCCCAAAATGTTTTTCCATTTGTGACAGAGTGAAATGTCACTTCGCTATTTTTCAGCTTTGCTAGCTCCGTGCAAGTGAACGTGATGCGTCTTACAGGGGACTAAACATGCGTTGCTACAGAGGAGAAAAAACAAACATAAATAAGTATGTCGTTTAAAAATCGTTTATCATAGCCATTCGTTTAGCTTGACATCATGGTGAGTCCACAAGACAACATGTGTTGTTAATTACTGGAGAGGCAAAAATGGACATCTGCGTTATGATTTTAAAATGTAAGGTGTTGGAAACTATGTTCCAGCTGAGCGAAGCTAAAGCGGATGCAGCATAAATTATCTGCTAGATTGTAATTTTGAAAGAAAACAGAATCGCAAAAACATAATGTAACATAATGATTGCTATGCACAAGTAATTTAGTTCAGCAGCACAGGAGGCCATAACATAGCCTGAGAGCATTGGTTACAAGGCAGGAACTAATCCTTGATAGAATGCCAGTGCATTTATTAGAGGGTTCATAAACAACTGTGCACTCAAACTTATGTGGGACCATCTTAGGCTTACTAATCAACTTAACACATATGTTTCTGGGGGGTTGGCAGCACAGTGGTTTGCATCCTGGGTCATCCCTATGTGGAATTTGCATGTTCTCTCCATGTCTGTGTAGGCTTCCACTGGGTGCTTTGGTTCCCCCCACGGCTGTCTAAAGACATGCAGGTTGGGTGAATTAGTGACGCTAAATTGACCCTAGTATGCTAGTATGTGCTTGGTGTATGTTTGTGTGTTCGCCATACGAAAGACTAATACTCTCTCTGGGATAGGCTCCAACACCTCCCACAACCCTGGATTAAGGAGGTTAGAAAATGAGATGACATGACACATGTCTTTGGAATTTGGAATGCAGAATGAAAACCAGAATACAGGCATACATACAGTATATACACTCTAAGATCTACTTAATCCAATTCACAGGACAAGAGCATAGGCATAAAGACGGAAATTACTCAGGATAGGTTACCAGTCCATTGGAGGGCACAAACACACCCACCCACACTCATTCATACTGGAGCCAGTTTGGAGTCACTAATTAACCCAATAAGCATGTCTTTGGAAATGCAAGTGAAAAAATGGAGTACCATTTTTTGCACATATGCTGTCAATGTGCAAGATCCACAAAGACAACTACTGGATGTGGCAGACTTATAGCATATCATAACGTCATCAAATCTACTTAATCCAACCCAGAATTATTTGGGGGTGTATCCTGGCAGCCACTGGCCAAAGTAAAAAAAACAGACCTGGAGAGAGTGCCAGTACATTACAGGACTCGATTAAGTACATACCTACATGGAGCCAATTTGGAACTGCCAATTAAGGAAGACAAATAATGTAAGATAAAAATGTTATATGTGAACAAACATAACAGTATGACAGGAGTATATATAAGTTCTGCATGTTTTGTTTTGATTTACTGTATTTATATATAGCAGGTCATATTTAAAGTGGAGTTTCTGTTTAATCATTAGAGAATAAGTAATTTTCATATGTGGAAAGTGAACTCCAAAAATCCCTTATGATTAAAGGATACCATATTGTAACATTGTAATTACTTTCTGACAAAAATATTGCTACATTGGTCAAAACAATCCATTTATAGTTTAAATTGGACAAAGAGTTGCAGGATTACTCTCTAAGTAACAGTTTAAGAGAATACTGTGGAGTTCAGCTTTCCAAAATGAACATTACCTCAAGGAAGCAGACACTGACAAATGGAGATTATCATTTATGAGCATCATTTCATAAGAAAATTAGTAGTAGTAGTAGTAGTAGTAGTAGTAGTAGTAGTAGTAGTAGAAGTAGTAGTAGTAGTAGTAGAAGTAGTTGTAGAATCAGTAGTAGTAGCGGTAGCTGTTGTTATTGTAGTAGTATCAGCAAGTCTTTGCTATAAGAGAAAAAGACTGTATATTATAGAGAGAGATAAACACACCAACTGGTAAATCATTTTGTAAAATATATTTATTTTCTTTCCATCAACTCAATAAACTTCAGACAATGTAACAGCAAGAAACTGATCATTCATAAAGTGTTGATGCAGTGTATTATGTGCTGTATAGTTCTGTGGCGCATATCAGTAGATATAATGTAACTTTATTTTAATGAGTTTAGTTTCCATTAAGCATAAAGAAAACTTCTAAATTCTTTTTTACATTATGCATTAAAAAAATCATGTGATGGTACATTATCGTCTGCAAGTGTGGGAATTTCTCTTCTGAATTATTTTCATGGTGACCACTGGTGGTGCTGTTGGCAGTTGCCTAGGATTAGCAATCACATTGAAAAATACAAATTATCTCCACATTTTCGGCATGTGGGAAAGACACAGTGCACTCACCATTATGTTTTTGTAAGAAAAGTTTTTGAAGGAAGAGGGATTATCAGAGAATTATATTCTGTATTTATTCTTAAAGTATATTTTCCTTAGATCCCTGCTAAGCATTCCAACAGAGTCCAACATTCTGGCATGAAACAGTGTTTTTCAGGGTGACATAAATACAACAAGCAATTTGAGATACAAATTTCCATAATATTATTCTACTCATAACATCCACTCAAGATTTTACCGGGTAATTCCTGTCACAGTATCATTACCCATAGTTCATTCCTATAGTTCATTCCACTCATAATGAATAATTCCAATGAATAATCTGTTTGAACTATACAAACATGTAATTAAGGAACAGGTAAGAGGGGTACATACTGCTCTCCATTCTGACATGAAGAGTGAGATCTTTATTTTTGAAAAGTCATGCTTGAGCACTTTAAGAGTAGCAAGACTTTTCATTTCAAACATGTTTTACACAGCCATTTTCCTAATACTTGTTCTCTGAATGTATGGTAATGTATAATATGAAAGTCTTTCTTAAATTGTGGGAGCACATCATTCAGCAAAAACCAAATGAAAATCAGAGTCCCTTAAACTCAGACAGCATAGTGGCCAGATTAAAACTACGCACTTTAATGGTGGCTGGGGAAATCAATAAAAAATATCTGAAATTTAATATCTCTTGCCTTAGGGATATCATCAGCATTCCTCCTACACCCTTCCTCATTATCATCTTGTTCATCTCTTCCTCCGTTGAGGAAAAATCTGCTTTCAGGCTCTGTAATTCTGAGGCATCTTGCTTGTCTTCTGGCTGCTCTTTGACTACCACCAATGGTAGATGGGTCCCCATTACCCAGTGTAAGAATATCATTTATATTCTTGTGAATAGTTCCTGTCTTCAATGGCAACTTCTCAATGTTCCTCTTACACCTTTTCTCAGTATCCTTGTGTGTCTCAATTTGACTTGCGCTATGCAAACACTTCTCATGTAAGTGCAGGTATCCAAAATGGTCCTCTATGCATGGCATTTGCTTCTTTTCCTTACAAAAAAATAATTCTGAACAATCATTAAATTGATTTTTGGACTACAGATTGCAAAAGGTGTCAAAATAAATTTGATGTATGCTACAAAGTGCCTGTTTTGATTAATCTCATATGCATTCCCTTTAAATACGTTTTTAATGTTCCACTTAAGGTGCATATTTTTTTAGGCATTTTAATTAATTGGTATGAAACTAATATTAAAATGGCGCTCAATATTTTTTTAATGGAATGCCATTACATGTTGCGGTGGGCTGGTGCCCTGCCTGGGGTTTGTTTCCTGCCTTGTACCCTGTGTTGGCTGGGATTGGCTCCAACAGAACCCTGTAACCCTGTAGTTAGGATATAACGGGTTGGATGATGGATGGATGGCCATTACATGTGTAGTACGGACATTCATAACAGACACCCTTGTGCTGTTGAAGAATTCTTTGAAAGTGTACAATAAGATTGTATTTAGTTAATACAGAAACAGTTCCTTTTGATCTTGTAGTGTTTTAGGTTTGAAATCCAATTAAGCAATTATGACCCATGTAATTAACCTAATGGTAACTTTAAGAGCAAAACAAGTTGTAAATCTTATAAGCAATATAATAAATATAGTATAGCTTTTGATACACATAGTAACATCCCATATAAATGTTGCACATTTAACACTAGGCAAATGTTAAAAATTAAGATTTATCCATCCATCCATTTTCCAACCCGCTGAATCCGAACACAGAGTCACGAGGGTCTGCTGGAGCCAATCCCAGACAACACAGGGCACTAACCAATACTGGGCAGGGTGCCAGCCCACCACAGGATACACAAACACACCAAGCACACACTAGGGCCAATTTAGAATCGCCAGTCCACCTAACCTGCACGTCTTTGGACTGTGGGAGGAAACCCACGCAGACACAGGGAGAACATGCAAACTCCACGCAGGGAGGACCCGGGAAGCAAACCCAGGTCTCCTAACTGCGAGGCAGCAGCGCTACCACTGCGCCACCATGCCGCCCCAAATTAAGATTTAATAAATATTAAACCCTTAGCTTTCTATTTCTAAAATCATTTTTAACATATTTTGTTCAATTTTATTTGACAATTGACTTACAAACCCATAAAAAGATTGTGGAAAGAGGTGCCTTTAAAAGTAAACCTTGGTGTCTTGAAAATTTGGTAATCATTTTTTTGGTCAGTGTTTAGCCATAATTTTAGTGGAGAGCTTTCATGTGTTAAGTGATACCATTGGACACCTTATCTGTTTCTTTTAAACTGATTATAAGCTTCTGTTATATTTGTAAGCATGAGAATGACGTAATATGTAGATTGATGAATAACTGTTTTGTATGCCCTTATTGTTCTCTGGTTAGTGTGAGTGAGAACATTCTCTTCAGTGTTTTATTGTATCATGAATAACATTTTCATAGTTAAGCATGTCTACTAATAATGAACCTTTCTCTCTGTCCCCACCATTTCGTAAAGTTGATGAATCATACACCTTTTAGAATACATGGAGACTTCAATTTCAAAACTACCTTCTGAGACTTAAGGCTGCAATGTACACTAGAAAATGCCATTTATCTTTAGTGCTTTAGAATGAAATGAATCCATATGTTCTATGACCAATGTTTGGACTGTTTGCCAAGCTGACACCTGTAAATCTGCTATAAATATCCAGACAGACACTTTGCCAAGAACAAGACTACCTATGGAATGCACTAGTTTTTATAAGGAGAGAGTCTGTGACACAGTATAAGGCTTAAGAAGAAGGTTTGATTTAGTCATGTAAATGTAATCCTCATTGTAACAAAACTGGGACACTTCAGTTAAGTAAGCCAAGACCAGATCACTTTTGCCTCAAGGGCTTCTCCTAGGAGAAAAACATTTTTCTGTTACAAAACAGTTACCACTACCTCTCAAAAGGTTTTCTGATTCTAAGTATACATATAAGAAAGGTAAAATACAAATGCCCTTTTGAAGTGCTTCAGCAACTATTCAAAGGAAGAGAAATAATAAACCACAGAGTGTACTTGTCAGTTCATAAATGATATTAATATTGCACATTAGAGTCGATACTATTAATTTTTCCAAGATAAAGTTTTGAAGGTCTCCAAATTATTACTATCTACCAGCATTCTCAATAACTTGTTTTATTTAGCATTCTCTGGGTAAAGTAACATTTTCAAGTATTTATGTGAAATATTTTCTTAAATTGTTTAGATTTGTGTCTCAATGTTCTCATTAAAGAACTCACTTTAAAACAACTGCTGGGATCCATGTCACTAATGTTCTTGGTAATCTCAAACATGTCAATCATTTTATCTCTTATTCTCCATTTTCTTAAACTGAAAAGATTCATCCTTCACCCTTTACCTTATAGCTCATATCTGGTAGTCCTAGAACCATTCCTGTGACTCTCGTCTAGATTGCAAATAGAGACCAAAACTGCTCTGTGTTCCAGATGAAACTTTACATAGGTGTCATATATAGGGTGAGTCAAAATTATGTTAACACTAATGGTACTGCTATGTATGTACTTATATACATTTTTTGTGGACAATTTATGTGTCACATATGGTACATGTGTTGAACATAATGGTGAAGAGTTTGAGACATTCCTGTAAATTATCTTGCACATGTGAAGTATGTTTTGTGAATAAATTGTTTTCGCCATTTAAATATCAACATAATTTTGACTCACCCTGTAGTTTATTCATAACATATCTTAACATGTACTACACACATTAGGCAACATAACCTAAATCTGGTGACTGGGGAGTCCACTGCAGTAAGAAGTGAATTGTACCATTTGACATGCCTCATTTGGCACCTTGGTTATACTCAGCAGCTTCTGTCTGTAGGCTTCCTGTTGGCTGAATATTTATTAGGTAGTACCCTCTCATAGATACAAACTGATGAAATTGTTCAACATGAAACCTCCATCTGGATTGATGTTTCTAAACCAGTCATGCCAAGGACTTTGATGGCTACTTTCATGCCTTGGACAAACCCATTCAAATCATTAACTGTGAACTGTGCAAAAACACAATCTTTTATATTTTTATCTTTTGCCCACCTGATTTAAATAGTATTATCTATACAAGTCTGGTCACTGACTGATTAATTAAGTGGGACAGGAATAAGTCTCTCTATTATAAAAAAAAATTTTGGGAGGGAGACTAGGGAGACGAGACGTCCCATGAGAGACACTTTAACGTCACACAAGACAAGGCAGTGAGACATTTAAAAGAAGTTCACGGACATCTAACCAAACAGTTGTTGGAATGCTTTTGGCAGACAGACATCATGTGCTTCCAGCTGTTAAAACAACGACAAGCAGAACCCGTAGCTCGCCAGCAAATGATCCAACTGCTTCTCCTTAGTGTGCGTTCACCCCTCCCCCCTCCCCACAACGCGAGCGATGAAGGTGTGAAGTGGTGAAAGGGCAGCTGCTGTACAGGCTTTGAAATGATTGATGCGCAACGCAACAAGCAGAAAACGCAGCTTGCCAGCAGCAACAAGCCAGCAGATGATCCGACTACAACTCGTTAGTGTGCATTCAGCCCCCTTCACACCACAAGCAACAGTGACACGAAGTGGCAAAAGGACAGCTGATGTACAGGCTTTTAAATTATCGATGTGCAGTGTGACAAACAAAACGCGCAGCTCGCCAGAAGCAGCAGCAGAAAGACAGCAGCTGATCCTACAGCATCTTCTTAGCGTACGTTCAGCCGCCCCCCTTCACAACACGAGCAGCATTATATGTCCTGCGAGAAAGATTTACCCACACCCAGCACCGGAAATAAAGGACTTATAGTCCTTAAAGTATTATTTTTACAAAAGTTTTAAAGTAAAAGTGAAAATAATGCATATGTAACCATTCCCATGAAAATAACAATCTCTTTAAATTGTATATCCGGTAAAGGGGTAGGCGAGCGAAGCGAAGTACTTAATAAAGAGAATACTCAGTACAATTTTTATAATTTGGTTTCAAAGTAAAATTATTTTTGTCTTTCTATACTGCTCAAAAAAATTAAAGGAACACTTTTTAATCAGAGTATAGCATCAAGTCAATGAAACTTCTGGGATATTGATTTGGTCAGTTAAGTAGCACAGGGGGTTGTTAATCAGTTTCAGCTGCTTTGCTGTTAATGAAATTAACAACAGGTGCACTAGAGGGGCAACAATGAGATGACCCCCCAAACCAGGAATGGTTTAACAGGTGGAAGCCACTGACATTTTTCCCTCCTCATCTTTTCTGACTGTTTTTTTCACTAGTTTTGCATTTCGCTATGGTCAGTGTAACTACTGGTAGCATGAGGCGAAACCTGGACCCTACAGAGGTTGCACAGGAAATCCAACTTCTCTAGGATGGCACATCAATGTGTGTCATTGCCAGAAGGTTTGCAGTGTCTCCCAGCACTGTCTCAAGGGCATGGAGGAGATTCCAGGAGACAGGCAGTTAGTCTAGGAGAGCTGGACAGGACCATAGAAGGTCCTTAACCCATCAGCAGGACTGGTATCTGCTCCTTTGGACAAGGACAAACAGGATGAGCATTTCCAGAGCTCTACAAAATGACCTCCAGCAGGCCACTGGTGTGAATGTCTCTGACCAAACAACCAGAAACAGACTTCTTGAGGGTGATCTGAGGGCCCAACGTCCTCTAGTGGGCCCTGTGCTCACAACCCAGCGCAGTGGAGCTCGATCGGCATTTACCATAGAATACCAGAATTGTCAGGTCCACCAATGGCACCCTGTGTTTTCACAGATGAGAGCAGGTTCACCCTGAGCACATGTGACAGACGTTGAAGGGTCTGCAGAAGCCATGGAGAATGTTATGCTGTCTGTAACATCATTCGGCATGACTAGTTTGGTGGTGGGTCAGTGATGGTCTGGGGAGGCATATCCATGGAGGGACGCACAGACTTCTACAAGCTAGACAAAGACACCTTGACTGCCATTAGGTATCAGGATGAAATCCTTGGACCCATTGTCAGACCCTACGCTGGTGCAGTAGGTCCTGTTTTCCTCCTAATGCACGACAATGCCCGGCCTCATGTGGCAAGAGTATGCAGGCAGTACCTGGAGGATGAAGGAATTGAAACAATTGAATGGCCTTCACGATCCCCTGACTTAAACCCAATAGAACATCTGTGGGACATTATGTTTCGGTCCATTAGGCGCCGCCAGGTTGCTCCTCAGACTGTACAACAGCTCAGGGATGCCCTCATTCAGATCTGGGAGGAAATGCCACAAGACACCATCCGTCATCTCATTAGGAGCATGCCCCGACGTTGTCAAGCATGCATACAAGCTCGTGGGGGCCACACAAGATACTGAAAAGCATTTTGAGTAGGAGAAATTAAGTTTTTGAAAAAATGGACTAGCCTGCCACATCTTCATTTCACTCTGATTTTAGGGTGTCTACACAATTGAGCCCTCTGTAGGCAGAAAACTTTTATTTCCATTAAAAGACTTGGCATCCTTTTGTTCCTAAGACATTGCCCTGTCGTTATTTGTATAGATATCCAACTTCATATTGAGATCTCATGTATCTAATGTGTTTCTTTAAAGTGTTCCTTTAATTTTTGTGAGCAGTGTAGTATGTTATTGGGTACTTTTTCATACCAGGTTTTTGGAACATGGGTATTTTTAATTTCTTATTGATTTCTCTGTTTCTTTAAGAAAAACCCTAATTATTTTTGCATTTTTCCACTGCTATGTTAGTTTTTCATGGGTGCCAGCATTTTGGTGAATGGTTCCTTTTGTGTTGCTAATAAAATAACCTGGATGTGACATCATTATCTAGATTGTATAAATGTCATGCAATGCACATGAACAAAACTACATTTTGTGCAATTGTATTTTAATAGCATTCCTTTCAAAAAAATTAAGGATTGTTTTCTCTTTGGGTTTTGTTTTGGGATTTGTCAAAACATTGGTTTGAGTTCTGATTAGTGAACTGAGTAAGAATAGTGGTTGACATCATTCTCCTTGTCTTTTCTCATAAAAATACTGACTCTCTTCTTTGAGTCACTATAATAATATGTCTTTAACCAGAGGAGGTTTTCTTGTTCAGTTTATCATCTAGCTATTATTAAAAGAAGCTAGGTACGGTACGCACCACTTTTTAGCCTCTATTTGGTTTTGTCACATAGGCAAATCACACATACGAAAAAATACACATTACAAAACTTCAAGTTAAAATCTTCAAATTTATGTGCCTATAGCAGTGACACAGCACCATCATGTTGCCTTTTAATACAGAATGTTATTTTTTTATAAAAAAGTAAACAGTCAGACAAAAAGAGTGTAAAGTTGAAATGTAACTTCACCATAATTTGCTTTGACTGTTCATTTAAGGCCCAGATCCCTTGACAAAATATATATGTATTCCCACATTCTCCATGCTGGCTAAACAAATTAATTCATCTTAGAATAATTATACTGGATAGCGCTAATCTTTCTCTTTATATGGCTATTAAGTCCATCCAAGTCATTACAGTTAATCAATCTGCACCATTCTTTTTGTGATTTATCAAAGATCAAAGTAATTAAAGCAATCAAGAAAAATACTGAGTTCAGTTTTAATTCTACTATCATCAAAATAAAAATAACATACAGTGTTTTCCCCAGTACACAAAAGCTCTAAAACTACAAGTATATTTAAACATGCTAGTTTTTAATTACTAAAATAAATAAACCAAAAAAACACAATAAAGAAAAGTAAAAGAAAAGTTTTAACTTTATCCACTTTATCCAATTTAGTGTTGGGAGGACGGCAGCATGTCTCGATAGCATGGGTGCAGGAACCAACCTGAGGCGGGTTGTTAGTCTATTACGGGGTACACTCATATACACACACACACACACACACACACCTTCAACCAATACTCAATGGGCCAGTTTTCAATCAGATGTTAACCCAACATGCACATCTTTTCGGGATGTGGGTGGAAAACTGAGGCACTTGTACAGAAAGTCATGCAGCTAGAAGGGGAAGGTACAATCTCCACACAGATAGTGAGCATGGAATCAGATCAGGACACTGGCTATGTATTTGTGAAAATATTCTTCACTGTAATATTTACATGTAATAAGGTAGTGTTGTGTTTTTTAAAATTTTCTTCACAGTGATATATTCAGTACTTAATACGTAATTCTTAATCCATAAGTTCTTCTTTTCCATAAAATTGGAGACCTATACTTCTATTGGGGTTATCTCTGTGAAGTTTATTGCTGACATAATAATCAGGGTCAATATGTGAGGTTGGTTGTTGGACAAACCATCACCACTTGTCTGTTTTAGAAAAAACTTTCTAATGAATACATGGTACAAAAACACACCTCACAGCTTCTGGTTGTCTTGCGAGGTGTGCAAAATATTAATTTAAATGCCAGCTTTCTTTTCATTCCTTATTAACTCAGTGTTAACTCAATGATGAATAACACATACAGTATGCAATCCTATGGAGTAATGCAAAATACTGAAATATTTATTTTCTGGTCATGGCTGGTTTATTTTGTAAATCTGGCAAAAATTCAAATGTTTATTTGTCAGAAAAAGACAAATGTTTCTTGTAAGAATTCTTAAATGAATTATATGAAATCCTGTTTGTGACAAAATTGTATGGTCAGATGTTGGTGATTTACTTGGCTGTGTTTAAAGATATTTTTTTTTTACCATGGGCTGTTATGAATAGAATTCCCACAATGACAGGCTGTTTCCTTTTTTGCAAATTAATTAAGCCACAGTAGGAAATGAGGAGACCCTTAGTGAGTACATAAGTGGAATTGTGGCTTCCCTGAAAGGCCATAAAGGGAAATAAGTAAACCAAGGCAATTATGTCTTTCTGATTACTCTTTGCTGTGTAGAACAATTTTGATTATGCAAAATGCCATTTTTGCCTGCTGAGGAACAATCACAACAGTTAGCTGTCAATATCTAGGTAAAAAAATTATTTTACAGACATTCAATTCAACCTTTAAGATAAGATGACATTACTTCAAGGAATTAACTATTATAGTATATACAAAGTAAAGACTGACTACTTAGCATAACATTTTCTGACCTGCTTTATCCATTTCCATTTCATAACAAGGGTTCACCGCATATATCAGCAGACCAAAACACAAGACAGGAAACAGCTCTGGATAGAGTGTCAGTTAATCGTAGGGCCCACTCACACACATAGCCACTCTAGCACTCATATGTGGCCAATCTGCAATCAACAGTTAGCCTAAACTGCATGTGCTTGGGGAAGAGGAAGGGAAAGCAGTGTACCCAAAGGAAAATCCACATCGATACAGGTAAGCATACAAGCTCATTACAGATAATATCAAGGCAGAGGATTGGGGCAGGGGCAATCAATCCATGAGATGACATTGCTACCCATTATTATGCACTATTATGCTGCCCAAAGACTATCCTGCATTTGCAGTTATAGGGCTCATAGTCAACCAAAGGTTTTCTTATAATGAGAGAAGTATTGGGTATATAGGGTGTCAAAAGCACAAGGATGACTCTCTTTGATTTCTGTGGCTAAGATCTTCCCGTAAAGCCAATATGAATAATTTAACTGCTTAATAACCAAGTGAATGATTTTTTAAAGAATGATATTTCCTTACAATAAAGCATATGCTGAGTCATTAGGATACTGCAAAAGGAAGTCAAAAAAACACTGAAAGTTTGTGATACCAGCAGACTGATATGTACATGGTAGGTTTTAAACATTCTTAGCACCTTTGTGTTGGAAAACAGTCTACTCTCATGTAAAGTCCATTTGTGTCAACTGATTGGAACCTGGAGTCAAATCTGCAAATGAAGAAAGCATAAACGCTCTCTACAGAAAGGTTTGCTCGATACTTTCTTAACTTTTTCCCCATTTTAAAATCCTGAGTTGTTTCTTTAATTGTTTTTAATTATTGTACCTATCAGATGAGTCTTTATTGAACTACCAACTGTCAACTAACTTGAATTGTTTCCATGAATATTTCAGTGTGACAGTCCTACACATGTCAAGAAGCTACAAATTAAGATGCTATATTAAATAACGGTCCAGCAGTGTACACCGCCCACGCAGTAAATAGCTTTTACAGCCTATTTAACAAACAAGTAAACAGCCTGGAAGCATATAGTGCCATCAAGTCATCCTTGGCTACCTGAATGATTCCTGAAAGCAAAAGGGTATATCAATTGGAGAAGAAGGAGACATGTGAAATACCTTAGTGAAGGCAATACAGTATACCACCAAAGGCTATAAACTATAAGGTTTCTGATTCATTCCCAACTTTTGAATCAACTGTACCCCTCTGAACAAATCACTTGCGTTCCATTCATACTATTGTGTAGCCCATTTACTGTTTTAAGTAAATTAATCCGGTCATACATCCTTGTAATTTTTAAATCCAGGACCCTCAAACCATGTGGTAACTGCAGTAACCTCCCAATCTAAATAAGTTGCAATAATAAATCACCTGGAAATGGCAAGAAATTTTATTTGATAAAAAACTACAATTATACATTTATTGTTGCAAAACATGATTGGAAACATACTGATAATGTTAGTGGCTTTTATAATGGGTGTGAAAAGATTAAAAAAAAATACCACATTAGACATTTCCAGAAACTGCTGAAAAGATTGAAAAACAGCAATTTGAGAGCACAAAGCCACAACACCCTCAAGGAGTGATTGATGATTCTTAAAGCTCAAGCATTCCAAGTAACAGTTGTTCAGGTCAGGGTGAATTTGTTAACAAATTAATTTTTCTTTTAAGCTCAGGGTATATGTTTCCTTTTTTTGGAGCTAGAAAAAAGTTCACTTTTAAGAAAGACCTATAATGTAATAACTGTAATGCAGTTTGTAAGTTTAAAATGGTAATAATAAAAAAAATATTAAAAGTAAAGGAATATTTTGTTTTGCTGTGTTATTTTAGATGTTTGAATGCAGAATGCAATTTTTCCAAATAATGCCTTTTGGCTTACCTTTCACTACAGTTCTTTGAAAGTGGTATACTTTGGGAATATAATAATATCATTACTAAGAATTTCACAGTACTCTGTATGTGTGAAACTATCTGAATTATTACAATAACTGCTACTAGTTTTATTATTACTTTTTTCTCATTTTTTCAAACTTCCCTTCCTACTTTTCTTAAAAATGTCTGAGTCGACCAAAAGTTAACCTCCCAAGCTCAGATTATAAATACTGAAGAGTTCTATTTTTCTGTTGAAAACAGTTTCTTAACAATGCCTGCCTTTAATTAGCTACCTTCTGCTTTTAGTTACAAAAGCCCACCAGTATGTGCTTTACTAGCTTAATGAAAAATTAAAAGCAGAAAAGTGTTGTACGTATTAAATGTTCTGCTTGCATTCTCTTGAACTGATTTATAAAGGTTTTACCTTTCTATTTTTTTAATGCCATGATGGTCATAAGTACAAATGTGTTGCTCCCCCATGTATCCAAGAAGGGTTCAGTTTGGGCAATAGAGACCTTCATGGTGTAGCTGTACTACTTGTTCATGTTTGGAGTTGAGAAACGGGAGCAGTATGGACTTGTGTCATTTTACTAGCAGTACTGAAAGATTGTTAACTCGGATCATATCACTGATACCTTGAAACCACTTTCACACTATTGTTATGACTATCTCTTATAGCTTTCTTTAAAAAGCACCAATAGCTCTTAAGTTTGTTAACTGACTTGTTTTCTTCCTTTAACCCTTTCAGGGCTAATTATTTTTTTCATTTTCTACCAGGTCTGAATATTTTTCCCAAAAACTCAGTTTTTTAAAAAGCATACAAAGCAAACACTATATGCCTTTAACATTCAAAGATCTGCTGTCACACTCCTTACATATTTACTACAAACCTGTTTGTCTATCCATTAATATTCTGAAGGGCACTTTCTGGAAAAGAAGCAGCTACCTGCCTTTCGTTTTTGATTTCCAAATCACTTGCATCTATATTGGAGTTTGACGAGTCAGAGTCTGATTCGGCAATAATATGCAAAAAGCAAAAAAAATGAATAATGCCCACAGAGGATTTTGCTTTGCACATTCACTTTGCTGTTTTGCCCAATGTCAATGTCATTCTAGACGTTGTTTACTCTCCTCACACACACACACACACACACAGGTATTCGATGTCAAGTCAATGAGTTTAACAGTCCTCCTAACAAAGAGGGTCTACTAGTAACGTGATGGTGAGTTTTGTCGACGTCTACAGCTGATTATGACCCTCTGCCCCGGATGTTAACTAAAGTCAACATCCAACCTCAATCCTGCTGTCGACAAAAGTCGACATCAGCCCTAAAAGAGTTAAAGCCTATGTGCTGAAGTGGAATAGTGAATATTTTTGAGAAATACCTGCTAGAGACATCTGTAGTGCCAAAAACAACATTGCTGCCACTTACCAGTTTGTGAGAATTTGAATCACATACATCACCCTTGATGATTAACAAATGGGAGAACCGTAAAGTTTTCTGCCAGTCATCCAAGAAAGCACACTCAATGATCAGACCATTTTCAGTCTACTCCACAAGACTATGGTTTTTGATTTGTCCAGTACCCTCAGTACCATCCAGACATTCTTGTTAAGGGGTAAGCACAGATATATGCAGGCGAAAAAAGCCTATGGTTTCCCGGACTATTTGTTGGGTAGACTGCAGTTTGCAAGGCTCAAGGACTGTGTTTCAGATATGGATGTGAGTAACACTGAACCACCGCAAAGCAAAATCCTGCCTCCTTTTCTCTTCACTCAGTACTCATCAGACAAAAAATATGTAATGTCACTTTCAGAAATTCTCAAGAGAATTCTGCACTTATGGAGTGTATCGATAAAGGAGGTGAGACAGAGTTTAGGAAACAGGTTGACAACTTTGTTTCTTACTGCAGGAAGAATCGCCTGCAACTTAACATCAGCAAAACCAAAGAACTGGTTGACCTTGCTGCACAATGTATCATACTGGGGCTTTCTTATACCAATAGCAATATGCCTGCAAAATGCCACACTGATACTGTGATTGCCAAGTCAGAAGTTTTCTTCTTTTTCATTTTCGTTCCTTTAGTCATTTTGGTGTGCATTCAGGCCATAGTGTGTGTGTGTGTGCTTATATGTGCGTGTGTGCATGTATTTAATGAGTTTCTGTAAAAAGCCAAACTCCCCCCAGGGGACAAATAAAGTTCTGTCTATCTAATGGACACAGTGCTTAGGCACACAAAAGATTCCATTTTATTTCAGTGACCTCTAGCTGACAGGGTCAGATATTACCACAGAAAATGGAAAACTTGTAAATGATGTAGAGAACTGATTATTACTGCTGCCACTGCAGTCTTTAGATCAGGGTTTGGTTCTTGTTGTTGACAAATCTATTTAGAGTTTGCATGTTTTCCTTGTGTCTGTGTGAGTTTTGTCAGGGTACACTAGTAACTTCAAACATTCCAAAGATCTGTGTGTAGGTGACTATAGATTAGATTTGAATGAGGAATGTGGATGTGCTTGTGAGGAACTGGCACTGTGCTGGGAATTTCCCATGGCCCTGTAGTGACAAAAGTGGGTTTAGAAAATGGAGGGAAAGATGAATTGGAAAAATGTTAAATAATTTTTTGTTTTCTTAGGAATTACTTATGAATGGTTTGAAATCACTTCACTTTTCTTGTCTGGTTCCTTCTAATTCACCCTCACACATATGACATACTATTGGATATGTCTTGAGATCTAGTTATGCAAAACATCAAGGTTTTTAGGGTTCCCACTATTTTTTCCCTCAAGACCCAAAAACCCTACAGAGTAGAATATTTATTAAATTATGTGTCTGTGTGTCCAACACCACCATCTCACATGCCCAGCATTCAAACATTATTTAAGTTAAATTATTGGTTTCCAGCTGATACTCATGCATACTCCAAGCTTCTTGATGCCTTCTAGCTGATACCCATGCAAACTCCAAGCTTCTTGATGCCAAGTTATACCTGGTGATTTGTAATTGACAAATAATTTTAAAGGATATTGTGCCGTTGGTGTTCCCACGGCATTTTCAATTACAGGTCAACTCAGCATTGCGTCAAAAGGAAAAAAAGGGGAAGTATATTGGTGGGTGACTACTGGGTGATAATGGATATGCCCTTCATGTATACCTGTTGACACCTTAACTAACCCTCAGCCAGCAGGCAGTGCGTCACATCCACAAACTCTGAGTATAGAGGAATGCAAAGTATAGAAATATAATAGCTATGTGTCTTCATAAATTGTTGGATAACATCACACTTTCACCCTAGCCTTACTGTTCTGTGATGTGTGCAAAATGCTGTAGAACATTATTATAAGAGAACATAAGGTTTAGAACTGAAAGATGTTCTTATCTTAGGGCAGAGGGTTTATACTGAGTCTGTATGTCTGCTAGGCAGACCATGATCACTACTATTTTTGCAGTTATAATGTTTCATTCACAGTTTCTGACTGAAATACCTGAGCTACTCAGTTTATATTTGGGAAAAAATCATACACCGTGCAAAGCAGTGATGTAAATTTTAGTACTTAATGCAATTTATTTGCTTCATTTGAGGATTCCAAATTACAAAGAAATACTGTATGCACAAACAATTTACAGTTGTCATTAGGCTATCCAGGTGGTGTCTATTTGTTCAAAAGAGATATGGAGGCACTTATACTTTTCAATTATACTTATCACTTTTGACAATAGTACCACGTGTCTTAGTAAACAATAACATTGCATTGCCATCTAAAAGGAAAAGAAGCTCTTCTTTATTGAGATTTTTCTTTCACAGCCTGTACCTGTCATTTCTTTTGCATTCATCTTAGCAATAATAGGTGTCTGATTTATGTGCTTATTTATATGTTTTTCCTCTTTTGGAATGTAAATTAAGATGTCATGTTTGCTTTATATTACTTTTAACAAATTAATTTCATCTTGCTGAGGGGCAAATAAAACGCCATACTGTATAAGGAAGGTATTGTAAATTGACTCTATTCAATCAACTTTTTTGTAGATGATTTCAGAGTTAAATCATGGCTGTCCATCAATCTGACGATGGTGTTGTTTAACAAAGTAGTACGTCATACTCAATTGTATAGTGACTAGTTAAGAGGTATTTTAGGAAATCTCTTGTACATTTACTCACTAAATTCTAAGAGTCATTGATTTTGGTAAACATTGCCCAGCAGGGTTTTACCCTGTAATTGAACCTTTTGATAAACTGGACAATTTTTAGCATCATTTTTCACCGCCAAATTTCTATTGTTATTAATTGTTTTTTGTTTACATTTTTAACTACCATATTCCAGGGTGGATGACAAAATATTAATGAGTATATATGATTCATTAGTGCTCATTCCATAGTTGGCTGGTGAAATAAACAGTCCTATAATCCTGAAAAGCAATACAAATCTGATATTGTGGACAACCCAGATTATTTAGAATGGAAGACTAGCTAAAAAGGAAAAACCTTAAATAAGAGAATCCATCACAGGCTTAAAATAGATTTTAAAAACCATAATGCTATACTGAAACCCTATGTATACTCTGAAACTGCTAGGAGTATCATTAACCACAATGTCCCTATCATGGACAGAGGTTTTGTCTGTCAGTGGAAGACTGGCCGCTAGTCATTGCTACTTATAGTCATATTTTATTTGTACGTGTTTATTGTTGCGTAATATTGGCCATATCTATTAGAACATCATGTATAAGAAAAAAAATGTTACGAAAAAGAAAAGAAAATAAGAAGAATTTGGGACAATCGTAAACCAACTTGATTTTATGTAGCACCTTTTTACCAGCCATTTTGTCTAAATACTGTACAACTGTTTACATATAATTTTTAGGAAGTAGTACACAGACAAGTTAATCCACTTTTACAAGTCCACAAACAATACACCAGCGGTAGCAAGTGAACCAGGCAGTCATATGCTGTGGCATTAACTTCTCCAGCCACCACGCGACAATTTCTGCATGACATCCATGAACTCTAAGCCTTAAATTAATTGAATTTGTTTAAAGAGATAGATAAATAACCTAGATTACAATCACTTTAGAGCTGTAATATATTCGTAAAGCAAACTGGCTTAAAATTAATTGGTTGGGAATGGGGTGGGGTGTTGAACTGGAACAAAGTATACCTGTTAAATGTCTGAAAACATTAGGTTATATGTTTTGAAAGTGTCCAAGTGGTCTGGCCTCAATCTACTTAAAATGAATTTTGAATGGCCATAGTGACCTAATAAATCTTTAAACAGAAATGAAGGTTAACATTTCTATGGTATGTACAAACATTTGACCAGTAATGTAAATGCTTGTTAAGGCGCTGGCATTCATACAGCTGTGATAATTTCTCATCCATTCTAGTTTCTCTGAAACTGATAAGCTGATCTAATCCTACTCTTTGAAAGAACAGAAGCCCTCTTTGCAAGTGAGTGCTAAGTAATGTATTATAATCATTTGTCATCAAGATTCAGCAACATCACTTCAAAGTAAAAGCGAAAGCCTTGACCCCCAGGCAAGAATTAAAAAAAAAAAAGGAATGTTTGTATAATGCATTTTTCTTACTATTCTTGCCATTGATATATAGAGTACTATATTAGGCTTTTAGGAATTGTACTTCTTAAATATAAATATTTTTGACAATTTCTGCTGATACAAGCTTAACAGAAATAGTTTATAGCAGGCAGCATAACTCTATGGTCACTTTTGTGGCAAAACTAAAAAAGAAACTAACAAATCTTCTTAAGGGTAAAGTTTTTATGGTATAACATTTTAATAACTGCCCGCCTACACATTTTCGGAGCACCCTTAACCAATTTGCAATTATGCTAATTTATATTATGAATTGTTATAAAGTCAATGAGAAAACAAACATAATACTTCACTGAAAAACAGATGTAAAGATAAACTTCAAAATAATAAGAAAATGACAACTGTGTCCTGTTTAACAAATATTTAAATATGGAAACATTATTGGAAATTATACAGTAGATAGAAGATATTTCTGAATATGTAATAAAAGTTCATATGAAAATTGATGAATGAAATACTATTGAGTTAACTGAAAACATATGAAAGGTCTGGATAATAATGGTCCAGGCTGAGAGGAAGAAGTCCATCTTCATTTGATGTCATTCATACCATGTGTTTAATAAGATGAAAATATTATTTGTCAAAAATCTCTTCTTCTAAAACTTTAGGGATAATAGCAATGTGTCTGAGCAGATTCTGTTTCAGAAAATATTATTTTCATCAACTATTGGTCTGTAAACATCAGTACAGGCCTTGTTAAGCTGCAAGAATATGTTAACCATATTTTTAATGAATTTGTAAGCAGCTCTTTATAATGCAAGGTATGGTAGAGTTACAGGTAAAAAGAAGGTTTAAATAAGAAGAGTTACAGATCTATAGTTTAGAATGTTGATCATGTATATTAGATACATACAACATTCCATAATTTAGGTTAAGTATGTTATTATGATCCCTAATGTTTATAAACACCGATATATGATTTCACTAGGAGAGTTACTGAAAGAGTCATACTTTGTTTAAACATTTTGAAAAAGACTTTAAGTGTGCTATTTGCTGGATATTTAGATTTTGAACTCAATAAAAAAATGCCCTGCAAAAACTAACTCTTGTTGCTACGTGGTTTATATAATAGCGTAACTCCAGATGTCCTGCAGTGACAGCATATCAGTTATGGCTAATGTTTCATGAATCCTGCGTAGTAGGTTTGAATCTTGCATGTGTGATTTCTGTGTAAAGTCTGCACATTCCTTCCATGTCATTAATCTGGATAATCTAGTTTCTTTATATCTGTCTCATATGCAGCTGAAGTGTTCTGACAATTTTAAGTTGGACTACTACAAATGTCAACATGGGTGTGGTGGATTCACTGAGGTCTTTCACTGAAATGGTACTTTGTCCAGGGTTTGTACCGACTTTGAGTTCAATCCTTCCCGGCTCTGGTCCAGTGCAACACTAAACTGAATTACGTGTTAAGTTATGCGGTTATAAAATACACTGTAATCTCATGCTGAACAAAGTAGGTAGACAATGTTTTTTCTGCTGTACGCCAGACATAAAACTCATTTGTTAAATTTTCCACTGGCACGCAAGTTTTACTTGCCACTTTCCAAACAACTGGGAGAACATGAGAAAATGTAAATAATAATTGGGTCTTAGTTACTGGACTGGTTATACTGTGCTATAGAGACAGCAAGACAAGATTAACAGAACAATTCTTTTACAACACACAGAGACAAGCAAGCCTGAACAAGCTTCTGTTTGAGAGCAGCTAACACTCTGTCATCTGCACCTGTGTCTGTTTATCCCAAATTGTCTGCTTTGAAACACCTTTGAACTAAAAATGCGGCATAGTTGTACAAAATGTTGCCACTAACTAAGGCTTGGAATGGTAAAAATAAATGAAGGATGTTGATATTAAATTCTGAGAAATGTTAAACGACAATTATTGAGTATATTTGAAAATTGAACCAAGTCTAGGGTAGGAGTTAAGTACTTTTCCTTATACGGTATATCTGCATTTATTTTTTTTAAAGAAAAAACACTTGAAAAAGTTTTGTGGTTTGTTGGGGATGTAGCTAATATCAAGAGAACATGTTTCAAACCATTACACCACTCTAATAACCTGCAGAACGCAGAAAAATGCCACGATAGATTTGTTGCTTCATGTAGCTCTTGCCATAATTTGTGAATGGACCATGTATGTGAAATACACCAGACAACATTTTTCTGTTTGTTCATCCAATACAGAAATTGTTTAAAACATTTTTGGCCTTGTTCACTTGTTCATTTAGCCTTGACTTCAAATACACTAACGGCAAAGCACTGTGCTGTGCATGTTCAAACTATCTATAAGTCATCGTGAAATGTGTTATATTGTGTCAGCTTCTATCTGTTGCCTCCACGTTTTGATTTACCCTTAAACAGTTTTATACAATGTGTACGAATGTGTATTTGCAAATGTAACTGTTTGTTATGTTAAGAAATTTTAATTAATATTATTGAATGTTCAGCAATCTCTCAACTAGTAGGTATAAACTGTGATGAGATATTTAGACAACATAGCTATTAGCTAGACATATAAGCTTGATGAACTGAATGGTCTCCATTCTTTTGTGAAAATTCTTGGTCTTATTTTATGATCATAAAAAATCATTGGTTACTAGATTGATCAAAAGCTTGTCCTAGAAAAAATGGCCAGTTGGTGTACAAGGTTGTGAGTGTGTATGTAGACAACAGTCTGCAAGAAGCACAAGCAGGGATGGCATGGCAAGGACTTACAGTATACAGGTGCTGGATATTATCTTGTGGCATATCCAACATAGCTTTTTCTGATGCTTATCTAGGAAGGAAATCACATCATTGCTGATCTTTTCACATTTCTCCATATCCATTAGTTACAATATTTGAGTAAAACAAATTTAATTACTGGTCACTCACATGCCACAATATTAAAGTATTTAATGCACTTCCCAGTTTCTCAAAATATCTTTACCTTTTTTACGTAATCTCTAAGAGTTAACAGTTTTCACTGCATTAATATTTATTTTGTACTTTAGAGATAATTCCTTTTAATTTTATTGAAATAACTACCATAATCATTCAAGTTATGCCCCCAGAAGACAACACCCTGTAATAAATCTAATGGTTATTACAGTATAGTGCAGAATAGAGCTATGTTCAAGTGTGAATGAAGTTTCATTTTTTTTTATAATTTGGCACAAATAACTATGAATCGTACATATTTCTTAGACTTAGATCACATTAGTGAAATGAAAAATTGACAATTACAAATACTATTTTAAAGTAAAAGTTTGGGTTTTAAAAAGGCTAGGGTATTTTAGGACCATGTGTGTATCGTTCAGTGAACCAATACACTATCAAGTTCCGCTTGACACATATAGCTTATACTGTACATTCATTATTTCTTTTCTTACAATAACAATAAAATATGTCAGGAATTAACTGAAAAGAAATAAATAGCAAAGTAGATTTCAATTTACCAATTAGCATACCATAAAGCATAGAAAAGCATAAAGAAGAGTTTTCTGATTGCATCAGTATGCAGTAAGTAGAATGTTAAAGGTGAAAAGCAGAGTCACAGCTTTGCCTTACACAACACATTTGGGTCTGAACTCTGCCTTTTTACTTTCTCTTATGGAATTTGATGCTCCAGTACTGTCTTTCAAACCTTTAATGTTGTAGCAGACTGTTCCTTGGGAAGTTGGAATCCTTTATTATAACAAAGGTTTTGTTTTGCTACCAAAGTGTTAAGCATCTGGATTGCTGACTTTTTGTTGTGTAACTTTACAAGTCTTGATCTGACCATTAGAAAATCTTTAACCCAGACACAGAGGGAGTTACACATTTACCTATTTCTGAGTTTCAAGATTAGGAGAAACTGTTAGGGGGAGAATGGAGTCAGCTTGTTTCTGTGTAAATGATAACTTTAAAAAAATGCAGTCTTACCTAATGGCAAAAATAGTTCAGATCTACTTGACGTTCACATTTAATAACAGACTGCATGTTCTTACTGTATTTATATGAGTTTCCATGGTACAAATACATGATGCCAGGTGGACTGGCATGTTTAAATTGCTTGGGTGTTTCCATGCTTCCTGTGATGTGCTGATGTTCTTCTGTAGGCAGATTTCACCCTTGAGGGTTTTTTTGTTGTTGTTGTTTTACATCAATGATTTTTTTGTGAATACAGGAGGAATTTAATTGTGTTAATTATTCATTAGTTAATAACAGTGTTTTTTATTTTTGTTAGACATATTTGAAAATATATTAGGAAAAATCATTTTACTTTGTCTTACTAGATGTTTAACTTAATCCATTTTTCAAAGTAAAAACTATCAAACAAAAGTCAGCAGCTTATAGCCACATAGTCTTCTTATTGAATGTGGAGCTTTGGAGCAAGGCAGAAAGCAACCTTGGAAAGGACTCCAGTCTATTTTAGAGCTAGTATGTGAAACATTAAAAGATAAGTGAACCTTTTAATGCACAGTATTGTGTCTTTTGCTTGTGTTAAATGGTAAATAAGTAACATTTTTTGAATATGGAACATTTGGAATATTTTTTGTCAGAATTTGTAGTTATAAGGGATCACAAATCACAATTTTAGTTCACTGGCATATGTCCAAGCCACAATTTTCTTTTTGGCAAAACAACATTCTTATGCAACCATGTTATGTTTTTCATTGTCATTTGCTGTAAATAGGAATTCTATTTAAAAAGTGTATGTACCAAGATCAAAGCTTGAACTGCATTATTCCAGAGTAGAATCCTAGTAAATTTACTTCAGGTAGGATTTATTGCAGCTTGTAAACTGTTTTTTAATTGCACAGTAGGCAGTTTATAAATAATAATTATTAATTAAATACCTTCAAAAAGATAAAAGTGTATCAGCATATGCTTTCCAAAATTGTCTTTTTGGCAAATGTGGAGAACACAGTAATGCTTTAGAATTAAACATGAAGGTGAATTGAGATTATGTGCTGTTTGCTGAATGTTGTTTTTCCCTATTTTTACGCACTGATATATAGAGAGAGGGATACGTTCTCAGAGAAAGAAAAGGTTGTGCCAGAAACATTAGTTAGTGTTGGGTCCATTTCTGTGTAGAAGATTGCTGTGGTTATTAAAAAGCACCATTGTAGCAAGGCACAGGTTGAGATCTTATGAGAAACACTGAAAGAGAGATGAGATTGCATTGTTTTCCTTAATAAGCATCTTTAGTACCTTGATACTTGGTGAATGGGGTTGTGGTCACCATATTTGAAAAGTGGGATGAAAGGGGTGTCCCACTTACGAGGAGATCACAATGAAGCCAAATATTTGTCTTTTTCTATAATCCTGGAGGAGCCTGAGGTAAAGCTGTAACTTCTCTGGGAAGACAGAAGCCATTTCAGGTGGATTGAGCAAAGGACATTATCATCAGACACCCAAATCATGTCAAGCAGCTCCTCTCAATTTAGACCTGCAGCGACTCCACTCAGAGATCCCCTCAAGCAATCAGCCTCAGCATATAGCACTTGTAGGTTCAGATCTGGATGGACTAGAAATCAGTATTGGAAACAACACACTGATTATTATGTTTGTCATTCTAAAACTATTTTATCTAAAATTAAAATTTTCATGCAATAAATTTAAAAATATCCATTTCAATTAGAGAAGATGTAGCATTCATAGCGTTAACTCTTTGTATAAGGCATTGCTTTTAGCCATCTAATATTGCAAGTTTCAGAAACAGCACATCTGAAGTGATTCATCTAAAGACTTGTTTTTTCACAGATTTTTCAGAATTTGGTATTTTCCAAAGTATCTCCAAATTTTAGGCATTGGTCTTTCACTGTCTCTTCCAACTAAAACTCTGTAGTGTTCTGCTTAACATTATTCACAAATTTTAGAAGGAAAACATGAACTAAAATTGGAAATCAGCAGAAATCAAAGTTAAACTCTGTTGAACTTGTTTAAACCGGTAATTATTTCCATGTTTGGCACTAGAGTCTTAGTCCGTTTGGAAAGCTTTGAAAGAACGAATAAGCGTGTGTTGCTAACAGCAAGTTTGTGAAAGTGGGTCACTGCAATCAATCACCTGCAGGCTTACAGATGTGAAAGCTGCTGCCTTCGCCCTTTTGGTCTTACAGGGAGGAGCTCATTGAGCAAACCTTGTGTGTCACTGCAGCTGCAGCCCGCAGGTTTTGGACCTAAGTGCACTTAATTGTTTTATTTCTTTTGTCCTTTGTGACAGGTAGAAATCATTAATACCAGACACCACAAATGCATATGAAATATGGCTACAGAAAGTATAATTTCACAAATGATTGCAATTGTGTCTTTTCCAAAAATTTCTCCTGCCAGAAACCCTCTAACCTTTATGTTATTTTATCTGCTAATCAGTAAGATGAAAAGCAAATGGTTTTACTGATTCACTAATTAATGACCCAAAAATGATTTGCTTGAACTATAAAACAGCTGTAAGAATGTAACATTATTTTAGAATTACTACTTTCAAATAGGATATTGTGATACTAATATTATAATATTTTAACAAAAATTATAACTTGCAAATTTAACTGAGATCCGTGCTATATATGGTAAATCGGTAATGAATCATCAGTATTTGTAAAATAATTGTATTCTTTTTATCATTGTGCCAGTCAGTCAGACTTGTATTCTATTTGTATCTTTGAAAATGAAGCAGCAGTAACCTAGCCGCAGTCCAGATTAAATAAATAAATACATTACATTGAAAAAACAAATCTAATAAGCATATTTATGGTATATCTGCAACAATACTGGACATTTATGGGAAAATAAGAAATGATCAAACACATTTAAACAAATTGTCCTTTTCTGTGAATGTAACATTTACATTCTATTTCAAACTAAAATACTCTAACAAGTCTGTAATAGGCAGAGCAAATTTGAAAGCAACAGGATCATTGTGGGTAATTATACGAACATACCACCCAAAAATGATATTTCTTAAATTATTACATATTCCATGTAGTTTGTAGTTATAGCCAAGAAAAATATTTAATTTCAAGATTTTATTTAAGAGGGGTATACAGTATCAAGACTAAAGCTGGACAACAGCAAAAATATCCAAAACATCAATGAAAAACTCTTATGTTACTTTTGTCACATTCACATATCATGACATTCAATTGTATGAGCACAACATCCCAAATTCATGTATTTCACTAAAATATTATTAAATAAACCACTTCTAGAAAATGTTCTCATGAATAAAAGAGGAACTCACTCAGGCAGGCCAAAATATTTGAATTTAAGACAACAGGAGATGGGGGTTACCGAATACAGAAATTTGATAAAGAATAACACTTCATGTTTTGATAGTAAATCAACCAGTTACTACATTTTACAATGAAATTGAACATTCAGAAAAATATATGTTCAGTTGCATTTTTTTTTTTAAATGGACAATCATCATATTCAAAATATAATGTTATCCTCATAAAATTTCCTCTAAGGCTTAATTGCCATAAATGGAAAGTGGATATAAACAGGAAATGATTTTTGTTGGGTACTATAGGGAGAAATATATCATTTGAAAGCTTAATCATTATTTTTGCAAAACATTTTGGTTATCCTTGCAATTAAAATACTCACTATACCTTATAATAGAGTGCACCACGTTCAGTGTGGCATGACTATGTATAACTTAAATGCAACTTTTAATTTATTTGACATTGAACTGTTTGTCCAAGAAGATTTCCCACAAAGAAGATAATAGTCAAAGGAATACTCCACCTAACAATTATATTTTTCATACATTATTAACCCATGTCATTTATAGGGATGGGGTGTTTTCATGCAGAAATAATAATATTTCTGATAAAATAGAAATCTATTGCTAGACACATTGAACAATGGCAATCATTGTCAAAAATATTTATGAAAACAATCTCACGTTATTCATGTTGCATGATCCACATGTGAGTTGTGAGCTTAGAATACCTCAAACACATTTATTTTTTTTTCAAATAATGTTAAATAAACTACTTCCAGAAAACTATGTTGTGAGCTGAAGTGGAACGCACTCAGACGTGACCAAGCCTTGGTTTCCATAGACTCCTTTTCTATCAGAAAGTTTGTCATATCTGTTAAACATGAGGTTACATTTTTTTCTCAGCCATCACTTGAACATAACATGTAAAAAATATCATATTTGAGTGGATTATTCCTTATAGAAACCAGATTAAGATATAGTAATGATGCAAAATGCTTACAAGCACTTAGCCAAAAGATTTTTGCTCATTTCATTTAGGTAGCTCATTATCCTTAGAAGATCTTATTGCTTTAGCTGCACTAAAATGGTTATTTTGAGTACATCTGTGCTGGCACTTCATGTATCTTACATTGCAATCTGTTTGAAATAAGAAAATATACAAAATCATACAATACAAAACTTGAAATAACCTTTCTTAAAGTAAAGCTTAATCAACAATTGAGGTTGTACAGAATATTGATATGTTTTGTGACAGATAAGGGATGCTGTCGTCCCCTTGAACCCTCAGACTAGACGCCAGACACCAGATAAATGTCCAATAATAATATTTATTTGGACAATACAGTGCACAAAGCACCCTCCACTCCACAATACTCATATAAATCACAATTCACTAATCAATAAACAATCCTCCACTCTCCCAGACGCGTTGCCACCCTTCCTCCCAGCTCAGCTCGTCCATCTGGGATCTCTCTCAGTCCTTTATAGTCCATGAACTGGAAGTGTTTTCTCTCTCTGTCCATGTGACCGGTAACATTTATGGATTGGATAAAAACTCTTCTTCTTCAACCCGGAAGCATGTCATTCCCTCTGTCCATGTGACTAGGACGCAGTTTTGGGTTGTAGGCAAAACACTCGTTGCTCCTCCCTGCAGCGCCTTCTAGCGGCCCCTGTGGTATCCAGCAGGGCTGCGGATGAAAACTCCATTGTCCATAATTCCCTGCTGGCATTCCGGGCACCTCCATGCTGCAGGGAGGGCTCCACCTGGTGGCCCGGTGGTTTTGGCGGGATAACTGGCCGGCCATAGTCCACAGTTTCAAGAAAGAAGTTTTCTAAATTTGCCAATGCAAATAGGAGTGCTCTAGTTATAAAAAAACAGCAATTTATTTCTTGCATAGCCCAAAATCACACAAGGAATGCAGATCCTGTTTTTTTGACAGCCTCGACCTTCATGACTCTCTAAGAAGACAGGAAAAAAATGAAAGAAATCTTGGGAAGGGTAATTCAGAGAAAGTCTCCCTTCCAGATTCATTGGGAGTGCAATGGGTGTCAAAAATGTAGTAAAACTTTTCCATCTATTCAATTACCTAAACTGCTTATCCAAGGCAGTGTTGTAGAGCAGCTGGAGCCTGTCCCAGGAGTAGTTGTGTACAAGGCAGGAACAACACCTGACAGGGTGCCAGTCCATCTCAGGGCAAACACATACAAACACTCACACTTACTAGAACCAATTTAACAACACCAGTTCACCTAAGCTGCATGTTTCTGGCCAATGGGAGGAAATCTCAAAGACTAATGAACTTTCCTGACAAATATCCTTAAATGATAAGTTTACCAAAATTCAACAAAATTGGTCCACCAGGTGCAGGACTGTTTCATGTAAACAGACAGATGGACAGTCAGAACAATAATAGCAGGTCCTCTTGCACTGTATGTTAGTGTGCCTGAAAAGGGGAAAGAGCACGCCGCATTATCCTTTATCATTGACAAAGCATAGCAAATGAAAATAAGTCTTTAAGAAGTGAAATTCAATTATTTTTCTTTTACCAGAAAAAAACGCCTTTTAAAGACAACCAAGTTAAACGTGTCTTTCCAAACCACTTCAATATGAGGTATTGCTGACTGAGCAAGTCTCAGAGGTGATTCAGTCAGTCGTCCACTATAGGTAATGGGCTGTTCTCCTTAACTTTCTTTGATGTTTTGGTAAAGAACAGCCATACTGAAAATACATGATGTATGCATGCTTTTGTTTAAAAACACATGACTAAATGCAGTACATTTCATATATAAATTTTTATGGTAACATTTAAATCCTTCCTCAATATAATGTGACCTTTCGGTAGTTAGTCAAAAGCGGAGGTGAAATTTGAATTCAGAGTCTAAGATGATGGATGTTTTATACACTTCATAAATTCAGTTTTATTGCAGCAACAATGAACACAGCAAATTAAAATAATTAAAAATAAAATATTAAAAACACTCTGCACTCTGTGGGCTCTTCTTGCAGCTGCCAAGTGGAATCCCTGATTAATTATTGGAAAGATGAGCAGCCAAGGATCTGAACTTAACAAAGTGAAAAAATCTTGACTTTTTAACTGAAGCATTTAATATCAAAAACAATTTCAAAAAGATTCACCACAAATTCCATCATAAAACATCCAACATTAGCTGTTTACCGAACTTTGACAAAAAGGCACAAATAGTTCTAAGCTGAAGAAATGCTTTCTCAGACTGTTGATAACATTAAATGTGCTCTCAAATTTCTTTTAAGCTTAATATTAAACTGAATGCTAAATGGAACATTGGCTGAGATAAAGACAACTTTAAACACCCTCAAGTTTTGTTTGCAATAAGAAAGAAAATAGACTAAACAATAGCATATTCATACTTTTTCAGCATGTATTTTTATTGCAGTTATAACCAGTTGCTTAAAGCTCACATAGTACACACCAAAGGCAGAAAGTGGATTTCAGTCCCAGAAGCACTGATATTTTAAATGTGGCGATATTAAATTTAAAAAAGACATCTCCTGGAGGAATCTTAGATGAAGGCTGATTGGATGTTCAGGCCTTTTTAGCATTCCTTTATTCATGGGTAGATCTACTATCAGACTATTGAAGCTTAAGAGTCAGGGCCCTTAATCCCGGAGCAGTCCCAGAAGTGACTTTAATCCATGTTTCTTACATATTGTCCACTGTATGAGAAGGGGTTTTAAAAAAAGTAATATTAATAATATAGTGTAATTCAATGCAAAATAATAGTCTCTCTATTTTATAAAAAAATCTTGGGACGAGACAAGACATTTTCAGAGATATAATTTCATGTCCTGCGAGACAAGACTTGTGGCAAGAGATGAAGTGAAAACCTCACATGTACAATTGGGGGTGGAACTAAAAGACAAACAGAAGAAGAAGAAAAGACAAAGAGTGGAAGACAAAGTAGAAGATAGATAGATAGATAGATAGATAGATAGATAGATAGATAGATAGATAGATACTTTATTAATCCCAAGGGGAAATTCACATAATCCAGCAGCAGTATACTGATACAAAGAAACAATATTAAATTTATTAAATAGTACAAAAAAATGATGTTAGCATTTAACAGTTCAAGCTTTAGGGCCCACAAAATGTAGGTCTGCCACTGGGTGAAAACAAATATGTACTATAAACTAGTAAGCCCCTATCACCCTAAAACAATATCCCATGTAATCTTTCTAATAATCCACTAGAATAATATTCAATTAGACTTCTTAGACAATACTAATATAGACAATCTGGTAACTTTAAATGTTCATGTTTAGTCCAGGAGTGCAGCAAGGCTTAGAATAATCTAAAGGGAACATTTCACTGTGACAAAGATTTTATAGTATACTGGCTGCTCTTTCATGAATTGTCATTGTCTGTATTTATTGATACTATTTTATTTAGTTGCTTTGTAGTTCTAATTTCTAAACTTTATTAAAATAAGAATGCTTGTTAAAATCTTGAATCGTAATCTTCAGGAGTCACTTCACACTGAAATTGTTGCTCCTCTCTGCTGCATTGCTATCAAGCTTATGTGATGAATCTTTTATACTGTATTTACTCGCTGCATGTTTCACTAAATCGCAAGCTTATTATGCAGAAGATAGGAAAAATGAGGGGAGAGTGTGGGCCGATAGATTTTGGCAATGTGAAGGGGAAAGCCAGCTGCCCTCTCAAGAGTCAGGGTGCTCCACCTATCAACAGGTGTATTATACATAACAACATCCACAGTGTATTCTTAACTTTTTTTTAAAACCAGGATCGGTTGTCTAAAATATACTGTTTAAGAGTCCATCCATCCATTATCCAACCCGCTATACCCGAACTACAGGGTCACGAGGGTCTGCTGGAGCCAATCCCAGCCAACACAGGGGGCAAGGCAGGAAACAAACCCCGGGCAGGGCGCCAGCCCACCACATGTGTAAGAGTCATCAAACCAAATGTGTCCCACTAGAAGCTTAGTAATAAACTCCTCTTTGGGGTTAGTTGCCTTAATTACAGGTAACATTCTGCCTGTTCAAAGCTTCTCACAGATGTCTTACTTTTTTCTGGCACTCAGTTTGTATACATTCTTTCTTCACAATGGCTGCATTTTTTCTGTATCATCAACACTTGTCAAGGCCACTGTGTGAGTATTACAAGTTCATTTTCTCTGTGTCAAATTGAATGAATAATCAAGTGATTATTTAACACATGTAACAAACCATTGTTTGTGAGCTAGTGTTGTAAAGAGAGCAACTGATGTCAAAGTGACAGAGAAATGGATTAGTAAAGACGAAAGAAATGGGCTAGCTATTAATCAAGTGGAAGTGAGATAATAAAAGAATATCTATCACAAAGGTTAAGGGCTTAAGCACTGCATTAGTAGACATAGCATCTCCTGATTCAGCATCTGTTTTCTCTATTAATTTTATTGTTACAAAACTGTCTTCTGTGTGAGCTTCCAGTTATGATTTGCCTACTTAAGCTGAACTCCCAGGCTTCTGCTAGCATATTGTCAGTATTCTGTGGCTTTTCTCAGGGTGTGGCAGTGGAGAGCAGCATTGTTTCTGAACATTGGCCAAACTTGCATCATTAATAAGCCTAATAGATTTTTTTTGTAGATGTTGTCTTGATATTTCAAAGATCTTTCTGTGAAAGTTCATATCTTTGTGCACAATTTTCCACACTTTCAATGTGAAAGTTCATGGTAAGATTTTTAAACAGTTTATCCCCCCTTTATAGAATTAGCTGTCCAGATTGTACTCCTCACTCTTGTTTCTATGTAATGTATGGTTCCCGCAGTATCTGAGCTTCCTGGTGTCTTGTTACCTCTGAACACAAACAAGGGTTTAGATAGGATCAAATATGGACAGCTATTTACTGTACTATACACTGTACATATTTCAGTTCTGGTCCAATGTATGTGACTAGATTAAACATTTACTATTGTAGCCACTTAGCTCCTGAAGTATTGTCATTGTTTTTTTTTTAAGTTTTAGTAAGACTAAAACATAAACGCTTGCTAAGGTCTTGTTATATAGCTTTCATCAAAAGCAAAATTACTGGAGAATAAGAGGGAAACAGGAATTCTGCATTTGTTTGCTTCCTCCCCACAAGTTTTTTTTTTTCCTTTCATCAGACCAAACCAGTCAGCATCATTGTGACATGAAGCTGTCATTTGTCTATGGAAAGCACATTCACAACTCATTCACACAGTGATATGTACAATATTGGTTATTGGAATGATTATGTGGGTGAACAGATACATAAATCCTGAGGCAAAAATAAAGTAAAATTTCTAGAGCTGTATGTTTATGAGTACCTAATATTTCTCTCTCTGTACAGACCTCTTTTTATTCTAAGCTCAACTGAACAATAACTCTCCATCTACTATTTGGCTCTATTATGATAGTAATAATTCTTTACATTAATATAGCACTTTTCACACTAATCAAACTGCTTTTACATACTGAGTGGGGAGCCACCACTAATATGAAGCACCTACCTAGATGTTGCAACTGCAGCCATTTTGCAGCAGTAGGCTCACCACATGTTAGCTGTTAGGTGGTGAAAGGGTGACAGACAGTTAGCCAATTAGAGACAGAATGATTAAGGGACCAGAATGAGTAGGCCATGGAGGACAATTTAGGATATGCCCTATTATTTACAAAGGATGACCACAGAGAGTCAGGACCTCAATGTTATGTCTCATCAGAAGGACGACTCCATTTTTACAGCACAGTGTCCCCTTCACTGCACTGGGTCATTGGGATCCATTTTTAGACCACAGGGTCAGTGCCCCCTGCTGGCCTCGCCAACACCTCTTCCAGCAACAACCCAAGCTTTTCCTGAGTGATCTCACATCCAAGTACTGGCTGGGCCCGAACATGCTTAGCTTCTGGTGGATGATCTATTCTGAAGGCATGTGGTATGACTGCTGTCTGTAACAAAGTACAGCAACTTTGGAAGCATTACTTCCACTGGATGATGCAACCTTCTTCTCCTACTGTATACTTTAGAAGTCTTTAATTTAAATAATGGCTAAAAGCCTACCTGGAGGTCTTTCTTTTGCATTAAATTTAGCCAATCGACTCTTCCTTTTGTCATTGTGTTAGAACTTTTTTATATCAAACACTGTACCCCACACTGTATTTTTGATGTCCACTTTTTTGCCAAGCTATTCACAAGCACTTTTGTTTCAGCTTTAACTTCTTATTTACTATTTATAGTTCCTTATGATGGTACATGACATTCATGGTAGTATAGAAAACAAAAAATGATAGTTAATGACCTACTGTATTCAGCTAAAGTTTGTACAATTTTTTTAATGACAGGTCCATGAAATATAGTGTAATTTTCTTGTAAAAGGTAATACTAGATGATGTATGTAGTACCCAAACTGGTTTAGTGGTAACATAGCCATGGGTTTAGGTTAATGAAATTGAACATATTATCTGAAAAAGTAATAGTTGTGTCTCATCATATCGTTCTTTTAAGGGCTGTTACATTTGTTTGTTTTTTTCATTTCAAGTATCTCAAATAGTTGAAACAGTGAAAGGTTTAACAATTTGTCAGTGCAACCACAGTGTTTGAAAGCTCTAAACTTGCTTTACTTCAAAGAGTCACCATATGTTGTTCTTAGCAAAATCTTCAGTTCACAAACTGAAATGTTTGCAGTTAGTCAAACATATTTAATTCCTTAAGGAAAACACATTCATTTAAATATTTCAAAGCATTAGAAGCCTTAGAGAAGAAGCTCTAAATGTTTTGCCAGAGTTATCTAGTTCAACTTCATATTTCTTCGCTGCTGTTACAGTCCTGCCAAAAAAATCCAGGTGTTTAAATGTTTTGCCAAACCTTTGCAGTCCAATGAGGATAAGAATGAAGCGGCTTTTTGGAATTTCCTAGCAGTATATTTCACACTCATCACTTTATTGGGTTCTTATTTCCCCTGTAAACCATCCAGCAACTCATGTTGATACATATATAAATCAAACTAAATATGATTCATTCTAATCAAGCCTTATATTATTTCTGTCTGCGTGCAGTAGTCATTTTAAATTAATTCTGAAAAATCAGGACACAAAAATATATTTATCTCATATATCAATTATATATTTACAAATTAATATAAAATAAGAAGACATTTTTCCAAAGGAGTTTAAAAATGGTGAACATAATAATTATGATAAAGAAGCATCTTTTCCATTTATATCAGTCATTTAGCTAATTAGTAGTTAATTCATTTAAGTTTGTCAAACTCAACGGCAATAGAGTATCTGGCCCAGTATTATAGCTGGGTGCATCGTTCCTGATTTTCCCATATCATGTATGTAAGAGGAAAACAAATTAAGACCAGATTTATTTCATTGCCTGCCATACCTGCATCTTCTTCTCTTGTAGATAACCTGCTGATGTATACTGAAAGACAAAAGAGATATTTTTGTTTTTCTTTTAACAGCTCAGGAAACTTGAATTAACCTACTTTAACTTTATTTATAACTGATGTGGGGAACATCCCAGACACAGACAGGTAGACATGTTTTTAAGCACCACAATACATATATTTACAAATATATACAAAGGTGGAACACTCCCAACCCAGTGCCACAGCACCAATCACCCCAAAGTCCAGGCCTTTAAAACAACTCCTCACTCACTTCAGGACGCCTCTTTCCTCTTCTCCTAAGGTCTGTCCTCTTTCACCCGACTCCAGCCTCGAATGGAGGGAGGCAGTCCCTTTTATACACACCTGGATGTGCTCCGGATCCCTCCCGGCAATCTTCCACCGGCACTCCCCAGTGTGGCAGAAGTACTGGCTCTGCATCCAGAAGCACTCCGGGTGTCCCTGATCCTCTTCCACCCAGCACTTCCATGTGTGGTTGGAAGTGCTGAGGTCCAGGGCTCCATAGGCATCGGGGTGCCCCCTGGTGGTGACCACGGGCCCCTACAGGCCTAAGCTTCAAACCTCTGTACCCATAGTCCCCAAAGGCACCAGGACGGTCGCCCCCTCGTGGTCTGGAGGAGACGCAAGCCCTCCTCTGTTCCTCCTGGGCATCCCGGCTGGATAGCAGCCCCAGCCACTTGCCACACTGAAAAAAGTTTACCTTATTTATATGTGAAGGACAGAGAGGCTGAGAAGACATGAGTGGAAACGTCTGTAGTTAATATGTAAAAGCATATGGTTAAGTATAGACAATACATTATTCTCCCACTCTTTTTGAATAGTCATTAATGTAGAATCTTGTTTGAGCTTTTAATGAATTTTGCATTTTATAGTCCCTGACAGCCATCATTAAACAAAACCTTGAAAAACGATATTTTTTTGCTCTTGATACCACATCACTGACTTCATGGCTGCATAATTATGGAGGCACCACGTTTTTACTTTATCATCAAACATCCAAATGCATTGTCACATTTTGTAGTTTTTCGTAATATCGCTTGTAACTTGTATTTTGGCCACAATGTTAAACCATTTGACAGAAATCTATCAACATTTAATATGCAATGCCTGCAAAAGGGTTGTAACTTAAATTATTTTTTTTCTTAAGAGTATAAAATTTTGCTTTGTTTTGTAAGTCGTTTATTTAGCAAATCACAGCTTATTCATTTCTGCTAATCTAGTGTGTCAGACAAAAACAATTGAAGGCTGTAGTCAACTTGCTTATGTTCTCAATGTAAAGAAATATTTTCTATCAATCATTAAGAAGGATAGTTTCTATCAATCCATCCATCCATTGTCCAACCCACTATATCCTAACTGCAGGGTCCCAGGGATCTGCTGGAGCCAATCCCAGCCAACACAGGGCGCACTCACACACAAACCAAGCACACACTAGGGACAATTTTAGGATCGCCAATTCACCTAATCTGCATGTCTTTGGACTGTGGGAGGAAATCAGAGCACCCGGAGGAAACCCATGCAGACACGGGGAGAACATGCAAACTCCACACAGGGAGGACCCAGAAAGCGACCCCAAGTCTCCTTACTGCGAGGTCGCAGTGCTATCACTGCGTCACCGTGCTGCCAAGAAGTTTACTTTTAAGCAAAATTCATCATGTGTCCATGTTTCTTTTTTAAGGAACAGCTGTCATCCACCTTACATTTTCCCTTTGAAAAATGAAATGCCTCTGTGATAGTTAATTACAAATCAAATACTTTATTTTTAATAGCATCAGGATTATTATATTATAAGGTTACTGTAATTCTATTTATACTTCATTTTCCTGCTGGTTAGTAGTTTCAACATATGATATATCTGATTAGAACATTAGAAAATATGAACATTAGAACAATCCAGACAAAAGTAGGTATTCAGCTTGCCAGATCTACCAACTTAATTCTTCCAAATAACATCAAGTCTAACTTTGAAGGTCCCAAAAGTCCTAAAGTCTACCACACTACTTGGTAGCTTATTCCATATGTCTGTGGTTCTCTGTGTAAAGAAAAAAATCCTATTTGTGCAAAATTTACTGTTAACAAATTTACAACAGTGTCCCCGTGTTCTTGATTAACTCATTTTAAAGTAACAGCGTGTACTGATTCCACTCATAATTTTATGCACTTTAGTCATGTTGCCGCTTACTCTTATTTGCTTAAATTGAAAATCCATCCTACCATTTTCCAACCTGCTGAATCCAAACACAGGGTCACGGGAGCCAATTCCAGCCAACACAGGGCAAAAGTAAGGAACCAATCCTGGGCAGGGTGCCAACACACCACAGGACACACACAAACACACCCTAGGGCCAATTTAGAATCGCCAATCCACCTAACCGGCATGTCTTTGGACTGTGGGAGTAAACCGGAGCACCTGGAGGAAACCCACGCAGACATGGGGAGAACATGCAAACTCCACGCAGGGAGGACCTGGGAAGCAAACCTGGGTCTCCTAACTGCGAGGCAGCAGCGCTACCACTGCGCCACCGTGCCACCCTTAAATTGAAAATGCTCATCTCTTTAAATCTTTTCTGATAATTAATTCCCTGTAGCCAAGGAATCTGCAGAGTCATTATGTCTCTGGAATATTTCCAGTGCTGCTATGTTCATTTTGTAGCCTGGAGATAAGGCTTGAGTATAACCTCCTTGTATTCTACACTTATCATCTGCTTTTTCATTTGGATAATGTACAATCTCTACACACAATAAAATACGATAAAATACAATTTATTTTTTGTATAGCCCAAAATCAAAAAAGAAGTGCCGCAATGGGCTATAACAGGCCCTGCCTCTTGACAGCCCCCCCAGCCTTGACTCTCTAAGAAGACAAGAAAAAACTCCCAAAAACAAAAACCCTTGTAGGGAAAAAATGGAAGAAACCTTGGGAAAGACAGTTTAAAGAGAGACCCCTTTTAAGGTAGGTTGGGCATGCAGTGCGTGTCAAAAAGAAGGGGGTCAATACAATACAGTACAATACACATAACAGAACAAATCCTAAATGCAGTATAAAAATATAAATTTTAGAAGTACAGAGTAGACTTTAACAGTAAATTATATCACATAATATGATTTGGATTTGTTTAGAGTCCTGGAGACCTCATTCATCAAGCTGCCTCCCCCAATTGGCCATTCCACAGCTGAAATAGCGCTAATCCGGTGAAAGGACCCCTCTTTCCCATAATTCCTGTGATCCTCCATCAGGGATGACTTTACCTTAGACAGGCAAAACAACTTGGCAGGTGGGCCACATTTGAGTACCGAGATGAGAAACCGAATAGGTGAGGGTTAGTATCAAGTTATAACTATCATGTTAATTATGTTTTAGTGTTAATGACTAACAACAGAGATACAGTCTGTACAGTTAATCAGCATCTCTAGTCAGGATATGCTAAACTGAAGTAGTGAGTCTTCAGCCAGGATTTAAAAGCTGAGACCGAAGCTTATAGTAGCAGGCAGACCATTCCACAGTTTAGGGGCCCTGTAACTAAAAGCTTGACCTCCCACTGTTATTTTATTAACCCTTAGAATCCTAAGCAGACCGGCATCTTGAGATCTTAATGTGCGCTCTAGTTTGTAAGTCATGATAAGTTCAGACAAGTAAGCTGGACCTCGGCCATTTAATGCTTTATATCTTAAAAGGAAGATTTTGAAATCTGCCCTAAACGTAACTGGGAGCCAGTGTAAGGATTTAAGAACTGGACTTATGTGTTCGTATTTTCTTGTTCTTGTAATAATTCTTGCAGCAGCATTTTGGATTAACTGGAGGCTGTATAAAGAACAGTTTGAACATCCAGTGAACACTGCATTGCAGTAGTCAATCCTACTAGAAATGAATGCATAAATTAATTTCTCAGAATCCTGTTTATTTAGAAAGCACCTTAATTTACCAACATTTTTAAGATGGAAGAAACATGATTTGGCCAACTTTGTAATATGCACTTTAAAACACATGCTAGAGTCAAAGATAACTCCTAGATTGCGGGCTGATTTAGTAAAGTCAATAACGATTCCAACTGAGTTAAACGATGACAGAATATTGTTGTGATCAGCGTCATTCCCTCCATCAATTAACATCTCTGTTTTATCTGTGTTTAAAGACAAGTAGTTCTCATCCATCCACTCCTTTAATTCACTAACAACATACATCGAGTGTGTTTACATGCCCTTTAATATCACAGTTATTCACTGAAACCTGGTTTCTAAAATGCCGTATAAATACTAATTTCGGGTAGCAAAACCAGGCTATTGATCTCTGTGAAACTAGATTAACACACACACATTTCTTCAAAAGTAACCTGGATATTTGGCCATGGAAACCCTTAACCAGATTATGCTTAAAGATTTTGTAGTCTGTGAATGACTGTTGCACTCTGTTAGCCTGTGCATATGTTAGCTACAGAGATGCTTTCAGCAGCCATGGGTAGAAGTATCCACAAGATAAATTATCCTGAGGTAACTGCTCAAGCAATCATTTTATTGCATCTCCCGCTGGAAATAATCTCATAATATTCTCAACATTTCAGAAATTGATAAATTTATGTTGATGATCTAAACACACAGTGCTAAATTCAGTAATACAATCTCGGGAACAGTGTTGTGGACAACACATAAAAAGTAACACAATATGTATGGCCGAATGTTTACACTGCTGTTCCTACACAATTGCTCCTTTGGCCCACAGTGACTGTCATATAAGCTTTCGATGGGACATATATGCCTCCATTAAGCACTGACAGGCAAGGCCACCTGTGTGTACTGTGCCACATTGTTGACACGCCATCTTTTGCCAAACAATTATGCTGCACGTCTGACACTAAAACAACTCCACCAACCGAAGAGCCTTTCAATAATCTCTGCAGAGTGACCAGGAGTGCTTGCTTTTTGTGACAGGTGCTAGCACCACCTGCTTCGAGGTGCTCTCAGGCCACATACCAGATGGGATAAGAAATGACAGGTGTTGATTGTGACCTGCATTATACAGACATGCTGATCCTCTTCACCACTTACATGAGTCAGACATTTCTACACCCTAAAAAAAGACCTTATCTCCTTCCACTCACATTGAAAGTGGTGGCACCCTCCACACTGTAACCACAGATTGTGTATGTCTTGATGGCCACATTCACATATTTTCCGTGTGAAACGAAGTGCACATTGCTCACAATGCAAATCAACAACCAGCGTTAATCTTTTTTTTTAAGTAAAAAGCACAAACAGAATTAACCATAAGAAACAAAACGAAATAAGAGTCCATGATGGAACAGAATTAACAGTGATATTTTCTATAGCTCATGGCTGTCCTATTTTTTTTTTTAATGCATTAGAGAGACACAAATAGAACATGTCATTTTTCAGTGAGTAAAACTACCTTTTATTTATTAATTTGTTTTTTCATTTATTTATTTTTGTTGGTATACATTTATTCAAACCTAGTACTAATTTTAGGCTTTGATCCATAGATGTTTACCATATGTTATTATTTTGATTTAATCAAATTTAAATCACCTTTATAACATTACTAAGTACTGCTTTTGGCATTGTCATGTACTATGGAGTTCAACTACATCTATCTCTTCTACATCATACACCACATAGGGCCACCACTAATGTAGGTTTTTTTCCTTAGTTCATGCACCTAAGCCTTTATAAATAGAAGGCAAGTTAAAGAAAAATACAAACTACAAGCACAGACAGAAGTCATATACTTTCCGCAAAGTTAAAATATAATTACTCACCTCTTTTGCACAAGATCAATGTCATTATAACACCCAGTACTTCATGCTTTAGGTTTAATGTTTCATCACACTCTTCCATTGGTTCATATTTGTGTTTTCCATGCTCCTTTTTTTCAATTACATAGTTCTTTTCTTTTGGACTTCCACATTTCACCACCTATGACTAAATTTTCCATTCTCTTTTATTTGACAATCAGATGAATATATTCACAATGTCAGCAACTCCTTATCTTTGTCATCCATTGGAGCTTCTATTGATAATCCCCCATATCATGGTGCCTATGCTTTCAAAACTCATATTCAAGTTTATCATTATGGAATTATTGGGAACTTGTTAAGGGTAAATTTCACAGAAATATTGGGAAGTTTTTCTTCACACTGAGAACCATAGACACATGGAATAAGTTACCAAGGAGTGTGACAGACAATAGGATTTTAGGGACTTTCAAACTAAAGTTGATGTTATTTGAAAATATTAATTGGATAGGGCAGGCAAGTTTTGCTGGCCTTATTTGCTTGTTCTCATCTAAATCTTTCTAATGTTCTAATTAAATAAGTAGACTTCAGCCCTTTTAATTCCCTTTATTTATGGACTGGAGGTGACGTGTTCCACTAGTAATAACAGTATTTTATAGTCAGAAAGCAAATTTCAAGTAACCACAAAGGTTAAAAGCTTTCAAAGCATCGGAGAATCAAGGTAATTCAAGCAGAATCAAATAAAAAATGTGGAATGTGGCAGTTTAAGACAGATCACGAAATTTGGCATCCTTGATTATCCATTTGCTTGAGAGCCAAGGGGAAGGCCACTAAATCAAACCAACTCTCTGTCCAGGCCATAACTCCAAACTGAAAAAAGGGAGACAAGGAGGAAATAAGTGGGGAATGTCGATAAAGAAGTTGTGAGTGGCATTTGCAAAACTAAATTGTTTCCTTAAAGAAAAAATATTTTGTTTACTCCACTCTGCTTTTTTGAGTAATGAAAATAAAAGCCATTGTCAAGGAAATAATTGTAGAAAACATTTTAAGTATGTGATAACATCTATTACAATTAAACAAAAAAAATGTTACAGCTGGTTAAGACGTTATGCAGTTCATAAGCTGCTGGTAGATTTATCAGAACTGTCATTACTCTGCATTTGGAAAGAGTGCAATGTTGCAAAAATGAACACTGCACATAAACTAAAACCAGATCAAAGAAGTAATTTAATGGTGTGAAAAAGTGTTACACGTTGTGGTCACTAACACCCAAATAGCCGGAGATGGGCATACCTTAGCTGCTTAGTACGGCAGTGTCTTTGCTTTATGATACAGTGACAACCATCTAAGAACCCCTAAGGCCATATAATGTTTAAAAAAAAAAAGGAAAAAACGCAAATGTCAAATATCATCTGAGTGGCATCAAATTGCAAAGTAACAATTCCATAAACCATAAAGTCCTGAAGCACTTGTTCACCCATCAGTAAAAAAAATCAAAGCTGTTCTGAAATGCTGTTACTTCGATTTATACTCAAGCAGAGATAATATGAGGAAGCCCACAGGTCAACCTGGAATGACTTGGGCACAAAAAGAGGGCAACACTGTAGCAGAAAGGAACAGCCCCAGGGTTTGTTAACTGCTGACCTCTCTAAGATGACTAGAGTGAGCTCAGGGTCAGAGAAGGGTCATAGTGTTTATGTCCTATATCAACAGCTTCTTAAAACTGTCATGTACTGGATATTAAGATAAATGGACAACAGCTGACTTTCAGAATTGTAATACATGCCTTTAACTAACTTAAAGCCTCAACTTTCAGTTAGGATCGCTGATTAAGGTCATGTTTAGATAACCTTTTTAATAAGGCAATATTGTCAGGTCAAGCTTTCTTATATGCACAGTAGCTCCATTCATACTGATAACAATTTATGCCACTGACTTTTAAATTCAAATAGATCAATGTTCATCACATTGTGAGATCTCAAAATTTGTGTATAACTGATGGAGAGAATTAAACATGCAGATACTTAATTTGGGTTGATCAGCTCCCAGATTACCACAGAAGTATCTGTCAGTTTGCTCTAGGAAGGCTGGTGGTGGCCTGGCCAGTTCTTCTGCAAGTAAAGACAAAAGGCAGACAAAAGAGAATTTATCAGTCAGGGAAGGAGACAATCTGAGACACAATTCTTTATTGGGCTTATTATTAGCCACTTTAAATTGTTTACAAAAAAGTACAAGGATACCTTTAAGGACATCATGCATTTGTATTTGACTTTGAATTACTCATATTTAATTAGTTATAAAACTTAGTAATGACCATACAGGTTTGTCCATTCTTGGAGCTTCAGCATTCTGCCAATAATATGCTGGACTGAAAAATATTTGTTACTCAGCATGACCTTGTAAGATTCTCCCCCACAGTCCACCTCACCCCAAGTAAAGTACAAGCTTTCTATTTTGCAACTGTCATGTCTCTCCTGCAGAATTAGTTACCTGATATACACTATAAATAGTGCTGAAGCAGAATGCCTGTCAAACCATTATCCCTTTTCAGGCTTTTTATTTTTGATGAATTTTCTTCAAAATTTATGAAACATCAGTCCAAACAAATAGTGTTTATTGTATGGATAACTGTGCTATTGTTTATTTAACTGACAGTAATATGTATTCTTATGTAAATGAACATTACATGATAATGTACCTCTCCTTTGCCTTATTATATTTGAGAATATGTGTAAATGGTCTGAATCAGTTTTTATGGAGGAGTGCTATTTAAGAATAAACTGAATTGACATGAATTTTATAAAAACACTCTAACACATAGACACCTCTATAAGGTGAATTATAAAGACAGAGATATATTACAATTGCTCACTATCACACACAAACACACTTGTGGCACAATGGTTAGAAGACTTTTTTTTTATTTTGACCCAGTTATTTTTTGGATGTAGTTTTAACATCCTCCCTCTCATGAATACGTTGTTCTCCAAGTATTCTGACTTTTCTTCTAAACTCAGAGATGTAAATGTTAAGTTCATCGATTGCTCTAATTGTTCCCAATATGACTGATTGCTATATGATTGTGTCCAACAAAGTGAAAGAGATGGTGCCTACTTTGCTTGCAGTATGGCCAGGATTGTCCCTGGCTGTTGTGACTGTAATTTGCTTGAAAGTGGATGGATGCAAAAACCAAGCGGATTAATAGGCACAATTGTGTTTTATAGTTCAATGCCTTAGCTACTACCATAGGAACATCTAAGAAGGGAATAGTTGGGGGACTTGTTGGAGGTATATTGGCATATCCATACCATTAAACCATAATTGGAGGTGTAGGATACCTTTGAGCTCCTCCTACAGAACACCAAATAACAGAAGCTACTACTTGTACATCATATGCCATATCTTGTTCTTCTAGCCATTCTAAGGTCATGTGATTGACCATAAACTTTCTATTGTATTTCAGAGAATACATCTAAACTGACAAAAAAATTATGACAGTATAAATCTGTTCTCTGTCAGAAAGGGTCTAAAAGATCTATTAAAAGGTTAAATACCTACTACTTCTCACCTTCCCTGATTTTACACTTGAATTTGGCAAATTGCTGAAATGTTTGGGAACTTTGCCAAATTCCACAATCTGCATTCTATCAGGAAGGAGGAACTGATAATGTCTCTGAGGGCCAGGGAAGTGTCTGTCAACAATGCTGCACCAATTAATGTGGCCAAAAATGCGATCTGAGTTGTGAAGTAGCAGTGATAACCACTCTGCAGCTGTGTCTGATAACAACAAAAGGAAGGCTCTTTAAAATCTTGTCTGGTAGCTGTTGTGCATGGCTAATTATGCACATATGAAATTAACCATCTGGTGCTGCGGTGAGTGAGTGAGTGAGTGCACAGGCATCAGTGTTATGTATTTGGAAGCAGTTCTCCTAATATTATCATTGTGGAACGCTAATATACCCGTCAAAGAAAAACACTATAAGTTTTTTTTATCTTTTTTAATGCATGTGGGGTGCAAATCCAGCTGGAGTACAGATTGGGTAGTGACATCACCCATGCACGAAGCATATTGGCCAGCAACATAAAATATGAAATGGAGTACACATGTGTGAAAGTTCTATGTATGTCTGGTACAGCTTTTTGCTGTCATGCTGGCCTCATAAAGCACTGGGGGAAAAAAAGCCAGCCCTATGGTGAATTTCAAAGAAAATATTCGTCAAAGAAGGTCACCAGCAATCACAGCATATTTGCTATAAAAAATGCTTTGGCAGGTACTGAGCATTACCACCAACAAAATACCCAACTTTCTGATATAGAAAAATTGGCGGGTCAGGATGCTGTGCTCCAGCCTGCCAGAAATATCCTGTTTTACTTTGAGCCACTAAAGTTGTATATGCAAGATACTGTGCCATATTATAATGAAGCTGTTCATTTTGAAAGCTTTGTTAAACTTGTTGGAATGTATAGAAGATAATATACAGTCATATGACATGATTAAAAAAAAAATAAAACACTAAACTTTTTGGGGTTTTTTTTCTCTCTCTTTACTTCTTGTAGGATTTGTGTGGGGCTACCACCTGTGACACGTTGGGCATGGCAGATGTGGGGACAATGTGTGACTCAAAGAGAAGCTGCTCTGTAATTGAAGATGATGGCCTTCCCTCTGCTTTCACTACAGCACATGAACTGGGTAAATGTTGAAAATTAATAGTAAAAGGCACTTTAGTAAATACATTCAAAACTGAACACCTGAACATTAACGGTGCAAAAGACTAAATATGAAACCTGACAAAAGCTTTTTTAGATCCAATCAATGTACTGGTTTTTCAATATTGTGCATTAAAGAATGATGACTTGGGCCTATTATGAAATGAAACCAGCAAAGGCTTAAGCCACTAGAAATCTGCATTTAACAACACATTTGAAAGCAATGAAAACATGTACTTTACTGTTTCTTTTCACTTTAATTTTTGGGTGACATAGTCATGCAGTGATTGGCGTTGCTGTCTCTCAAGAATTCTGTGCATGGATATTTTCTGTGTCAGTTTTTGTGTTCGTAGTAAGGTTTTTGTGTGGTCCAAATGATTAAATAGTACCCTATCCACAGTTGATTCCTACCTTGTGACTAATGCTTTCAGGATGGGTTCAAGCCTTGATTTTAGATTAATTGGAAATTATAAATTGGCCCTGTTTCAGTGTGAGTGTAAATGTGGCTGTGGGTGTGGGTATGAGGGAGATCTGACAAACGACTAATGCCCCATCCATGGCTGCTTACTGTCTTTTTCCTCATGCTGCCAGAATAGTCGTCAGCCCCAAGTGATCTAAAACAGAGTTAGGACAGTTTGAGAATTTTAATACAAAAAAAAAAAAAAAAAACAATTCTTCCACCACTATGATTTTTTAAGAAGGCTTAGAGGGAGTTAAACCCAATTTTTGAAATACATTAGTGTCTTGCACATTTCCAAAATGAACAGGATAATTGTCACGTACACTTATTAATCTCTTAAAATGGGATAGAGGAGAAGGTAAGGAATAAAACCAGTGACACATCAAGACGAAATGACTTGTGAGGCTTCAGAAACCAACTCGTAACAGAGCAACATGCAGTAGCAGAACACCCAAACAGAATCATCAAACAAATAAAAAAAATATTTTTTTATCACATTTTTATTTGTAACTATGATCAAAAAATGCAGAAACCATTTTAATTCATACCACACAATAGTTTCATTGTAATTGTCATTTTTGTTAGCCAGAAGAATAGGCTGTTCTCTTTTTTAATCTGTTGTTTATTTCAATGACTGTTTATGCCAAGAAAAATAATTTGGAAATCATTTTGATACAGCTAGACCAGCTTTACTTGTGTTTATCCACTTTTCTTAAATTAAGCTCTAATATTTAATTATGTACCTCCAGTCATCTAGTCATCCGTTCCATAGCCATTAAAGTCCACCACAGGATTACATAAAGTGTTGTATGTGTTGGAGCACATCTTTATTGATATCTGAATATTTCAAAGGCTATTTCAGTTCTGTATGAAATTGTATGTTGTTTTTTTTCTTTTATCATCCGTCTTGAAATGATCATTTCAGTTGTACGTTGGCTGCAAAATGAATGTAATTACTTTGAAGAATTAATCTTTTACCTACTGTATATCCATCCTAGGTGAAGGTCAGTGTATGGTATCCATTCCCCTTCCTGGACTCAAGCTTATGACCAAATATTTTCCAGTCTGCATACAAATGCTCTCATAGACTAGAAATGAGTTGTATGGAGGATCAGAATTGTGAAATATGCAGCACATATCATCCTTCACCCTCGCTAACCACTGGAAGGCTAATTTGCCCTGAAAAGGTGACAAGATGACAGAGTCATATCAATGTGACCCATCAACATTTTTTTGAAAGTACCAGTTAATCCAAAGTGTTGGCTTTCCTGGGGTGGGATGGTCTGCTTGATGTATTGCAGTGTACATTGGCTGTACAGAAATGACCCCTTGCATGAAGGTTCTTTCATGGGAATCCTGATGAAGCAACTTTATGTCAGGCCTGACAGATTGTGAGACAGATTGACACGGCAGCTAAATCTAGCTAGTTTCAATATTAACAAATAATGGTACCCCCTGCTGATTTCCAGACAACACCTTAAATCATGACCATTGATTTAGAGAGGTGGGGCTCCAATCTTGGCATTTTTTACAACATCTTGCATTCACCACTCACCACTGCACACTGTGTTGCCTTACAGAATGAGTATTTCTGTGGTGTTTCATTTCATACTACAGGGCATCAATTATGGCCTGTTTGACACCATACCATAGCTCATTTAATCTTATATAAAACTAACTTGGAGTCCCTTTTTGCATTAAAACAATTCTTTTCTCCTGATTTTAGAATTATTTTTCACTCTCTTTTAATATGTTTCTGTGTTTTTATTTATTAATTACTCTGTTAGTATTTTCCTCATATACTATCAAAATTCTAGCTGTCACGTCTGTACCCATGCGATTGACTGGGTATTCAAACAATTCATATAGATGAGCTAAAGTAGTTGTTCTGGATCCCAGTGCATCATTGTATTTCTGAAGACAATGCCATTACTACACTGTAACAGACTTACACTTTAAAAAGTGTTAAATTCTTCTGAGCTGAAATTCATCAATCCCTGGTGAAAGTGATCTCTGCTTTTGACACTTTTTATCCTCAGTTTCCATAACATTGTTATGATCTACAGAATGTACTTGTAAACATAAAGATATGACAGACAGTTCAAAATGAAACACTTTGACTAACATATTAGTCATGAATATTGCGAGGAAATGTGAAGAGTTTTTTATGAGCAGCAGTTAAGTGTAACTGTCATAAATAAAATGTCCAAGAATCATTTATGGGAATGTGGCTGTTTTCTGCTGGGCAATATTTGAGTTGATTTAAAGTACATTTCGCAAGAATAGGATTAATAGTATGTTGTGTAAAACTCACTTTAACAGAAGCAAGCACTACTTCTGACAGAAGAGCTGACTTTTAATCAAAGCACAGGAGCAAACAAGGATGGCAATACCTTTTCTTTCTGAGGAAGCTTGATCTTTTTTAGCCAGATTTTTCTTTTCTATTTTTTAATAAATTTTATTTGAAATTTTCTTGCTTACAATAAATAAAATTTTATGACAAAGCAAAAATATCACAAGATCATTATGGTCACATGTAACAGACTTTTCTGGAAATGGACCTTCTCTGGCAGAACTCACCCACTATATTCAGAATTCCAGTTTTGAACATTAGGTGAGATGTTCAGGTTGCTGAGAATAAAATGTAAACTGATTCAAACACTCTTTCAGCCCAACTGCTGTTAATTTTGTAAGTAGATTATCTTATATAAAAACATCTACGTGTGGAAGTGTGCCCGGAAGTTAGAGATGGAGTCGGGGTAAGGGCTCCTCCTCCAAGGAAGCAGAAAACTCGCTTAGCCGCTAAAAACACAAGCGAGGCTAGCACGTCAACAAAACGAAACCTCAGAAGAAAGACAAAGTCACTTAGTCGCTAACATCAGCAAAACGATATCCGTTTTACTTTTTCTCCCACCACTAATGCACAAGCGATGCGAGCACGTCGGCAAAACGAATCCTCCTAGGAGAAAGTCACCCAGAGTAGTTTCTTTCAATTACCTGGCATTTCTACATTTCAGGTTTTTTTCTGATGATTTCAATAGTTTCTAGGACCCTGGGCTTTTACAAGTACAAGCTAGTATTTTAATAAGCGTCCACGGACTATGAGACCAACAGTTATTATTCTTGATAATCATTTGTTGAATCCCAATTTTGAGTTAATTTTTCTATAAAGTAAGGAAGATTTAATATTATATGATAAATATTATGTCCATTACCACCTTTTATTTCTACATAATTGTGTTTGATAAATGAGTTATTTTGAACGTTTGAGCGCTTTTCATTTTTCATTTACTTCATCAAAGAGACATTTTTGTTCATTAAATATTTTGCCACAATAGTGTGTGCATGTGAGACGTGTGATAGAGGCTTGCTAAGACCACCACACCGCTGTCTGTGGATTCAGAAGTACATTCAGTCATAAGCTGCAAGCCCACGAGCATGAGTCTGCAGATGCTTCAATATCTTCAATATCTAGCTGCTTCAAAATATAAAAGTTGAAGTGACCTCTCTTAAGATAAATGTGAAACAATAAACTAATCTGTCATTGAAGCTGTGCAGAATGCTTCTGGTTGGTTAAGAATAGGTGATGTGAAGAGAGAGTTGCTCAGGGGAGAATGGATTTAATAATCATATTCATTGATTAATAACATTTATATTAAATTTAGCCTCAAAAAAGAGGTTAATTTTAGTAACAAAGTGCATCCATGGGGGAAGCAGCCCCATCATCCACCCCTTAAACTCCTACTTTGCTTGGGATAACATTAGTTTCAATTGTATTGTATTCAGGAAAAATTAGCAGATGATTACTTAAAATATATTAAGAAATCAGATAACAATTGTAGTGTAGTCAAAGGATTTATTGACCAATAAACATAATTTAAGATGTCTTCTGCAGGGATAATCTCCATATTCATCTGGCATCATGAGATGCATATGATATACTGATTTACTGGTGTAAAATATTTGTATTACATACGTACATTTTGGAAGACAGGCAGACCTGGTGGCTAATGCATTGAATTGTGATCCACAGTACTGTAGGTTCAGAGACCATGGCTAACTCACTGTGTAACAAGTCATTTAATCTGTTCCAAATAAATGCACATGTTTAAGCAGTTATATCACACCCTTTTAATGTGTAAACTCTTTTATATAAAAGTATTTATGTAATGTAAATAAACTTTTTACAGTCAACCTAACAATGGACTTAAATGAGCAAATGCTGTAAATGTACTCAGCTAGTTACAGTATATGTATGATGTTGATTTAATTTACCACAGCTTTTACAATTCTGTCGTTACATTTTGTAATATATCAAAACAATTTGAAGTTTAATGACTAGATCACACACGCCACTTTCTTTTAGAATTACACCGCACACATACGTAAGATCTCTTTGCCAGAATTTAGACACAAAAGGATAACCACCACATTGAACCCTTTGTAGCATTTTGCAGGATTGAACAACTACCTATTTTATTAACTGTGCTGTATTCCTTGTACAGGTCATGTCTTCAATATGCCCCATGATAATGTGAAAGCCTGCGAGGAAGTATTTGGCAAGTTAAAAGATAATCATATGATGTCTCCCACACTTATTCAAGTGGATCGCTACAACCCATGGTCAGCCTGCAGTGCCGCCATCATCACAGATTTTCTAGACAATGGCCACGGTAAGTTAAAGATTGAATATATCGAATGAGTTTCTTATGAATCCACATATTAAAACTGTAACTTCCCAAGTATTAAGCATGAAGTAGATGTAAAGATTTACAGAATATTGTGTTATTTCATATATTTATTAAATTCTATCCAGTAAAAAATGTTCCCACTCATTTGATTGTGATTCAATTTATTAATCTCTCTATATATAAAATACAACATCTGTCTGTCTGTCTGTCTTTATGTCTGTCCGCTTTACACGAGAGAACTACTTACGGATTTTGATTGGGTTTTTTCTATAATTTGCTTGATCATTCCGGTTGATTTTGCTACTTCTTTAATGGTGTTATGTATCATAGTTCGCTTGCAGTACAGATTTATTTGCGCAAATCTGAGAGACATGCAGCGGGCTGAGACGAGGGGGACGGGGCCCTCCTCACTCACGTGCCAACCTTGGGGCATAGCTTACATCCGCTTAGCTAGCGAATGAGGGAACTACTTAACAGATTTCGATCGTGCTTTTTTTTAGAATTTGCTTGAACATTCCGGTTGATTTTTAAACTACTCTCATCGCTCTAAGAATCATAGTTCAATTGCAGGAGCAATATATTTGCACTAATCTGAGACAGAGGCTGCAGGCTGAGGGAAGGGGGAATTGTGATGTCAGGAGTAGGGAGCCAGGCAGAGCCCTCCTCGCTGTCCTATTTCACAGCCATGGGGGACAGCTAGTTATAGTATAAAACAATAAAAATTTGTTGAAATTATATGAATAAACTGGATAATAGGGCAATTTAAAATGACATAAATAACATATTGGGTTTATGTACTGTACATATATATTCAACCATTCATCATTAAGCATGCTTAATCTGATTCAGAGCCATTAGTCCTGATGTCTAAACTGGAAGCACTAGGCATAAGACACAAACAGGGAAGTACCACTTCATAGGAGACAATCACACACCGACAATTAACCTTAACAATCTTGTTGTTAATGGTTAAAGAAAAGCCAGAGAATTCTAGAGCAAAAAACTACACAACCTACTGTAAACAGAACTTCTAGATTCCACACAGATAGAGATAAGGATGGATTTGAACCCAGGAATTTGTTATGAGGCTGAAGTGCTAAGCACTGTGCCATCATTCTGCTTTCTCCATAAACATGACATGAGAAATGTGTGAAATATAAGTATAATTCAGTCCTCCACATTCACCTCACATACGCCAACATAGCAACAAAATAAACCAAAAAAAGCAAAATCACAAAGTCACAGCCTGACCTTGTGTGTTCCACTGTAACAGAATCCTAAAATAGCCACAAGAAAAAAAAGAATGACTTCAGAAAACACTTATTATAGGTCTGAGGTAACTGATGACCATATAGTAAATGCTCAGAAGGATCAATTATTAATTTTAACAGTTGAAAGGATGAGGAGAAATGAAGGAGTTTTGGCTTTTGCAGCAGTTCAACAAGTTACCAAGTCTCATCAATCAGGCAGCTGAACAGCAAGAAGCCATTGTTTCACAAAAAATGAAGTGAATAAACACTGATGGAAAACTGTAACTTAAAATAGAGGATTAAAAAAAAATAAACCATACTTTATTCAATAATATAAACATTTATTTATATAGATATTATAGTGCATCCTTATAATCTGTTTAGATTCATCAAAGGTTTTCTGTATAATGTGAGCATAATGTTGCAATGGAGCAAAGTATGTCAATGTAAACTGACATCATTAAACTTGTTTCTTTCATATTTTTGAATCTTCATGTTTCCCAATGTTTCAAAGTGTAATATTTAAGCTTGTTAGTGTTTTACACCCTGCAATGGACCGAGAGTGTTTATGCTTTGTGCCCATTACTTGCTTGGGTGGGCTCCAACGTCCCCATTCAACCCTGCTATGGCTAGGAAATGGATGGATGGATTGCATTTAAGTGAGTCACAGCCCCTTTCAGACCCCAAAGTTTTACAAAGCAGTTGTAAACCAAAGGTTGCAATGTCAGTTTGATTATGGCTTCTAGTTGATATCAGGCTGGGTGCAGTTTTCGGTATTTTTTGGGAATAATCAAGTGCAATAGCCATTTAAAATAACTTGACAATAACAAAGAGGGAAAGACTGACTGCCAGCTAATGGTGTGAATATAATAAGAATAAATGTTTCTTAATTGAAAAGCTTAAGCGGCAATCACTATTTCTATGTACATAGCTGAGTTGTTTATCTACACAAGGGGGGAACATTTAAAAACAAATCTATAATGCACACTTTTTTATGTTTGAATCCAAAATACAAGTATGAAACAAAGTAAAAACATTTGTTATCATCTGCTGTTATTCTGAAATGCTTTTTTCATCTAAGTATATTTTCCAACACCTCTCTTCAAAAATTTGGTGAAAGTGTAAAGGATGATCTTAGTTCTTTTTGCTATCAATAAATGAAAAGCTCAATGAAACATAGTAAACCAAATTAATTGTCTGACTAAGTAAAATTAAAGAACTGTTGAACAAGAGGTTGGGGGTTATTTCCACACTGAAAAGGACAGAAGGTTAAAGACACAACCGTTCAGCTATATAGTCTTCATCAGGTGTGCAACTGAAAAGGAAAGAGCAGGTAAGATATACGGGAGATGAAAGAGGGAACAAATCCAGGGCAGAGAGAGGTTGGACACTAATGAGGGAGAAAAGAACCTGTACCAATTGGCTAAACAGATGGATTGAGCTGGGAAAGATGTGCAGCAGGTTAGGGTGATAAAGGATAAAGATTGAAACATACTGACAAGTGAGGAGGGTGTGTTGAGCAGATGGAAAGAGTACTTTGAGAGGCTGATGAATGAAGAGGATGAAAGAGATAGAAGGTTGGATGAGGTGGAAATAGTGAATCAGGAAGTGCAAGGGATTAGCAAGGAGAAAGTAAGGACAGCTATGTAGAGAATGAAGAATGGAAAGGCTGTTGGATCCAGATGACATACCTGTGAAAGCATGGAGGTGTTTAGGAGAGATGGCAATGGAGCTTTCAACCAGATTGTTTAATGCAGTCTTGGAAAGTACAAAGATGCATGAGGAGTAGAGAAGAAGATTTTTAAGAATAAAGGAGATGTGCAGAGCTGTACTAACTACAGAGGGATAAAACTGATGAACCACATGATGACATTATGGGAAATAGTAGTGGAAGCTAAGTTAAGAAGTGAGGTGATGATTAGTGAGCAGCAGTATGGTTTCATGCCAAGAAAGAGCACCACAGATGCGATCTTTGCTCTGAGGGTGTTGATGGAGAAGTATAGAGAAGGCCAGAAGGAGTTGCATTTCATTTTTTTGGACCTGGAGAAAGCATATGACAAGGTGCCTAGAGAGGAGTTGTGGTATTGTATGAGGAAGTCGGGAGTGGCAGAAAAGTACATAAGAGTTATACAGTAAATGTACGAGGGAAGTGTGACAGTGGTGAAGTCAGCTGTAGGAGTGATAGATGCATTCAAGGTGGTGGTTGGATTACATCAGGGATCAGCTCTGAGCCCTTTCTTGCAATGGTGATTGACAGTTTGACAGATGAGATTAGATAGGAGGCCCTGTGGACTATGATGTTTCCTGATGACATTGTTATCTGTAGCAATAGTAGGGAGCAGGTTGAGGAGAGACTGGAGAGGTGGAGATATGCTCTATTATTTTTTTTTCTCCAGCTGTCTGGAGTTTTTTTTTTTTCTGTCCACCCTGGCCATCGGACCTTACTTATTCTATGTTAATTAATGTTGACTTATTTTTATTTTTTACTGTGTCTTTTATTTTGCTATTCTTCATTTTGTAAAGCACTTTGAGGTACATTTTGTTTGTATGAAAATGTGCTATATAAATAAATGTTGTTGTTGTTGTTGTAGAGAGGAGAGGAATGAAGGTCAATAGGACCAAGACAATGTAAATGAAAGGGAGGTCAGAGGAATGGTGAGGATGCAGGGGGTAGAGTTGGTGAAGGTGGATGAGCTGAAATACCTAGGATCCACAATACAGAGTAACAGGGAGTGTGGAAGAGAGGTGAAGAAGAGATCTCAGGCAGGGTGGAAAGGGTGGAGAAGAGTGTCAGGAGTGATTTGTGACAGACGAGTATCAGCAAAAGTATAAGGGAAAGTCTACAGGACGGTAGTGAGACCAGCTGTGTTATATGGGTTGGAGATGATGGCACTGACCAAAAAACAGGAGACAGACCTGGAAGTGGCACAGTTAAAGATGTTAAGATTTGTGTTGGGTGTGACAGGGATGGACAGAATTAGAAATGAGTACACTAGAGAGTCAGCCCAGCTTGGACAGTTTGGAGACAAAGTCAGAGAGGCAAGGTTGCATTGGTTTGGACATGTGCAGAGGAGAGATGCTGGGTATATTGGGAGAAGGATGATAAGGATGGAGCTGCCAGGTAAGAGAAAAAGAGGAAGTTTATGGATGTGGTGAGAGAGGACATGCAGATGATGGGTGTAACAGAGCAACATGCAGAGGACAGGTAGTATATGGAAAAATATGATCCACTGTGGTAACCCCTAACGGGAGCAGGCAAAACAAGAAGAAGAGAAGATGAGGGGGGAGATGAAAAAGTTAGTTGGTCATTGTTATCCCTGTGTTAGAATAAATTATTCTGTTTATCTCTGAAAAGTGTATTTGAAGCCTTGTGAAAGAACATAAACAGTGTAGAACGAGACCCGGGCACAGACAGGCAGACATGTTTTTAATCACCACCACATGTTTATTAATCCTAATTTTTACAATGTCCAAGTGCACCACAAACCCCAATCTTCGCCAAAGTCCAGGCCAAACCACACTGCCACTTCTTCAGACCGCATCCTTCTCTCTCTTCACCAACCTCGTTCATCTTCCACCCGACTCCAGCTCCAAATGAATGGAGGTGGTCCCTTTTATCTGTACCCGGATGTGCTCCAGGTGTGTTCTGGCAATCTCCCACGAACACGCCCCAGTGTGGCGGAAGTGCCGGCTGCGTACCCGGAAGCACTCCAGGTGTTCCCACTCATCTTCTCCCCAGCACTTCTGTGGCGGAAGTGTTGGGATCCAGGGTTCTCCAGGCATGGGGGCGCCCCCTGGTGGTGACCACGGGCCCCTACAGGGTTGAGCTTCCCAGCTCTGTACTGGTGGCCCCCAAAGAAACCAGGGCGGTCTCCCCCTCGTGGTCTGGAGGAGGCCTGAGCCCTCCTCCTGTCTTCCTGGGCGTCCCGGCTGGGTACCACCCCCAGCTGCGTGCCACAACAGGGAGATCAGAGTGGCTGTGATCAAGAGATGTGAAGTGTTCTCCGAATGGCTTTGTAAAGTCTTTGAATATTAATGGAGTACATATGCTTCCGGAAAAATTTTGGTAGCCATCTCCCTCTTTCACCAATGTAGATGACTGGACATGTTTTATAAGAAACCTAGGAAGTATCCTGTAGGAAGGATCTTGTTACCTACTCTTTCTTTTTCATTTGCAAACTTGATGAAGCTATACAGCCAAAACATATTTTTAACCTTCTTTCCTTTTTAGTGTTAAAATAACTTATAACCTTTTGTGTTTTGCCAATACACACCGACACAGCTCTATACTAACTGTTGAACAATTCATACGATGCATATACTATACTAACATATAATTTCATCATCCTGCTTGAGTGGGTCCTGCTTCGGACTTGAGCCCTGTTCATATTTGATTAATGTCTTGTACCTTAGACTGTTCAGAGCTAATTCCTAACTTGTATCCAATTCTGCTGAAATAGACTATGGCCCTTTCCCACCCTGAACTGGATTAAGTAGGTTTGAAAATGTTACACTGTGTTCATATACCATGTATTTATTTTCCCTTAGCACAATGTGCATGTGAAGAATTTAAAATATTAATTCCATTTGTGCAGGACAGCAGATTCTGAATAAACCTGTACTTGTACAGTGTGTTATCAAATTATAAAACTTTAATACTGAACGTTTGTGCACAAGTCACAATGTAAGACTCAGAATTGAGACTCATAGATATATGAAGATCTCCATTCTACTACATGGCATAAAAAAATCCAATCTAGGTTCGGTGGAAATGACCATAGAATATAATTGTGTCAAAAAGTGGAAACTAGCAGTGTGAATATAGCCAAAGCAGCTGACGTCATGCAACCACTGGAGACTTCTTGGGAATTTGTTATACTTGTGGCCATTCATGTTGTTTGATATCCACTGTACCTGTTTCTCTGTATCTTTTAAATAAAGTTTGGATATTACATTTACTTGGTACAGGTTTAATCAGGTACCATACTACTGTGTAAATGCAGGGAAGAAAATAATTGTGCAACTAGTGTAGTTTGTTAATATTTATGTAACACCTCATTAATTTTTTTACTGTCCATTTATATACCTGAAATATGTATTTCTTTCTCAATGTATACAGTAGCAATATACATGGAATTATAATAGGTCAAAATTTCAACTTTCAATGTATATACATATTTTAGGCACCCCAGAATATGCTTTGATTACTTTTAAATTAAAGTTTGGGGGTGTGTGTGGGTTTGTGGGGTGTGTTTTTGTGGGTGAGGATGTGGGTCTGTGAACACAATAACTAAAAAAATTAATCATTCAATCTGAATGAAATCTAGCACAGTTATTAATGTGAATTTGTATTAAAATCACCCCAGTAGATTTTGATCTGCTGGAATGACAACTTTTTGACCACTTTGGCCTGCCATATTATTCTGTTAAAATCACATCTTTTGCACCATTGCCGGTAATGCACATACCGTGTGAACACTTTGACTTAATACAGTCCGCAAGTGCAAAAAACGTTCGAGTGTACCATCCCCTTCTTACAGACACCTGTAAGAAGAAATGTTGTTTTATGTGGTTAAAAAATAAGACAGCAAAGCAATGAACATAAATAAAGATTTTAAGATATTCTTTACATTTTGCTTTAACTGCTTATCTATAGGTTTTACAGCATTGGTGTCCCATTGTCTACTCATTTTTGTAGATTATGCATTATTGAGTTAGTCAAGAGAAAACTAAAAGCTTTAAAATTCTTACTCATTCCTATAAAGCTTTTGTCACAGTTTTGACAAAAAGAGTATCTATCTGTTGGCATACCAAACATAAAATGTAATCAATACCCCTCATGAATGCCACACGTTCAGATAAATGCAGAAAAAAACTGTAAATATGATGCTTAGAAACTGCTTTAATAGTCACAGTTTTGCCTTCTTTGTTTTTTACAGATGATTTCAGCATAGTTCAGCCATGAATATTACCTTCACACATGCCCTTCATTAACAAATATATAAAAACCCTTTGCAGTGTTTACAAATAACAAGACTGAGTAAAGCAAATGTTTCAGCACACTTGAGATGGAGTAACTCATTTCATATTGAGCAACCCTTAAATATCAAATTACTTTTCACCAACCTACTACTTAATTAGGGACCATACATAAAATGAACCACTGCTTCCACCAGTTTGCTCAGCTAAGCCTGAAAATCATACCTTTATATGAAGTACAGCTACAATATGTCACATTTTCCAATTTCTACAAATACAAATTGGACTCTACCCAAATTAGAGTAAATTTGTATGACATATAATCTACTTCATACTAGCTGTATTTTTTTATTATTACTTTTTTAAAAATCTTAGTTCAGGCAAATACATCCAAAGCAGAAATGCCAAATGTAGCATCGAGTGCCAAGATTTGGAGCACTGGGCACAAAAACATTTTCCCTTTTCACAGAATAATTTACATCATAATACATTCCCCTGATATAAATTCATAGGTTTATACAAAGATTTCAAAATGTTTAAAGCCTTGGGACTGTGACCCTAAGTTGAGCGGGAGCCTGAGAAAATATGAAATTGCCTGCATCTCATAAAGACAAAAATACCACAATCTTCCTCCTATTCTTCCCCACAGGATTTAATAATTCCATTACAATTGGGAATTCTTAAAAACAAAATTAACAATTTGGAAGAACAATGCAGTTAGTTGTCAAAGTGTATATGATGTGAAAAAAATATTGTTTTAGTTTGGAAATGCATGCAAAACTTTCTAATACAGACTTAGCAGTACATCCTTTATGAATTATTCTGGAATAAACAGTAGATGACAAAGCAAAGTAAGCCTGTTTGGTGAGACTTGTGTCCTAGTTGGAGTTGACAATGAGAGCAACTAGCAGAGCAAAGGCAGTACAAGTTCAGATTGCTTCACAGAAACATTTCCAGTGTTAATGAGCATATATGGAAACACACGTTCCAAACACAGCATACTCATTTAAATGTTACTTTAACATTATAGGAATTAATTAAACACTATTGAACTTTCTGAGCTGATGCGCCATACTGGATAGATTGGAATATCTCTTAAAACATGTTTTTACATGAAATGCACTTGAATAAAACATGACTGCATATTATGAAAGCTAAAAAACATAGTGATATGTGTGTAGTAATGCCCAGAAGGATAACTAGGGTGTGTGGGATTGTTTGTTTATTATTTATTTGGAGAATGTTTGCTTGTCTGTACACCTCTTTGGGTTCTTCACTCTATTAGAAGAAAATTAAAATTACAATCACAAGAAGCAAGATATCTTGTAATCCTTAGAATAAAAAAGCCAGAATTGGATATAGAGCATTCTCTTCTAAAGTACTGCTTCTGGAATAACCTTCCATTAGAAATATGAGATTCAGATACTACTTCAGTGTTCAAATATTCAAAATTGTCTTTTCTTCTATAGTATTAAATTATTTGTTCTAGCCAACCCGCGGCGTACCATACACCGCATAATCAGGCCGGTTTTTTAATGATTTTTTAAGCACAGGGAGAAAATTAACATTTGAAAAATCGGTAATGTAATAAATCAGCAAGAAAAGCAGCATTGTAACAATGCACGGAACGAACCAACACACATTCGTCTGTGACTGAAAACTGGTGGACTGCCATCGCGCCCTGCCTGCTCATGTGCCCACCTCCAACTCGTCACTTGAGTCGTTGTCGTCTTTGCACAGTCCACATGCACCTGTGATTCACGTAAACTTTTCATTGCTCTGTGCGGTTTTGGCTGCTTTTCTATATATAATCCACCAAGACACCCGACCACGGTAGTAGCGCGAATTGCTGTATGTAGTGTGTAAAACAGTTTGCCATGGTGCACGCGGTCATGCATCGTAACCGAAAACTTGGTTTTTAAAGACTGCTTACTTCATTGTGTTTTAACCTCAGTTGTAAAGGATTGTTTTAAGGATCCCATGGGATACCCCTCGCAAACCGTTTTACACGCTGCATATGGCGATTCACCTCCATGAGAAATATGCCTCTATGAACAGTCAACATGGCTCGGAGGTGCATGTGACCTCTACGACAGACGAATATAAATGACAGCGTTTTTTCTGTGTTGTTGCGTCCGAGTTGGTGGGCGTGGCTCTGCGAGTTGTTGTCGTATCCAATGGTCTTGGAGTTGGTGGGCGTGGCTCCTTCCTGCGTGCGCCATAGGTGTCTTACTTGTCGGCGGCTTAGTGAATCCACGCCCCTTCCAGCGTGCTTTCCATGGGTGTCTTGCCTTAGTGAATTATATATCGAGATTTTTTGTAAGACAATATAGACAACTTTTACTGTATTTTATTAATTATCTGGTGCTAGCTAAGAATGTTAGGTTTTTACTGCCCTTTATGCCATTGACATGTTAAAACCCTAAACCTGTAAAGCCCCCCATTAAACATTACCTACTGTAAAATGTGCAATATAAATAAAATTTGAATGATTGATTGACATTTGCACCTACTCTCATGCACTGTTTTTAGTAGGAACCTTGGAACTGCTTCTGGTTCAGTCAGTATACAGTAGTTTGCATATTCTTCTCCCCTTAGACTGGGTTTTCTCTAGATCTTTCTTCCCAAACCTCAAACACAACCTTATTTGATTAATTTGCCTTTCTAAATTGGCCCTGAGTGTAATGCTGTATTCACATATTCTCAAACTATTCAGAGTTGTGATGTTTCTCCTTCACACTTCAGTGTGTTCACATGGATTTCTGTTTTCTCTTAAACAGAATTTAAAAAACAATACTAAAATAAGTATGTGTCACTTTGGTTCAAGTGCAGCTCGACTAAATAATGGCAGTTCTGGTTGACCAGGTTGTATTTTTTTATTTCATACAGTTGACTAAGGGAAAAGGCAAATATCACATCTTAACTCAAAGTATTCAGAGAGCTGTTTTTTCCGACTTGTCTAACTCGTAGTTCCAGGTCTCTAGTGTATTCATGGAGAATTTCTGACAGGGAAACTTGTGTTTACCATATATAAGATAGTATGTGAATACTGCATAAGAGAGTATGGATGTATCTGTGAGAGTTCATTTTACTCAACATGCCATCCGAGGTATGTTGCTTTATTTTATCTGCTGACATAAGCCCTGGCTTCTTTTGTCCATGACTGTAATGAAGAAACAAGTTAAAAGAAAAACACATTTGAATATATATTTAAATATTTAGGTCCTGGTTAGCAGAAAAGTTCTCCAACTATATACTGTGGGTACTATCCTATTATGAGTGTATCCTTAATTTTGCTATGTCTTAGCTGAGAACAGAACTGATCAAATTTGCTAAATTTTGATTGGGAAGTAAACACCACTGTAATGCAGTACTTCTTGAGTAACTGAATAACAGCTCCTGAACCTGGGTTTTACTGTCCTAACCACCATCTGTGTAAAATAATACCTTATTGTGTAAGCTTTCTAAAGTGACTTGCATGTTAGGATTATCATTCACATGGTATGAGTAAGTGCAGAGGTGTCAGCGATTGTGCTGAATAATTGGCTGACATCCTATTCAAAGGTCGTTCTTGCTTGTACCTAATGATGCTTCCCAACCCTTCTCCTCTCAAGTTCAGATGCACCAGCTTTAATGTAGTGTACTTTTTGGAGTATATGGGAGGTATTCCCACTAATAGTTGGCTTCAACATCCTGCATATAAGCTAATTTTACATTTTATACTCACCAGACCTAGACCTGAGTAATTAATATAATTTAGATCTGCTAATATTGTATTTTTATCTTTGCCAAGAGAGATATTTAATACATTGGCTTTTCTCCTGTGTAATCATAATTAAACTAATATAATTAGAAATAATTATTGAAATCAGTTTATCTTCATTAAACTTTCATGTAAAGAAAAATTCTGTACAAATTAGTAAAGCAATTTTTATGTCATTTCCTAAAAAAGGTTAATTTTCTACAACCTATATTTACCCATGTTTGCTTTTTATCAAAAAATGTTCAGCCACAATAATAAAAAGTCTGATCAAAGTCAGAAATTCAATTTAAAAATGCATCTCTGTAAAAAATTAATTAACTCAAATGTGTCTTGGAGAAGGCAGTGGAAAAGAGGCATTCAGCTATAACATCAAGCCAAAATTAACAGAAGAGGAAAGAAGTGATACCAAATACGAATGAAGCAGAAACATGAAATCATTCTGAAATAGTTTTAAGAAAGCATTTTGGAGAACTGTAGCAGTAAAGAACAACATAAATTTCACTGAAACAATCCGATCTTCAATGCTTAGTGCAGATAAAAAAACAATTTTTCTTGATATATTCAAATTGTCCAAACTAATGAAATGACTGCTTCTCATACTTATAAATGAAATACAGGATTTTTATTTATTTCGTTTCTGGAACTACTTCATTGCAATTTGACACTGCAGAAGATAGAAGCCCAACTGGTAAACTTGCCCAGAAACCAGGAAGCAATCCAGGATCGAGAGTTAGCCCATCACAGGACATACTTGAATATATGTGAATACATTTTTAAAAGTGTCATCTACAAAATAAAGAACACAAAGAAAGGAAATAGAATTATAATAAAGAAGTACAAATAGACAAAACCTTGCTCCCACACTGGGCCTGGATTTGCTGCACTACTTGTCCTGTTGCTTTCTTGCAGAATTGTCCACCTACTATTAGCACTAATAGAACTCCCTTCCTTTGCCTTACATACAGTCCCTTTCCTTTTGACCTTAGCTTTCATTCCTCGTGCCTGTCGAACTCTTACTACTAGTCACTTCTTAACCCCTAGCTTAATACTATACTGACCAGAAAGACTTTAAAGTTGCAGCCAGGAGGATCCATTCCTTCACTTATTTGTCGGGACAGGAAAGTCTTTTGAAAACTCTGGGCCTTCCTCCTGGTACTCAGTTCATACTTCCCAAATAGTCTACACGTAAAGAGAGAAGAGAAACCTGAGCTAAGAACTAGGCTTGAGCAACAGCCTCGTGGTTACCCCAATATATATATATATATATATATATATATATATATATATATATATATATATATATATATATATATGTCCACAGCCTATCCATCCAGCGTTAGGCGCAAGGCTGGAACTAACTAAGGATGAGGCACCAGATTATTGCAGGACATATTCATGCATACAATCACACTTATTCATACAGTGTCAATTTGGAGTCACCATTTACACTACCTGGAATATCTTTGGGAAATGGGAGAAAAAATAGAGTGTTAGAGCAACCATTTAGTTTGTCCTTTAAGGTTGTTTTCTCCTTATGGTATGTTTTGAAAATGCACAGTATATTTGCAAATTTGCTTAACTTTGTTTTTTGCAAACCATAAATAAATTATACCCTACTATTAATGACATGCTGCAAATTTAACACTTGTAGCGGTCTGGTGACACTCAGATTCACACCATCGATGGGATGGTGATTTATTTATTTTTTCCATAGGGATTCCCGGAACCCAGCCCAGACAGAGACATGACACAACCAAATGAATAAATAAAATATTACATGGAAAGTCAAATACAAACTACAAAAATCAGACAACCCTCTCCTTCCCCTTCGGCGATACAATTTTAACACAACAATCAACCACAACACAAAACACTCACAACAGTGTCCTTATATAGTTCCAATGAGGCAGAAATGTATGAAATGATATGGAGTAAAGATGATGATGACGCTCCTGGGGACAGCTTCCATAATAAATTAATTAAACAGTCCTTCCGGTAGTCCTGAGCGGTGAAGGGTGAGATTTGTGGGAGGTTCGACTATTCCACCACTATTCGCACGACAAGCAGACACAAGACAGTCCATTCATCCTTGCGAGAAATGATCCAGGGTACAAATGACTTTACAGTGGTTAGGGAGGACAGGACACACAGGATACACAGAGCACAGATCCCCCTCTTGCTGCTTCGTCTACCCTTTTTCAAGTTTCCTGCTGGTTCTTCTTGTCCCCAGCAGCCCCTGCACCTGTTTCATACATCTAATGAGGGCAGTTCCTTTTCGGACTCCTGGGAAATGGAGTCCTTCCAGCGGTAGCACTGCTACACATTTTCATACTATATTTCCTGATGAAAAGATGCAACATATACAATTTTTCATACCTGTAACTCAGAACCGTATGAAGCTCTTAAAATACACATCTCAGGAAGCTTCTAGGCTGTCTATCTTAAAAAGGAAACATGGTACCTGGGGACTGCATGCTGCCATCAACTATTCAGGAGATTTTTTCATGTTGTCTCAGCTCTTCTAAGAACCTTCTATATTACCCTTCCTCTTGGCTTTTGCAAAACATGTCATGCTTCATTAATGGTATTGCTCTTGTTTTTGCTCAAGTATCCAAACTGTTCAAGGTACTATGACTTGAGGGTCTACTGCCACTTAGTAGCACTTGACTTCTCACACTGACATAATGAGTTGTTCTTTCACTAACAGTGTGAGTCTTTCTCATTTGTGAAGGCGTTCTGAAGAACTTGACTCTGTCTTGTACAACCACAATGGTGTCCTTTTCACTGAAACCTTTTTTTCCAGCCAGTCTTCTCTACAGATATTGTGGTTTCTAGAAATGTGTTTATAGAGGTCTTCAATATGCATGTCATGCCATTTACAACCTATGTAATTCTTATTTCGCAAAACCCACATACTGAATGACTGGTTAGAGCTGTAACTTTTTTATTCATTATGGTGTCCATTTTAGGATATCATTTATCACACATCCTCTCATCAAGCATCAGTCTTAATCCATGTCGTGAATCATTTGCCACTTCTCAAAAGTCACTCCTCATTAGTCACTTTCCACTCATAACGCATCACTTGTCAATTTTCAGTCATCACTTCTTATTCATCACACATTACTCATCACTTTTTACTCATCACTTATCATTTATCAATCTTCATTCACCACTTGTCACTCATCACTTATCACTCATTACATATTACTCATCACACATCACTCAACACTTCTCACCTATTTTTCATTTGCAGCATTTTTTAACAAAGCCAATCACAGTCGAGAAATGGTAAAGACATCATACTGTATTAGGAGAGGGATTTACTGTAGGTAAACAGGCCATATGTGTAAAACAATTGTTTTATTCAATAATCAATAAAATGCTAATTTCTGCAAACCCATACTAGGCAACTAATCAAACCTGAGCTTCTGTGAAGACTACTAGTTCTGTGTCACAGCAAGGCATGCTTTAAGAACATCACTCCTAGAAAAAAATCATTAAAAACAAAATGTACTAAATCTAATATTGATTGGGTTGCTGTTCACTGAATGCAAACTAAAAGACAAAAGCATGTGCCTGTGCAATGCTACCAGCAGCAAGCAGGTAATATCTTTGCAAAATATTATCATTATTGACAAATAGCACAATTCCTTTGTGAAATAATGTAACAAAGTTTTTCTCCTTTGGACATAGAACATGTTTCAGTAACTGATGCATTAGATAGTGGTCAGAAAGCTGCCTTATTAATTAAAAAAAGATCAGATTGATTATTATATTATATTATTATATATTGGTTTATATTATTGTATAAACCAATAGTGTGGCACATACAGCTTATTTACCAATGTCCAAACCCTAACCTACTGTGTTGCCTGTTTCATGACTGTGATATGTTTTATTAAAAGAGGCTGCAAATGAAAAATAATGAGTCAGGAGTGCTGTGTGATAAGTAAAAAATGGCAAGTGATGAGTGACTATTAAGAAGTGATAAATGATACATGGCATAGATTAATACTGGTGCTTAACGACGAGTGAGTGAAAAATTATGAGGTTCAAAAATGGATGCCACACTCCATTCTGAAAGGTTTAATTATAAAAATGAACCTGAACATTAGGCCAATTAATTCTAAATATTATGAAATGCCAGATTCATGAGAGAGTGTACAAATTGGAAAACTGTTGACTGACTTCAGGGCCCTTTCCATACAACAGTCTAAACTTTTGTAGTACTGTGGTAGTATTTAATATTGTAATCATTTGTGAAGGGATCTTATTATTTTTGACAAACATTACAAAGGTGAGAGCACAGACACAGTTTTCCCTTTACAGGTCAATTGCAAACACATGGCATGGTTGTAATCAATGACTTGCAGATGGGAAATGCTGATGGAATGCTCTTTTCCAATGGCTACTGAAAAAAACAAACAAATAGAAAGTTACTTTTTTCCTGGAACTGTCTTTAAGTGAAACTACCTAGCTGATTTCTCTAGTCTGACCTTGTAATTGGTTTTTAAATTAAATAAATTACGATCCCCTCTGAGCAGTACACTGAAATGCTCCTGTTCATGAGGCAAAATGTGAAACAGCTTTGGAATAGGTTTACATCACAGTAAAATAATTCATAAACTGTTTATTTAACATAAAACAAACTATATCATTTTAAACATGTTTGAGATACATTATTAAAATTGATATGGAGAGTAATTTATTTTTGACATGCACAGGCAGATAAAATCTAAGTTATTTATTGCACTTTTATATTTGTTGCTCATTTCTATATAATTAAATCACAAGTAATGCCTCTATTTAAATCATATAAATGAAGTCAAATTATCTAACTGTATGGTGAGTTCAAAAGCATTAATTAGTTAATTAAAAATCATGTAAAACTTACTTAACTCTTCTGGGTTAAAAAAAAAAAACAATGTCACGGGAAAAACAAGTAATGAAGTTGCACAACAACACAGTGAATTGGATCTGAAGCTGTGGACATCTGACAAGCAGATTAAATCATGTAAAAATATGCAGAGTGTTCAGTGTCACTATACCTAAGTAGCAAGTTCAATTATTTATAAAGTGTTGGTGCAGGATAAACAATGTACAGTACCATAACTATAGCTACTGTAACAAAAAAAAGAGAGTATAAAGCTTTGGGGCACCTGTAGGCAAACCCAGTATAATTGATGAAAAAATAACAAAATGATTAATGTTCATTCACAGAAATACCTTTCAGGACGTGAGTCTAGTAATAGACTGTCTGCAGATGGCAGTGGAGCCGGTTAAGAGGTCAGTGGAGAGAAAGAGGCAAGTTTAGGCGACAGAAAACCAGAAATGATGTCATAACTCTTCTCGCTGTTAATCATCGGATCTGCAGATAAAAAAAGAGGATTGACATTAAGTGACAGTGCCAACCCTCAGTCAGGTGTGGAATTACAATCAAATTAGTCCTTAGGTTGTTTCCCAATGGCATGTGTGTAACACCAACCGAACTTTCATATTATTCTTCATTAAGGGTACAACCAGATTCATGAAAAAAGGGCAAAAATAAATTATATTAGAGTGAAATACTGGAAAACATTTATTGTTTGGTTTACCAAAGAATACCTACAGTATTAAATGTAAAATGTTATATACATAAGATTGCCCTGTTGTTTGAAAAAGACAAGCAGAAACCAAGACACCATTATATGTGAAATAGCTGCATAAAATCCATTTTCTAGTTTTAAAAATTAGGACATACGTTTTAGCCACTGTAAAGTGGAGGGTGGTACAGTTTGTTTCTTTTTTTTTCTTTAATCTGAAGAAGATTAGTCATTGAGTCATGTAACAAAGGCTAGCACAGTGGAATAGTGTTGAAGGACATATATTCCTTTGGAAATAATTCCCAACAGGGCAGTTAGCGGATGAGAGTTTAGTACAAAAACTTTTCACAGTACCAGTGTTTTCCCATATTTGTTTGAGCAATTGTTTCATATTCTTATACAGTAAAAAGTACATGTTCAATCCACCCTTTCATTCATATTATGAAATCATGTATCACTACTGGGTGGTGTAGAGTTGAAGCCTCCAGAACATTAGGCATCAAACTATACGTACAAGTCAATCACAAGGCACATTCATACACACATTCTGGAGCTTTTTCACAACTAAAATGTTTAAATCTCCTTGTAAGCATTGACTGTGAGAGACAACCAGTTAATGCAAAAGCCTAGCATGAATTTGGGAAGAACTTGTACACTCCATTCAGAAAACATCCCAGATGGTAATCAAACTGAGGTGAACACAGAGGTAAGGACTAAGAGTGCAGATGTTGTGTGGTGTCACTTCATTGGGAGATGGGTCTTATATTCACTATCACAAAAAGCTATCAAGGATAAAAGATTAATTGATGAAATGCAAAACTTGAAAGGTATAAAAATGTTTTGAAAATTTGGTAAAATGTAAATGCAATATTGTGAGACACAGTGGCCATTTATTTGGACATAACAAATAATCTTCTTGTGGTGTAAACAAAGGAAACATTTCAGCACTAACATCATTGTTCATGCTAATCTGTCGATTCAGAGACCCAGAAATATTATAAACCCATTCATCAATCCAATTTTTGAAAATGAAGCATCTATTACAAGATCCTAAGAACTAGTTGAGTCACCAGTGAAGCAAGAAGTAGAACAGGGTGTCACTCACACACACACACACATGTTTATACACATTGAACAGGTTTACTATGACATAACCATTTTTATCATGTGGGAAAACCAGGACCCACACAATAAACCCTGTCCGCTCAAACACATAAACCATTTACAACTGAAAACTGAGCAGTTGTCTAAGCTCAAAGAGGTAGATATACAACCTGCTAAAACATCATTGCACCTGACCTACTAAGTCAGATTGTGAATATGTTGTACAGTTCATAATGCAAACATCTTGGGATTATTATTAATTATTTGGCTGATACCGTTATTCAAGGTGACGTACATCACCTGATATACAATCTTTTTTTTTCCTGTTGGACATAGGCAGGCGAAGTGACTTTTTCATGGTCAAGTCTTGTCAGTAGCAGTTTTTGAACCCACAACTTCAGGGTCTGAGCTCCAAAGCCTTAACCTTTACATTACATTGTTAGGTAACAATATTGCTCAGCCTCTTAGTCCTTTTAATAAATGTGGAGGAAGAGTATCAGCTGTCGCAGGCAGACATGTGTGACCCAGTAGGTACACATAATAAATTAAAAGAAGGATGTCTTATTAGTCTCATTATTTAAAAAGAGGCAGAAGACTCATTATCATAATGTGATACACTACTAACTGAGGTGCAATTGTTCTGAGTTCATACAGGTCTGTCTACTACCATATTTTCCTAAGTAACAATCATTACAACTACCTATTCTTAACCCTATAGAATCGTTTTCCCCTTTCAGAACCTTGCCGTGACTCTTGGTATTAGACAATTGATCCATTACTCCCTGCCTGTGGAATGATATACCATAGTGGTTGGGATTATTTGGTAGCAGCGGTGGCAAATGCACTGCCTTCACTACTTAAGAGTTAACCACATTTATATACACTAGCATCTTCCACAATTTATTACAGAATCTCCGGGAAAGGGCAGGGCAGTTGCTTTGCCTTAGAAAGCTCAACTTTAGCTTAAATGAAACCATTTTAAATTTATTTAACTTCAATTAATCCAATGGAACCAAAGTTACCTCTAGAGGCAGTTTTTCAGCTGGAACCCTGTCATTTGGAGGTTTGGAGATTTGTCTCTCAAAGTCATTACCAAATGGTCAAAACTTATATTACCTTAATTTATGTAATTTGTTCCTGCATTACTTATTCTTAATGCATTATGCTCACAGACAAACATAAAAAGTCTTAAAATAATAATATTGTGTAATCCTAACCCTAACCCTACTTTACAGTTGTTTTATTAAATTTTAGATTAGACATTAGTCTAGCTAACCATCTGTGTTTTTTGAATCAATTTATCTAAGATCCAGTTGATGTTCTAAAAATATTTGTGGCTTCTGAAGAGAAAAAAATATAATATATATTCATTTTTCTTAGCTTGATGGATTGCGTTTTAGTATTTTTCGGCTCACCAAGCTCAAAATCAATGCCAAATCTGGCTCAAAAAAGGTGAATATAAGCAAGTTCTGCACTGGTAGCCACACTAACAACAGGCCTTTTCTTTACCAAAAAGAAAAACAAAAGGCACAGAAAATGTTCTGTTTAATTTATTTTTGTATAGAGCTCTTCACTGAGTGCAAACATAGGGTGCTATAACTGCAAGAGAATGAAGTTGCCAGATGAAACCATTAGCAGCTGCCCATCTAAGAAAATCAACACCAAAAAACAAAGCAAAACAAAACAAAAAACAGGCTAGCAGAACAAAAACGAAAGCCTACTCTATTTCTTAGAAGTAAAAATAATGATTGGTTGATTCCTGTTTTTTTTCCACAGACAGAATTTATATCCAAACCCCAAATCTCTTAAAGCCCAGACTGCCTTTCAGAGAATGATTCATGACATTACAAGTTCATATGTGTACATTAGATCAGTAGTCATGGCAAAAAGTCTTTTTCTTTTTATCTGACAAACTAACAGCTATTTTAATATTTTAATTTGTGTTAAAACCTGATTAAAAGATTTGATGCTACAAGTCAATCAATCATACCACAATGATAAAATTTAACATCAAATTTCACTTTGCAGCATTACACAATGCCATGCATTAATTTAATTTACTTTGGGAATATAATTTATCACTAACTTCGTGGAATGCTTTAACGACAGCTTATAAAATTTTGAGATTCAAATCATTAACAATGATTCAAGTACAGTATAATCAATAAAGATGTGACGCTAAATAAGACTAAACTTGAATTAGAATATATGTCTGTTATAGACAGACTTAGTGATGTTAATAGCATTGTTTATAGACTAATAATGACACTTTTTTGATTTTTACAGGTGACTGTCTTCTAGATCAGCCCGTCAAACCTCTTGTCATTACTGACACTCTCCCTGGTGCCAGCTATAACTTAAACCGGCAGTGTGAGCTTGCGTTTGGACCCGGCTCCAAGCCTTGTCCCTACATGCAGTCTTGTACCAAGCTGTGGTGCACAGGAAAGGCTCGTGGACAGCTAGTATGTCAGACAAGACACTTCCCGTGGGCTGATGGAACAAACTGTGGAGATGGAAAGTTCTGCCTTAGGGGGTTTTGTGTTGAGAAACACGATGTAACAAAGTATAAGGTGAATATCTGAATTAGAATTTGAATTAAATTGGGGCATGGTGGCACCTTAAATACGTGGTTTCATGTTAACTTTCTAAGGTACATTAATATTCATTATTGTGCTTGATACTCTTTTCCTTTTAGCTATCTATATAAAGTCATGGTGACTAATTTCTTTCATAATTTTAAACATCATGTCACCTCTTAATCTCCACTTGCTTAAATTGAAAAGGTTCAGTTCCTTCAGTCTTTCCTCATCGCTCATACCATTTAGTCCTGGAATCAGCCTAGTCACTCTCCCTTAGACATTCTCGACTAATGCTATGTCTTTTTTGCAATATGGAGACCAAAATTGCACATGGTACTCCAGGTGAGGCCTCATTAGAACATTATGTAACTCAAGCAAACCTCCCTTGACTTGTACTCTGCTCATTGTGATATAGATCCTAACATCCTCCTCTACAGTGTCATGATGTAGGCATTAATGAGGAGTCCACTGTGTCTTTCAGGTCCTTCTCATGAGGTGTACTTTCAAGTTTCAGATCTTCCATAGTGGATTCAAATTTGTACTTCCTATATGTAACACTTTACACATATTTACATTTTATTTCATCTGCCAGCAAAGCTTACCAAGTCTATATGCTATCCTAGTCCCCTTGTAACAATTGAACTGATTCTACATTATCTGCCTTTCCACCTAGTTTGGTACAATACAAAAGAACAAAAAGGTGTATCAACATTAAACCATTTTTTTGGAAATAACTAAAGTATAGCCAGATGATCATTGAATGAAATGTTTAACAAGATGGTTCTAAATTTGAGTCTGTTCACTTCTTTTATCTGAAGCAGTCCAGCACCGATACAGAATGTACTTTCTTGCTATCTTGCTATCCACTTTATATTGGTGCTTAGTTTTTATGTTGAGTGCTACAATTAACCCTTCGGATGAGGGCCTGCAAGTAGCATCCATCACAAGCTTACATGGATGATCGAACAGCAAACACAATTCAACAACTGTCAACTTAATTTTCATAATATAACAAGCTGGTGGATTGTCATCAATTCTGATAGAACACATAGATGTTAGTATTTATATCTTTTGGCATATCAAGCACAAACGCCAATCATCTGTCAATTACAGAAATAAAAAAACACTGTTCTTCAGCATTTGCAGTGTCAGCAATTTGAACTGGCACATGAATTCATTGAAAATACCAGGTGTTTCTAAAATAATACATTGGATAATTTGTTCATCTGACTTTCAAATATCACTGCCATTTCAATGCTAAAGCTTTGTTTCTAAAACTTCACCCAAAATAAAAAACAAATTCCTTAAACATAACAGGAGTTACTCACATGAACATAACCAATATGCACTCAGATCAGACAACTACAGGTGGTGAGTTACATTGACAGTGGATTTTAGGTATAATCTCAGAAGAGAAAATGCATGCAAACTTTAAAATTAGCTTGATTTGCTCTTTTTGTAATGGTGGTGTAAAGGAACATTGCACTAAAGATTTCAAGGCCTAAATAATGAACAACACATTTAAATAATCACATTTTATTACCTGTTGAAATCATAAACACCAGAGCATTTTTTCACAGACAAATGCTGTGAGGTATTTTCACATGACTGTCACTGTTAAGCTGATAGGAAACTGGTTAATTAGTATTTATTTTCCAAAATGAAAAGACTAAAATCTATTAAGCAGAAATTGTCACCTTTGATTCTCTGATATTGTCTGTTAATGGTACTGAGTATTTTTTGTTTTTTTTCGCCACAATCTCAGTCTTTCTCTCCTTTTCTAAAGGTGGATGGTCGCTGGGGAAAGTGGGGCCCGTTTGGTCCCTGCTCTCGAACATGTGGTGGTGGTGTACAGCTGGCTAAAAGAGAGTGCAATAACCCACAGCCGGCCAACGAAGGAAAATATTGCCAAGGTCTCCGAATCAAATACCGGTCATGTAATTTGGATGCCTGCGCTGAAACAGGTATTACAAACATTACTTGAGCCAAATTTTAAAGATGTATTAAATATACTGTTTAGATAGAAATCTGACTGTGTTGAAAACATGTACAGAAGAGAAAACTTGACTTGTAGACCCCCACAAATCAGGTAAATTACTACTATCACATACAAATTATTAATAAATAAAGACTCGTATAGGATATCTGAAAGTTTCTAATGGCACATTTTACAGTCTTTCTTCTGTATCACTGCTCTATGTTACTTTCTCTCTCACAAGGTGTATTTAAATGTAGAGTTACTTTCCCTCATAAAAAGAAAGTTCATGACTGGCAAGGCGAAGGGCAAAAATGCTTCAAATGCATAGTCTGCAGACACAACAAATAAACTTACAAGTGAATGAAATACAAGCAATCATAGAAAAGATGCCAAAGAGGCTGAGAGATAAAGAAAAACAAGAAGATAATGTTTTAAAATATATTGTAAACAGTTTAGTTTATTGCATTTAAACATAGCTAAACCATAATATAAATGTTCAGTGCTGACTGCTTTGTATAAACAGATAAACAAACAGGCACTTGTACTCTGTCTAGGGGGATACCAGCACAAGTTAACCCCTGATTGCTTGCTCTCAGAATTGCAGCTTCTTCAGCAATGGCCAGACAAGTGATTAATAAGTGCTTAGGCTTGGTTCAAAATGTATCATGAGTTAGGCAGTATCCTGTACCAGAAAAATGTGTCAAATTTATCATTATCATAAATGTGACTTTTATGCTTGCTTCTACATAACCACACACTATGTGCGCTAGCATCTGTTTTGGTTTTGTGCTAATCTGACAAAAAGTGTTTTTGATTGTAACATTAATTTCAGCACAAATGTTGACCAATAAATCCTTCTGTTTTCAAGGTGCTACTTCCATTTATAATCATATACTTCTCTTAGAATACATTTTATATAATAAATCACTCTAAAGATAAAGCAAAACTAGCCAGAATAGTTTACAACTGAAATTCTATATAACTTCCAGATATTGCTTCCACCTCTCAACTTAACAGAGACACAAATAATGCCAAAAGTCAAAAATGCTAAAATGATCATAATTATTTTATATAAGCATCCTAGCATGCTGTTTTGAAATTGATACATTTATTCATTCACTTTGCCTTTATGCATCAACATTTATGATACAATTGATTACATTACTTTTTTTGTTTTTTCCAATTGGATCACAGGCAGGTCAAGTGACTTGCTGAGGGTCACACCGTGTCAGCAGTGGGATTCAACCCCCACGACCTCAAGGTCACAAGTCCACAGCCTTAACCACTACACCACACTGATACAGCTAAACAATACTCAAGGATTCCCATACTGTCGATTTTTATTGGCATCTTAATCAGATTTTACAATGGGGAAGACAGTTAAGTTTTTCAGAAGTATATTTAGGTGTATTTTTGAAATGAAAATAAAGAGTTACTAGAGGTTGGGATCTGCTGATTTATGACAATCAATGGTTTGTTGAGCAGGTGACCTTAATTAGATCAGTCATTATAAGAATTGGTCTGAAATTAAATTAATTCTGGTCTGAGCAACCCCCCGAGTGACTTTTGCAATGTTCTAAAAAATCAAAAAAGACAGCTGGTGTGAATTACATTGAACAATACATTACTGAACACATGATTAGGAACAAAGCATGCAGTGCCAGCACCCTATTGGTATTATGTTGTTTCTTTTTAATTTTTTTTCCTATTATCTTTTTTTAATTACTTCATCCTTGCAATTTAATTGGATACAATGAGGGAATATTAATCATTAAAAATAAAGTTGCTTAGGAGATTAGATTGTTTACTATTATGACCCAAAGCCAACATTTTTGTCTAAAGCTCTGTAATTTGTGGCACGTCTTTCTCTGTCAGCTCCTTGTAAGCTATGTTAATTGCTAAATCCGTTGGAATATTGTTTTAAAAATACAGCACAAGCTCTGAGCAGCCCATTTTCCAAGCTGGCAGTTGACTACATTTAAAAAAAAACTGATAATCTATTGTGTCATGGTTGTTTTCAGTGGCAATTAATTTAAGCATTCTACCAAACAACTTACCCCCTTTCTTGTGCAGGCTCACTCAAAAAATGTCTTAGTGCTCTCAGACCACACCTGAAACAAACAGTTATTTATGCTGATTTTGGTCCACTGGAAAAAGGCTATAACAGTAAGACTAAGATTGTGTAGCCTGGCCGCGTACATCCAACTATTTATTAAACCCATATTTTGGACCCCAGAGTTGCAGAGAGTTAAAGCCTATCCCAAAAGCAACAAGCAGCAACTATGTAAGCTGCATTTATATTGAATTTACTTGGAAGTCTGCATGTCCAAGTCTTTATTTTTCTTATAATCTAGTAAACTAAAGAATAGATAACTTTATATTTTACTTGCAGTCCATGATACAGGAAGAACAAATTGTTGAGCTCGCCTCAAACCATAAAAAAAATGTAATTTTTTTTTTGAGTACTACTCATGCAACAATTATATGAGCCTCTGCTGTTAACAATAACAAAAATCTTTCCATCAGAAAGGAACCCGTTATCTCTCATTCTCTTGTGCTCTCACAAACTAAAGCCTCTGACTTCAGTTGGGCTATATATATATCAGATCCACATATGTGGACCCAGAAGGGGTGTGGCTTAGAAGATTTGCAGGACCATTGTCAGGTATCATCTGGCTGCAGCCCTTCAGAGCTGCAAATGGTGAGACAAGGTTGTGAGTGGCAGTGCGCTCCGCAAACCCCAACCTGTCCCAAGGTATAAATGCTTAACCTTCTCAGAGCCTTGAAGGAGCCCCTTGTGTGTACATATGTTACATGATACATACATATATGTATATATATATTTTTTCTTTTTCAGGTAAAAGTTACAGAGAAGAACAATGTGAAGCATTTAATGGGTACAATCTTAATACTAATCGACTTACACCCTCTGTAGTCTGGGTACCTAAATATTCTGGAGTTTCACCCAAAGACAAATGCAAGTTAATCTGCAGAGCCAATGGGACTGGTTACTTTTATGTATTGGCACCAAAGGTACGTTAATTTATCATTTAAAGACAAAGCTTAAATGTTTCACACAAAATAAAGTCATTTTTTGCATATAAATTCTGATAGATTTAACTACAGAGAGGAATGTACTATATGACTAGTAAATTAACAGTAGTCTGTGTTTTAATTAACAAAGAAGGGAAATAAGATCAGTTTAATCAGGTAGATTCACAGAAATTTGTACAGGTAGGGCTGGGATACTTTAAACAACTGATGTAAAATTAATCAGGCCATTTATAGGTTTCGTCAGGGTATACAATTGGTAAGTGTTTTATGCAATTATGGTTATTCGTATAATAAAGATAACTTCATACTATAGTTCAATAGGACACAAAACCTAACATTTTATTTTTTCTGATTGGCTAATTGGGCTCCAGCAGCTGATTCAGAAGACATAGGGACCAGCTTATGTTTGGAAATACAAGACAAGTAACATCAGATGAAGTTTTAACTTGGAAAAGTATCCATCTTTCAGAATGGTATCTTCTAATATACATTAGGTCACCATCAGGTTGAGGTTGGGGAGCATGCACTGGTACGTGACAAAACAGCTCAGGATCCCGGTTGGCAACCCTCCAGGCAGTCCCACCCTTCAGAAATGACCCTCTATCTGCCTCCCTCACAATGCAGGTAATGGGCCTCATTCGGGATTCCATGAGCAACCGCTCATTCGTCACAAAGTCAAACCAGTGGTACCCAAGGATTTCTTCGCCAACAGATGCCCCACAGCCGCTGGACCTCACGACCTTGCCCAACACCCAGTCGATACAAACACTGAACAGAGTAGGAGTAAGAACACATCATTGACAAAACCCACAATCAACTGTGAAAAGCGCAGAGGTTCTACCTCCACTCTGCACAGCACTCACTATACCAGTGTACCGGCCAGCCATGATATCCAGCAACCTTGAAGGGATCCTGCAAAGTCTCAGGTTGTCCCACAGGGCAGCTCAATCATTTGAGTCAAATTCTTTATGAAAATCAACAAAGGCTGCAAAGAAACTCTGCTGATATTCACGTTTGCGCTCTATGAGAACAATCAGTGTCAGGATGCGGGCGATGGTAGACTTCTTAGGCGTAAAACCAGAATGCTCCATTTGCTGGTAGGTGAGCAAGGGATCATGGATCCTATTGATGACAACCCTAGCAAGGCACCGAGCTTACCTGGCACCGAGAGCAGTGTTATCCCCCTGTAGTTGCCACAATCCAGGCAATCACTCTTTCCTTTCCAGATAGGGGCAACAAGTCCCATTTTCAGTCAGTTGGGTTGACCCCAGCCTGGAGAAGTTCACCCCAGATACCACAGATCACAACAGAGCCTTCCGTACCCTCAGCTGGTTCACCACCTGTGCAATCTCAGCGAGATTGGGCGGTTCACAGCTAATTGGAGGATCAGCCTCAAGAATCGTGGACCCGGAATTATCTAACATCCTAGCTGGAGGTTCAGGTTTAAACAGCTGCTCGAAAAAGCCAGCCCATTGGGTCACAACTGCAATGTCATCCATAAGGACTGTTCCATCAGCTGCCCTGACTACGACTCTCTGAGGAACAGGTTTGGATGTGTGTAATGCTTTGATTCCTCTGTAAGCAGGACGTGGTCACTAGATCATAGATGGTGTGTCACTTGCTCACAGATTCCTCTAATAAAAGCTTCCTTATCTGCCCTCAGAGCTCTCACAGCCCTCCTTCTCAGTTCCCGGTATAGACTGGAGTTGCCATCAACCCATGCGCTGGGGGTCCTCTCAATGATATCCAGAGTGCCCTGCGAGATGAGACACCTCCTTCTGGGAACACCGGTAACTCCAACACAACCCTCAGCAACCTTCAGGGTGTTATCTTGGAAGGTCTCCCACATCAGATTAGGATCGGCAGTCACTCCCAAATCAATAATTTCCTCACACAAACTGTGTGCAAACTCATCAGAAACAGCTTGATCTTGGAGTCTGACCAGGTCCAGCCTCATTTTCCTAGTAGGTGGTAACCTACTGGACCTAAGCTGGATCTTCAGAGTAGCAACAACAAGTCTCTGGTCAGAATTCACAGAATGCAGTTTTGTAAGAGCCTCCAGCGTCTGCCCACAAGAATGTGATTAATCTCCTTCACTGCACCAACAGTATTGGAGTAACAAGTCCAACGATACGGCTCAGGGCACTGGAATCAGAATCCAGCGATTCGCAGCCCCTGACCTTTTGCAAAGGCATGGAATATGGAGCCACTGTGACCACAGTCACCAGACCCATGGGGACCGAGACCATCCTCATACCCATCCCTGTCAATGCCAGTGGCTGCACTGGTCACACATGGCCAGAGAAGTACCTCCTCATGGGAACCCATCAAACACTAAGCGAAGTTGTGAATAAAATGTCTCCCTCACCGAGACAACACTTACCTTGGTCGGAGCATACACTGAGACGACAGACAAGGCACCCAGAGAGTGCCGTAATCTGAGTCTCATAATATGCTCGTTGAAAGGAGTGACATTGGACACCATCGGAAGAAGCCAGTCCACTACAGCAACAACTACTCCCTGTATATGACAGCCATCAGAGCCACCAGAGCAATAAAAGATGTACACACCTTCAGAGAACTGGCCAGTCCCAGGTCTGTGGACCTCAGAGAGTGCTACCACTGAAATGCAGAGTTTATGCAGCTCCTCTGACAGCAGAGGAAGATGGTCATCATGCCGGAGAGACTAGACATTCCACATGTCTACCCGGATGGGCCGCCTCAAATTGGGACCTGAGTGATGCTGTGCATTGAGTGACACATCAGCACCACACCATTTCTGCTCCCCAACAGGCCTGACCCCATTGGCTCTCCGAAGGTTTTGACTCATCTAGGGATGGGGCTCCCGAGGGATTTCCCCCATTCCCTTCATAATGTGAGCAGCCTAGATATGGTCTGTGGTCTCAGAGCTGTGTGAAGTTTTTTTTACAGTGGCTAGAGTGCTAATCCTGCCACCAACACCTATGATTTCTCAGTAAGTTGGAGGGCCGCTTGCAGGGCCGGGTGCAGTTTAACATCATACCCAGGACAATTCTGTTCCTAGAACAAATGTCATCTAAAGGTACAGTAGGATGGCACATTGATGATGAGATTAGCACTGTTGCCTCAAAGTGCAGGGATCTGGGTTTTATTCACAGCCTACCACAATCCATGTGGATTTTCTTCTGATACTAATTTTAGCACCAAATGCAAACATGGCACTGTAGGTGAATTAACATGACTTAACTTAACTGAATGTACATTTGTTTTAGTGTGAGCAGTGATGGATTAACCTCGGACTTACAGATGGTGTTACTTTCAGTGAAACCTAAATAAACATATATTAAATCATTTCTGAATTTTCAGTGACATTAAAAAATTCTCTATCTTGATTTTTCTTGTAACATTCCAAAATCAGTAATCAGTAAAAGAGTTATTTCCACAATAATTTCAATGAAAACAAAACCACATTTAAAAAAAAAATCAGTGGCAATTTATTTCTATAGCACCTTAAATAACCAAAAAGTGCTATAGAATATAATAAACTAAAGCTGTGTAGAAAAAACAATTAAAGGCAAATAAAAATAAAATGATCAAAATAGATGCAACAAAAACCCAAGAACCCAGAACAGCTGTGGAAAACATATAGGTCTTGGCCTGGGCTTCAGATGCACTGACAGAAAAGGCAGTCCTAATAAATAAAGGTAAACTGTATAAAACCCATTGGGCAACAATGGAAAAGGAATGTTCTCCTTTCAACTTCAAATAAGAACAGGGAGTAATCAGAAGTGATTGCCCTGAAGACCTTAAAAGCCCTGATGATGATGCTGGACAGAGTAGCTCAGTGAGATCCAGACCATGCAGAGTCTTATAGACCAACAGCAAAACCTTAAACTGAATTCTGTACCTCACCAGAAGATAATACAGTGCAGCTAAAACTGGCTAAATAAACTACTAAATAAATAGTGTTAAATACATGTAATTAAAGTTTCCAAACCATTCACTCATTTATTCCTTTATTTTGTGAACCTGCCTACTATAACATTGGGTCTTGACAGACAGAAGCCTATTCGGTAGCATGAAGTGTGAGGCTGGAACCTGTTCTTGGCAGCGGGCCTGTTCATCACAGAGGACACTCACTCTTGTTGCCACGCTCACTTATTCCAGACCAATGTAGAGTCAACACTCCTCCTGTATGTTTTTAGAATGCCGGAAGAAACTGAGAATCAAAAAAAAATGCAAAGAATTTGCACCTTAAAGGCAATACAATTAAAATTAGTTACTTTTGATTTTCACATATTATTAAAATGAACCATTGTTTCACAAAATAGAAATGCATTGTATTTTAAGTTTAAAGATTTGAATATCTGCTTTAAATAGAAATTGTAAGTTTAATTTTTTACTAGAGTGTAAAAATAGGAATAGAGTATATAATTTATGAGTCTAGAAGAATAATGCTACATGATTACAAATTGCTTCTCAGTTTAAGTCTTCCACAATTAAACAAAATGGGATGGTAGTAGTAGTGGGATGGTTCAGCAATCCCTGTAGCAAATTAAATGACACTAATAAGGGTAACCAGACTGTCTATTGTCCAGGTGCGGACCAAGCCCTAACCTGCCAGTCTTCCAAGGCCTGATAAGATCTTTTTCTTAGGATGGTGTTGGTATAAGGCAGATTTCTTTTTTAAAGCTATTACTTGGTACAGACAAATGAATGCTTTAGAAAAACATATTATATGGTAAGAAGCCTTAAAAGGTATAAGTGTCGTATAGAAAATGAATGTGTTAATATTTTATATGTTTTGCGTGGGAATGTTGGAAGCAGAGCTTTATCACTAAACATCTTACAAAAATGAATGTGTGATTAAGAGAAAATGAAAAGGTTTTCCAATTCCACTACAGCCTGCCAATAAATAGTGTAATACATACCTGCCATTTGTGAAAAAAATCTACCTAGCTGTTATTGGATTATTCCCAAAGACACGCCACCAAAAAAGGACAGACATTCATTTTCACTCCTTATATGTTTAAAACCTGGGCAAAAATATGTGTTTGAAACCAAACAGAATAAACTAAGTGTAGGAAAGAAACAATAGTTGATCTGAAAGAAAAAAAGTCAACCACCACACAATTATTCCATCACCACTATATCTACATAATTAAATTTGTTATTTAAATTTAGGACAGATTTGATAAAAAAAAAATGGTATTATCTGCTACTACACACAATTCATGGCCATTTTATAAAAATGTATACCTGAAAAAAAATCTTATCTCCAGCATTTATTCTGAATTTAAGAATTCTTATGAAGTTTATCTGCAATAAGTCCTGCATGTAGGCTCTCCAACCTGCAGGGGAAAAACCTTGGGGCTGGTGGCAGAATTGGCACTCCAGCCACCATAAAAAAACCTCACACTGTTCCATTCCACCAGAAACTAGTGTGGTGCTGAGGTGTCACCCATTGCATGGCTGCACTCGGGTCCATATCTGGGATCCTGAGTCGGTTTGTCATGTAGCGGGTGTGGCAATGCGCTGTATCAGCGTGTGCTCCTATCCTCTCCTCTCATTTGAATAAGAACAAATCAGCAAATATTTGTTAAGTATCTAGAGAGTTTATTTAATGTTACAATTAATCATAAACATGCATATTATTTAATAATTTGCAGTTTAACTAAAACATAAGTATATGTTAAAGAATGTTTGATAAGTTACTTCATTTTTTTGTTTCAGGATATCTTTTTAAGTAATCTGGTCTTTTTTCAAAAAAATGCAATAAAACTAAGGATATTAAATGTTTATCTAGGTAATTTTTTTCAGAATTTTAAATTAAAAAAAAACAAAACTATCCTAGTACGCAAGAAAAAAAATTCAAAGATGATTATGAGATCTACTTACTGTTATTAGGGCAAAACTGACCTAATTTTCTTTTTTTATTTAACTACTATCAAATGCAGCATTAATTTCCGATTTCCAAAGGGTAACGGTTATTAGTTTTAAGTATGAAAGAAGAACATACTAAGGATTTTTCTTTTGATGGATTATGAATAAACCAATATTTACAATGCTGGCTTCTCATGCTAGACCTTCGCTAGCTTGATAATAGGCCTTCTGTCAATCAAGAATCTAAGATCACCGTTTTGGGTGACAGGTAGATTGTTCATCTGTACATCCATTTTCTAATCTGCTTTTCCAGTTCAAGATTTTGGGATTCTGCTTACGAAGAACTGGTAATCATAATATGATTACTACATTTGAAAAAAAATGCTGATAATCTATTGTGTCAAGGTTCTTTCCCAGAGGCAATTAATTCAAGCATTCTACCAAATACTGTAATAATATTTTAACATGGGAGTGTTTTTTTTTTTTTTTAATAAATTGCATGGTCAGTGCAAGCCTTATTCCTAGCTGCAGCTGTTAATGTGACTGTTTCGGACACTTTTCATTGGATTTGAAATCAAAGGTTGAGTTCTGACAATGTAGGGCACTGCCAGCTTAATAAAGATTTACTGTATGTGTTGAATATAACATTGATGTTTGTAGCATTTATTTCCTTATACTTGAAAATCAGCTGCTGGATTACCTTTGTATGCTATTATGATTTTGGTAGACTGGATTTTGCTGTGAACTTCCACTCCCACACTGCCCTTCAGCATTTTGACCTTGTAAACTCTGACCCGACTAATGGAGTGTGTGCTTTCCACAACAATCCATCTTCCAAGTCATTATCAGTTAAAAAGACATTTGGTCTTTCCAATAATCACAGTGTTTTGCGGTATTAGACCCTTGGAAACATTACAGTGAATGGGCAGGTCATTCTTTTGCATTGTTGGATGGCAGGTGTCATTGTAGCCTGCTTTGACCATGATAAAGTGAATTCCACTTCACCTCCACTAAAGACACAGGTAGCATGTGTCCATGAAGTTAGTCTAATGACTGCCTGTGCTGTTCTCTGATTTCATTGTTTCATACTGTCTGTGGCAGCTATGGTATCCTGTTTTAACCTGGGTAAGACCAAGTGAGGTCCAATGCAGCTTTACAGTTTTCTACAAGCATTTGCTTTATTGAACAATGTAGTACAAGCAGCACAGAGGAACAATGGGTGAGGCTGCCACCTCACACATCCAGTATGCTTGGTATGAACCCTGTGCCATGCTGTTGTACATTCTTCCAGGGTCTGTGTGGGAGTTAGTATGCATATTTTCTTCCACATTCCCCAAAGATGCTCTGTTTAGGTTAACTGATTATTCTAAGTTGTCTTTATGTGGGGGTGATCATGAGTGAGCTCTTCAAGGGACTGGCATCCTGTCTAAGGCAGTTTCTTGTCTTGTGCCCAGAGTGGTTTAATGGGCTTTTATCTCTACTAGACTGAACTGGGTTAAGTAGAATTAACATTATGTTATGATATATATATGGAATACACATATGGCTTTCTAAGTAATACTTAACACTGAAAAACATGGTCATTTATTGTAATTATGAAAAAATATATACTTATCACCTTTTGATGGACTGGTGCTCTGGCCAGGGTTTGATCCTGCCTTGCACACAATGCTAGCTGGAATAGGCTCCAGAAGAGCCCTGTGACCCTGTTCAGCACTAAGTGGGTTAGAAAATGACTGACTGAATTATACTCATCTGACTAGAATGAGAATATTAATTAAATGAAATGTATGGTAACTTAAATGTGCTAAAGTTTCAATGTTTTAAAAGCTCTATTCAGGCTTAAAGGCAAAGTCATTTACAGATCTGAACTTCTGCTAACTGCACAGGTGGTGGATGGGACACCTTGCACACCAGATTCCTCAGCTGTGTGCGTTCAAGGAAGATGCATTAAAGCCGGATGTGATGGAAAACTGAGTTCAAACAAAAAGTTTGACAAATGTGGTGTGTGTGGTGGAGACAACAAAACTTGCAAGAAAGTTTCTGGATTGTTCACAAAGCCTATGTAAGTATTCATCGTGTTTTAGGAATTTGCTAAATGTGAACACTACTGCTATATTCATTAATATACCTATTTTTAAGCTATGGTTTGGGTGTTGCCTCTGTGTATTGAGTTGTGCTCCTTCATGCTAATTGAAATGACCAACATATGTCAGAATTTGATTGCCAAGTGAGTGTAAGGTGAATTTTGCACAACATTCCAATAAGTACACTCATTTCATTCATGACAATCCATTTATTTGCTTGGCAATGCAGTCCAATTCAAAATACATTCTTTATAATTAAATACATTTTGTTTTATCAAATTTGTGTGTTGTTCTGCATGTAGATGAGGTATATGATACTATGGAAAGCCCATTTGATAATATCATATGGATTTGCCAGAGGAACAAAAGTAAATGACAAATAAAAGCCTGTTATGTGAAGCAGGTGGGAATTATCAGAGGCCATTGAGACAGTTATTTTCAGTACACAAAGATACAGACAGAAAGCACTCTTTTATTTTACAGCAACTTTGATTATTTTTGCTTGAGTCTAATTATGAATGTGCAAGAATTAACACCTGGTAATTTCAAATATTTACACCATTTAGAGTATTTATCCTTCATTGTTCATAACTAACTTCTGGATTTCACACATAAGTGTTGTAGTTGTGCTCTTGACTTCCACCAGCACTCCCCTGTTTTATGTAACATGGTGGCCAAAAACTGCACACAATATGGACAACTATTCAAGGTTTACGTGATGAGTTTACTTGATGATGTTTTGATGAAATAAAGTTATGTTTTAATGTTGCCATGGAAACAATATGGAATACACTACTATATGAAACAAAAGATCACTTTATTATTGCACTTCAAATGTTATAGTTTACTTTTTTATATTGTAATAGACAGTTTTTGTGTCATTCAAACAATCCATTGATTTTTCCAGTTTTTCCACTATCAGATAAATATGCAGCTTACTCTTTATTTGCATAAGTGAGAAATTGTTCTTGTTTTGCTGCAAATTTAGCTTTTGTCCAAAGTACTTCACGCCTTGGATTATTTGTGAATTTATGGCAGTGTGATGATTGTGTTTTTTTTTTAACAAAGGCAGTTTTAAAATAGCTGCCACACACATCTTAACACTCTTTATTTTCATCAGTAGTTTAATCTGAGAGCAAAAGCCAACACAATAAACAGCACAATGACATTAAACTGCAATTCATTTGAATGTGCTGTATTATGAGTCATTACATCCATCAGATTAAACGTGGACATCACAACATAAATTTTTTTTGGAAATCTTACAGCCATACATCTTAAAATCTACATGGATGACAAATTAAAAATGACTTTCGTAAAAACAACACAAGTGACATTACCAAAACATTTAAGAATAAGAGAAAAGTCCAGCAGTTGTGTGCTGGAAATATATGCAGCTTGGCAATGGGTACTTATTAGAAGTCTAAATTTAAGGAAATGAAGTCATTAGATTTAGTCTAGCAGAAGAAAAAATAAACTTTCCATATCTGACTATTATTTTGTATTTTCTGCATTACCTTAGGTTACTATGCAAATAATTTGTTCTATATTTAGCTGCCAACCTGGCAGGCAGTATAGGTTGGTAGCTAAGGAGTTATATTTAAACCACAAGAATAGTTGTGTCAAATATTTGAAATATCTATGTGCTTCAATTTAAATATTTTCAGTGTATATATTATCAATTGTATTAGAAATTTGTCATTTTTCATTTACATTTTAATTAATGCCTTTATCCAAGGTGTTCATCATCAAGCATTCATCAACAGCTAGCGTCTTCAATGCGTATAACATATACTGTACTTCTTATCTACAATATTTCAACTGAGCCTCCTTTTACTTATCTGTCTGCTTTTGAATTGCCCACTGAAATGGAAAGATCTGCCACTTGTCAACTTGATCCCATGCCTCCTCAATTGGTAAAAGCCTGCTTGGCTTCACTTTCTTCGCTTGTAACTTATGTCATTCAGTCCTTTCTAAGATCTAGTATTGTTCCTTTATCCCTCAAATCTCAATTCTACCATTCATTTCCATTCATTTAAAAAAATCTTTAAAAAATATTTGCAGTACAGATTAATGTTCATCATAATAACCTTTTTGAGACATGTCAATCTGGTTTCTATCCCAAACATAATATGGAAACAGCTTTGGTAAAGGTCACCAATGATCTATCAATGGCTGCTGATGCTGGGCTTTTAACAATCCTTGTCCTACTTGACCTGAGTGCAGCCTTTGATACTGTATCACACAGAACTTTGTTGAATCGGTGAGCGACTGATACTTCCCTCATTTGGTTTACTTCTTACCTATCTAATCATACTCAGTTTGTTCAGCTAAAAGACTATCGATCACAATCCCTTACAGTCACTAGTGCTGTTCCCCAGGTATCAGTTACTGTTTATAATATATCTACTCCCTTTAGGTGACATATTTAAGAAATTTGGAATTAATTTCCATTGCTATGCAAAGCCCAACTCTGTCCATCCTCTTTCTTTTCCTGACTGTCTACTTGGACTTGGTTTTCCTCCAATTTCCTTCAACTCATCAGCCCTAAGACAGAGGTTCTCCTCATTGGCTGTGAGTCTACTTTATTCAAATCTAGTAGTTTTTCACTTGATACCTCAGTCTCCTCCCTCTCTTCAGGTTAAGAGTTAGTAGAGTACCCTGACTTTTGAATCCCATATCAATAATCCATCCATCCATTTTCCAACCCGCTGAATCTGAACACAGGGTCACGGGGGTCTGCTGGAGCCAATCCAGCCAACACAGGGCACAAGGCAGGAACCAATACTGGGCAGGGTGTCAACCCACTGCAGGACACACACAAACACACCCACACACCAAGCACACACTAGGGCCAATCCACCTAACCTGCATGTCTTTGGACTGTGGGTAGAAATCGGAGCGTCCGGAGGAAACCCACACAGACACGGGGAGAACATGCAAACTCCACGCAGGGAGGACCCGGGAAGCGAACTTGGGTCTCCTAACTGCGTGCCGCCCATATCAATAATGTTATATGGAAATCTTTTTTTCCTGTCCATAGCATTGCATGTCTGTGACCCTCCCTTATACCAAATTGCACTGCAATCCTTACTCTTGCGTTGGTCAATTCCCGCAATGATTATTTTAATTCTGTTCTCTTTGGTCTCCCGAAAAAGCTTCTTCATAACTTCCAGCTTGTTCAGAACTCAGATGCCTGTATTATACTCATACTCCCTCCACACGACACATTACTTCAGTTCACTTAAACAGTTCCATTGGCTTCCTGTAAAATTCTGCATTGATTTTAACATTCTTTTATTTACCTCCAGTGCACTCCACTACCTTGCTCCATTACACCTTTCTGACCTGAAACATGTCTAAACTTCTCATCTCTGGAACTCTCCACCACAAAACATTCGGAATATAGATTTCCTGTCTATTTTCAAGTCCCATCTCAATACACACTTACTTAGACTGGCTTACACTATATGACCTTAGGCTGTATTTTTTTTTTGCTTTGTTTATTTTCAGTTTCATAGATATATGTGAATGTGTATCTTTACATGCGTCTTTGTTTATTATTGGTTTTGTGATTTTATTGTTTCTACATTGTCCGTGGGTGTTTAGAAAGGAACCTGAAGAAAAATGTATTATTATTAAGTAATTTGCACATGGTTACACAGTGTCAGTAGCAGAATTTGAACCCAAAACCTCTAGATCTGAGGTCCAAAGTCTGAACCACCGTGCTACACTTCCTGCCTATTTTTTACTTTTTGATAGAAGTCCATAGAGGGATAGATCCCCAGTGAAAGATTAGAATCATGTTCATAATCACTGACATTAAATTGACTTGAACAAAACCCCACTTATAATTGAAATTTGTCACTTTTAGGCTTTTGGAAGTGGCACTTAGAGGGTAGAACCACCGGTAAAGAATGACATTATGAAAAATACTATCAGATTTGTGATCAGAAACTTTAAAAGAGAATAAAACAACACTCTACATGCCTATATTACAAATCCTTATATTACCCAAGTTTTGTGAAAAGGAGTAGTTTGACTCCTTGTATCCCATTAAGGTGTGAATCCCTGGGGTATTTGATGAAGAATGCACAACTTCTGATCATTTTTGCTGAAGACAACTATATGATGACACTTTACCATAAGGATGTAATTTCCTACACAAAATATATAAAGTGGTCTAAAAATTAAGGGGTTTTCATGCCTAGTGGGACAAAAATAGGGTGGAACCCTCAAAAAGCTCAGTGTCTTGCATAACAAGAAATCAAGACATGTAGAATGGAATGTCATATGTGAGAGTTTTCTTTTACCAGTAAATCAGGAGGCGCCGGACATTAAAACAACCAAAGTAATTTTAAAGTGTTCATAAGTAATCACATAATATAAAACAATGTTATATATAAACGTCTACACATGGAAGTGTGTCTGTCTGTCCGGCCTAGAAGTGAGAGGTGGAGCTGAGGTAACAGTTCCGCCTCTGAGGAAACAGAAAACTTGCTTAGCCGCTAATAACACAAACGAGGTGAGCACGCCAGCAAAATGAAACCTCAGAAGAAAGACAAAGTTGCTTAGCCATTAACATCAGCAAAACGGAGTATCCCTTTTACTTTTTCTTCAAACGCTAATGCACAAGCGAGGTGAGCATTTCGGCAAGACAAATCTGAAGGAGAGATGCCCAGAGTAGTTCCTTTCAATTACCTGACATCTCTACATTTAAATTTTTTTACTGACAATTTGAATAGTTTCTAGGACCCTGGGCTTTTTACAGCACGGGCTTACATAGATAGTATAATATAAGAGGGTAGGAAAGGCACGTTGGCGTGTTCTTGTGAAAATAACAATGTACTTTAATACTTAAGTGATTAGTATGAATAAACATGATTACATTAATTTAAATACTATTCTTCTGCAACTATTCAGTATAAAGCAGGTTTGGAAGATGGATGGATAAATAAAAAAGTGCAGGTTATACTTCTTCTACATGGAAAGCAGTGGCTTAAAACTATTTTGTTTTTTATCTCTTAGTTTTACCAATGGCTTCTAAGAGCTGCTACGAGGAATGTTCTTAATGTTTTTAACTACCTTAGCTTTTCTTTTAATTAAAGAGAAATTGTAAATTTAAAGAAAAATGCAGATCAGGCACAAAAATTTTGTTAGGAGCTGAACCAATGCTTGAGAAACTTTACACTGCAACAACATCATTGTAATATTTTTTCCATCTGTTTATTACCCCTACCTTAATCTCACAATGCCAGATGTGATCCTCAAAACAAGCATCCATGCCTGGGGGCAACTCGTTAAAAGGTTTATAGTTAATAGTAGAGAAATCTGCCACTGCAAAGACTACACAAATGGCTTCTTCTTAAAAACACTCTACCAATTACTGCAGTACATGCACGCTTTAGGGGGGAAGCAATAAAACTGAAGACTTCACACTAAGAGAAAATACAGAGTTAAAATTGCTCTTATCATTTCAGGAACTCAGTAGCACAAGGTAACTGAAGCTTAATGATTCAGGTGTACATGATAATTGTCACAGCAACAGAAAAGACTGACAGACAGACTCACACACATAGGCCACTGAAGCTACTTGGCACCACTCATTTGAGAAGTGCTTCTGTCTGGTGTGATATCTTTTTGCTATTTTGACTATTGCATCACTATATGGCAACACAACGGCAAATAGAGTTTAGATATCATTGTGGTCTATGCATATAGTACATGTTAAAATGCTGCGGCAGGGCATGTTTACATTTCCAATTCAACAGGAATGTTAACTTATTTTAGCTATTCATTTAAGTGTGCAGGCAGAAGGAGGATGCTGTGCAGTTTTGTGTTTGATGTGATGTCATTATGCAGATTCATTGATTCCAGTGTTTTAAGTACTGAAATCTGTATCTCCTGTTTATCTTTGTTATCAGATCTCTTAATGGCAGTCATTTTCACCATCTTTTGACGGGGTGTAATTAATTCTGATATTATTAATCTATTATAGAAATCAATCTTATGCTGCACATTTTAAACCATTAATTTTATGCACATTTTATGATCCTGTGATGATTTGATGCACATCATTATTATAAATATATAATTTTTCATTCTTTGTTCTCAAAACTGAAAAGTGTGGCTAACAAGTTGTGATGAGCGAACGTCATAGAGTTCGCTTCCCCATGTGTTCATAGAAATCACAACAATGTTCAGGAATGGCACCAAAGTTGACGAAATGCATTTGAAGTCATTGTGAAAGGAGGAACTGAAATATTTTCGAGAGAGTTATAAAGTTGCAATGGTTTTTTAAATGTCTAGGGAAGCATCTTGCAACTATGCAGGACAGATTAATGTGGCCAAAAATGTGATCTGTGCTGTTAGAGAGCAGTGCTAACCACTTTGCCACTATGTCTTAGACATCAAAATATGCAGACAGACAATAAACACAAAAAATACAGAAAATGTCCACAAACTAGCAATAAATTAAAATAAAAAATATATTATTGTCCTCACAGAGTTCCAATCTTTGAAGCACTGGTGGCATGGGACTGGTTGTCCCATAGTTTGTCTCAGCTTCACACAGTACAGATGTTTTGCACTTTTTTCTTCCATCCATAGAAACACCTTGTGTATAGTAGTACATCTTTTGTTATTATTATGATTATTATGTACAGGGTGATTCAAAATTATGTTAACACTAATGGTACTGCTATGTATATATTTATATAAAATTTTTGTGGACAATTTATATGTCACATACTGTATGGTACATGTGTTGAACATGATGGAGAACAGGTTGAGACATTCCTGTAAATCATCTTGCAAATTTGTGAATAAATTGTTTCTGCCATTTAAAGGTTAATAATAATTTTGACTCACCCTTTATTTGCTGACTCAGGTTAAGGCAGGGCTACATTAAGTTTTGTTTTGACTGATTGCTGCACAGCTTGGGTAGTTTTGCATATATTCAGCTGACATTGCAAAATTAGCCATGTGGTGCAACAGCTGGTCAGTGATCACACAGGGATCAGTGTTATACTGTATATTTAGCAGAAGTACTTATAATATTCTTATTATCGTCAGCTAATGTAGCCCTCAAAAAAAATGTTGCTAGTGTTTTTTTTGTTGCTGTTGTTTTGTTTTTTGTTTTAAATGCATGCAGAGATTGCCATCATGCATGCACAAAGAAGATTGTAGATGGAGTACACTTGCAGTATGGATGAAAGTTACCCTTCAAGATTTTACTGTATGCCTTGAATCTTATACTGTGCACTGTAGAGGGTGAAATTGCCAAACTCCTATTGATTTGTCTTTCAAGAACATAATTCTCAAAGTGCTGAACTATTCACTTAGACATCTCTTGGCAGATTGACAAATAATAACACATCCCTGCTCGTGAAAGGCTAAGCATTTTTGGAGGCTCTTCATATAGTATAACATGTCTACCTCACCTGTTTAACATCACCTATTTCACATTACTATGTTATTTTAACTTATCGCATCATTATTAGCCCTAAACTACTCCTGTCCCATCTTTTCAGGAATTTGTTGCAGGTATCATTGCAACTATATTGCCTTCTAATAAAGTTTAATGTTTCAGAATAAACATATACCATCAAAACACTGCAGATAATTAGGTAAAGCATGAAATACCTTGTATTTATACTGTTTTTGACTGAATACAAGTCAAAGTTATATTACAAATCACTCCTTTTTTTTTTTATTTGCATTTTCCATACTGTCCCATGTTTTTTGGAAGTGGAGTTATAATTATTGATTCTATTTGCTGCACACTACAACTTCAGAATCAGTGCTGTATTGATTATGATTAGTTATATAAATATGTTATGGACTACACAGTGTCTTGTATAATAATTGGCAATTATCAGAATTAGTTATATTACATTGACGCTAAATATTATCAGAACATGGACAATTATTATAATATGCTAGCTACAGTACATCTTTTTCAAGGTAACAACTGTAAGACAGATGTTTTGCTCTGTTGATGTCTGTCATAATATGAAGCAATATAAGTAAAATTAAAAAGATTCAATAAAGCCAGCCACAGGGGATGCACAAACTAGTGTGTTTCTTTGTGCTGGTCCCAAGCCCGGATAAATGGGGAGGGTTACGTCAGGAAGGGCATCCATTGTAAAAATTTGCCAAATCAATATGTGGACAACAATACAAATTTCCATACCGGATCAGTCGAACCCCGCGTTAACAATGACTGCCAGCAGTACTATTAGCCAACAGGGTGCTGGCGGAAATTGGGCTACTGTTGACCGAAGAAGGAGAAGAAGAGCGGGAGAGGTGTCCGGAGGCAGGAGGAGAGGAGGAAAGTAAAGACAGTGGAACTGAGGGTAGGAACTTTGAATGTTGGCAGTATGACTGGTAATGGGAGCGAGATAGCAGATATGATGGAGAGAAGGAAGGTTGATATATTGTGCGTGCAAGAGACTAAATGGAAGGGGAGTAAGGCCAGGTGGATTGGAGGTGGATTCAAATTGTTCTATCATGTTGTGGAAAGGAGGAAAATTGGATAGGAGTTATTCTGAAGGAATAGTACGTCAAGAGTGTTTAGGAGATGAAAAGAGTGTCAGGCAGAGTAATGACTATGAAGCTGGAAATTGGAGGTGGGATGATGAATGTTGTTAGTCCATATGCACTGCAAGTTGGGTATGCAAATCTGAAAGAAGATTTTTGGAGTGAGTTGGATGAAGTGATGAACAGTGTACCCAAGGGACAGAAAGTGGTTATTGGAGCAGATTTCAATGGGCATGTTGGTGAAGGGAACAGTGGAGACGAGGAGGTGATGGGTAGGTATGGTGTCAAGAAGAGGAATGAAGAAGTTCAGAGGATAGTGGGTTTTGCCAAAAGGATAGACATGGCTGTGGTAAATATGTATTTTAAGAAGAGGGAGGAACATCGGGTTACATACAAGAGTGGAGGAAGATGCACACAGGTAGATTACATCCTATGCAGAACAGTTGATCTGAAAAAGAGTGAAGACTGCAAAGTGGTGGCAGCGGAAAGTGTAGTTAAGCAGCAAAGGATGGTGGTCTGTGGGATGACGTTGGAGATCAAGAAGAGGAAGAGAATGAGGGCAGAGCCAAGGATCATATGGTGGAAGTTGAAAAAGGAAGACTGCAAGGTTGAGTTTAGGGAGGTGGTGAGACAGGCACTGGTTGGCAGTGAAGAGTTACCAGACAGCTGGGAAACTACAGCAGATGTAGTAAGGGTGACAGCAAGAAGGGTGCTTTGCGTGACATCTGGAAAGAGAAAGGAGGTAAAGGAAACATGGTGGAGGAATGAGCAAATACAGGAGAGTATACAGAGGAAGAGAATGGCAAAGAAGAAGTGGGATAGTCAGAGAGATGCAGAAAGTAGACAAGAGTACAAGGAGATAAGGTAGAAGGTGAAGAGAGAGGTGGCGAAGGCTAAAGAAAAGGCTTATGATGAGTTGTATGAGAGGTTGGACACTAAGGAGGGAGAAAAGGACCTGTACTGATTGGCTAGACAGAGGGTCCAAGCTGGCAAAGATGTGCATCAGGTTAGGGTGATAAAGGATAAAGATGGAAACATACTCACAAGCGAGGAGAGTGTGTTGAGCAGATGGAAAGAGTACTTTAAGAGGCTGATGAATGAAGAGTACGAGAGAGAGAAAAGGTTGGATAATGTGGAGATAGTGAATCAGGAAGTGCAACGGATTAGCAAGGAGGAATTAAGGACAGCTAAGGAAAGGATGAAAAATGGAAAGGTCGTTGGTCCAGATGACATACCTATGGAAGCATGGACGTGTTTACGAGAGATGACAGTGGAGTTTTTAACTATATTGTTTAATGGAATCTTGGAAAGTGAGAGGATGCCTGAGGAGTGTACTGGTGCTGATATTTAAGAATAAGGGGGATGTGCAGGACTGCAGTAACTACAGGGGAATAAAACTGATGAGCCACAGCATGAAGTTATGGGAAAGAGTAGTGTAAGCTAGGTTAAGAAGTGAGGTGATGATTAGTGAGCAGCAGTATGGTTTCATGCCAAAAAAGAGCACCACAGATGCAATATTTGCTCTGAGGATGTTGATGAAGAAGTTTAGAGAAGACCAGAAGGATTTGCATTGCGTCTTTGTAGACCTAGAGAAAGCATATGACAGGGTGCCTCAGGAGGAGCTGTGGTATTGTATGAGGAAGTCGGGAGTGGCAGAGAATTATGTAAGAGTTGTACAGCATTTGTACAAGGGAAGTGTGACAGTGGTGAGGTCTGTGGTAGGAGCGACAGATGCATTCAAATTGGAAGTGGGATTACATCAGGGATCAGCTATTAGCCCTTTCTTATTTGCAATGGTGATGGACAGGTTTTGACAGACGAGATTAGACAGGAGTCCCCTTGGACTAAGATGTTTGCTGATGACATTGTGATTTGTAGCAATATTAGGGAGCAGGTTGAGGAGACCCTGGAGAGGTGGAGATATGCTCTAGAGAGGAGAGGAATGAAGGTCAGTAGGAACAAGACAAAATACATGTGTGTAAATGAGAGGGAGTACAGTTGGCAAAGGTGGATGAGTTTAAATACTTGGGATCAACAGTACAGAGTAATGGGGATTGTGGAAGAGAGGTGAAGAAGAGAGTGCTGGCAGGGTGGAACGGTTGGGGAAGAGTGTCATGAGTAATTTGTGACAGACGGGTATCAGCAAGAGTGAAAGGGAAGGTCTACAGGATGGTAGTGAGACCAGCTACGTTATATGGGTTGGAGACGGTAGTACGGACCAGAAAGCAGGAGACAGACCTGGAGGTAGCAGAGTTAAAGATGCTAAGATTTGCACTGGGTGTGACGAGGATGGATAGGATTAGAAATGAGTACATTAGAGGGTCAGGTGAAGTTGTACGGTTGGGAAACAAAGTCAGAGAGGCGAGATTGCATTGGTTTGGACATGTTCAGCAGAGAGATGCTGGGTATATTGGGAGAAGGATGCTAAGAATAGAGCTGCCAGGGAAGAGGAAAAGGGGAAGGCCAAAGCAAAGGTTTATGGATGTGGTGAGAGAGGACATGCAGGTGATGGGTGTAACAGAACAAGATGTAGAGGACAGAAAGATATGGAAGAAGATGATCCGCTGTGGCAACCCCTGACGGGAGCAGCCGAAAGAAGAAGAAGAAGAAGAAGGCAAATGAGCCTTGCAGCAGGAGAGATGATTTTGCATTCAGTAAATACAAAGAACAAATAGAGCATTTAGACATTTTGAAATTCTTTAAAGTCTTTTGCAATTATTAGACAAGAAGTTGGCATAAAAGACAGAGATTAATTACATCCATCCCTCTTCTTTCAATATTGCTGGAGATCACCCATACACCAAGAGAGTCGGCAATTTGCCTTTGGCATCTGAAACACTTCAGACAGAAACGTGTGGCAGGAAACCATGATAGCATTCCAAGCCTCCAGCATTTCCAAAGCTACAGGACCATGTAAACACATATATAAAGCAAAACATTGGCTAAACCCTCATTTCTGTGTGAATTTATTTGGCTACATTTTCTTCTTTTCTCAGACCTTCTGCCTTATGCTATAAGTTAATAATTTTTATGAAATTTTATGAGAAGCTAATTTGTGCCAAAACCCACAGCAAGTTCACTTTAACTTACAACGTTTTATGTTTTACAGACATGGTTACAACTTTGTTGTAATGTTGCCAGCTGGAGCTTCAAGCATTGATGTCAGACAAAGAGGCTACAAAGGAATGGTCAATGATGACAACTATCTTGCTGTTAAAAACGGCCAAGGAAAATATTTGTTAAATGGGAACTATGTTGTCTCAGCAGTTGAGAGGGACATCATGGTAAAGGGAAGCTTGCTCCGTTACAGTGGAACCACCACCTCTGTAGAAATGTTACAGGCTTTCAGGCCACTTCAAGAATCTTTAACCATTGAAGTCTTGTCAGTGGGGAAAATGACACCCCCACGTATTCGTTATTCATTTTATTTACCAAAGGACAACAAAGAGGAAAAGTCATCATTCAAAAAGGATGGAATGAACAGCTCCCTTAACAAAGAAATGGTGGATACTAACCAGGTAGAGGTCAAGAAACCGGAATATAAAAGACCTTTGTGTAAGTGGGTCACAGGTAGTTGGGATGATTGCTCTGTGACTTGTGGGAATGGATTGCAAAAGAGAACAGTGGAATGTCGTGATAACAATGGCATATCAGCTACAGACTGTGACATGTCCCTGCGTCCGGTGGACCTTCGAATATGTGGAGATCCATGCCCATTGTGGAACATCGGGGAATGGTCCCCTTGCTCTAAGACTTGTGGTAAAGGATTTAAGAGACGTACTTTACGCTGCATGACCCAGACAGGACTATATCTGCCAAGAGAGCATTGCAATATCAAGAAAAAACCACAGGAGCTGGACTTTTGTACATTGCGATCGTGCTAGCAGGTTCTGCAAATGGTGGGGGCTTTTTATTTGATAGTTGGGCTTCATCGAATACATTTCAAAGAAAATCTTAGCATGCAGGCAGAATTTCATTTTTTTTCTTGGGCATCTGTCTGCAGAAGACATATAATAGGAAACTTTAAAGCCGGGAGGATAACGAGAGTAAGATGTAGGAGTTAATGTCCATTAATTTCAAATCAAATAAAATTGGAGTTTCACATTCAGCACATCTACCTCTGATGTAAAATTTAAATAATATAATTTGGAAGCAAATTATTTTTAAGTATTTTGCTTTTAAAATGTTGAAGCTTTTGGATATCAACACAAAACCTCAACTCTTCAAAAGAAAGAAACATGTAAGAAATGCACAAACTCCTTATATTAGACTTTCTCCCTGAGTGCATTAGAGTATAGTTTAAAGCCCAGTAGCTGTAGAGGTTACATAATCATTTTGACAAACACCAATGTGTATAGCCATAATCACAGATCAAAGAATGCATACAACATTCTGAACACAAATAATTCTGTTATCATGTTTTAAATCTCAATATTTAGATTACTCAGAATGCTGAATTCTTAGCAAAATATCCAGCTAGCAGAGAAAAGCTTGTTTATGTAAATATATGGTGGATTTTGCTCTGGTGCTCATTTTAAATACATTGCTCTTCAAGCAGCATGCAACCATTAACAGCATACTGTTGAGCAGACAGACATGTTCATCATTGAATCATTGATGTTTTACTTTACATGCTGTACTGTAGGTCATTTCACAGTGAAAGCATTGCTATCCTTTTAAATACCTCAAAAATGAAATTATTGCAAAAACAGGTGAAATGAAATAGATGTAAATTAAAAATATCTGTCTAATGTTAAACAAATGAAGGTTTAAGCTGTAACTAGAAAAATCTTTTTAAGGAATATGACATCATTTCATTCATTCTGTGAATTGATTTTTCTAGTACTGAGTGACACAGAGGTAAATCTTGTACTGGCTTCAAAAGATGCATGCTAAGAAATAACCCAGAATTATGAACTGGTGTACACAGTGACAATCATACAAGGCCAATTTGAGTCGCCAATCAGCATTGGTCTTTGGGCTATACGAGGAAATCTGAGCACCCAGACTAATCCTAAAAATACCGTGAAGAACAAATAAGGGACTTAATAACCAAAGAAAAGTTGCGGTGCCAGCTGGGTCACCCATTTACTGCCAGTGTAGAAAGCTTCTCTAAATTATCTGCTCTCTTGAGCAGGCCTGGGTTGGGGAGCTCTGTTTTGCATCCCCTGACTGTGATGCCATCTTCTAGGAGCCCTTGAATTTATATTGTCCCGATCAGAAGAAGCATGGTTTAGTTGACTTGGGGCATAGTCCTCCTTGGTTGGCTTCCTGGAAGTACAGAGGGGGAAACAGATGGCATTAATAGCATTATTGCATACTTTGTCTGAGCCTGGAAGGTGATCCTTAGGCACCCATGCATGACAATACACAGTAGATGGTGTACACTCAATATGGAAGGCACAACTAAGTGGAATCTAAAGCACTAGAAGACAATAATGCTATGCATTGCAAATTTTACATCAGAAACTTTATATACTGTAAATGTGCATTCAAAAAGGCAATCAAAATAACTTTAAATCACCAGCGGTATAAAAGTTTTATGCAACTGGTTTTAGTACAATTTATAGCAAATAATTTTGAAACTTTGGTAGATACAGTACATTAGAATAATTGTACAGCTGTAACTAAGAAAGAAACTTAATTCTGCCACCCATTAATCACATGTGTACTTACTGGTCAATTACTGTGTAACGACCGGCATTGGTACATGAATACAATATACCTGCAGTAAAACATGAGTATCATTTTTACTGATAGTACTTTTTATTGCTTCATTCGTACTCAGTTGCGTAGTTACAGGTATAATGTAATTGTGATTTACACATATTATTTAAACAAATACAGTTATACATTAAAACATGCAAAGAAATAGACTAATTTTAGTACCACTTAACTTTACACACTTTTAACGTTTACAATAAATATTATTTGTTTAATACTGAGTACTGTAAAAAAAAAAAAAAACATCCATATTAAATTATCTGGCTGTCTTTGAATCAATACCTGCTAACTTAAATAAGGTATTCACACTCCCTATAAAACTGATGATTAAAGTATACTACTAAAGTCACACTGGAGATTCATCTTTTATTAATAATATTAGAAAACTTCTGTTGCACTAAACCAATATTCCCAGAAAATATACTAATTCAAGGAATAGCTAAAAAACACAGACTTGACAAAGCACAGAAGAAAAATCTGAAAAGAATATGTAAACACCTCCGTAGTGACAACAAAAGAGTATGCTCTTGCAGCAATGATAATCTTTCTTAAAAGCAATTATGATGTTAAACAATAGTAAAATGGTTTCAGAGCTTTCTAACAGTGCAATGAACAGCCCGACATTCTTAAAGGAATTGATCTTAGTATTTCACTTAAATACAAACATTATTCATATGCTGTGATAGTGTCTCTTGTGTAAGAATATTCAAAAGTAAATATGAATGGATATTGTGACTAAATGAATTAAATGGTTTGTTGCTTCATGTGAGCATGTTAATACTAGTAGATGTGAAAACCATCAATTTCCCTAGAAACATTAATGCATTATTAAGTAATAATTGCAAAACATTCACCTTTTTAAATTTCAAACACTTTTCATCATCTATTAAGTAAACCGTGTTATAAACATGTGTCTCTTACACACATGGGACAGACAAATAAAAATTACAAATAGAGGCTCATAAAATGACACCAAAAATAACCCTTAGCTGCCCCACTGGGTTTACCAACTGTCACGTGTCCCATTAGTCCACAGCATTGGGTTTTCACTTTTTCCATTTCACCAAAGTTTGACCATTGTAATTGTTTTCTTTCCCCTAAAGCCATTCTGCCTTCATTAACGTAATTAAGCAGCGTCCTAATATTTGTTGTTTGCTCTGCTACTGAATGTCTTACATATCTTTGAAGTTCCTTTAGGTTCTGCCAACTAGGATTCACTTGATTTTGATCAGCTTTTTAATAGCAAGTCTTAATTTTTCCTTGTTTTGTTTTGACCTACATTTTCATTGTTCTAGAATCACTGAATTTTGTATATCATTGCTCTTTAGATACAGCCTTATAAAAGTCATGTAAATAGTCATGTCACTAGGGTTCAGAAGTTAAACTGAAAGTCCTGAGGTTCTACCATATCTATTTTTTCATTTCCGAAAGCCAATAATCATATCAATAAGGTTTTTGTGTAAGCCAGTGTTCATAAAATTTTCATTTTATCTTATCTAATTAATTAATTAAATAGTGAATTAAATACATTTATATCACGCCTTCCTAATCTATTCAAAGCACTTTACATAGATAGTGGGGAACTACTTTAACAATGACCAATATGTAGTATCCACTGATGCAACCGCAGCCATTCTTGTGTTAGTACACTCACCACACATTAGCTATTAGGTGATGATGGGTTAAAAAAGATAATTAGCCAAGGACAGGTTATGAATAGAGGGCCAGAATGACCAGGCTAAAGTAGGCAATTTAGCCAGGATATTTTGAAAGACACCCAAGGATGTTTTATGACCACAGATAGTCACATAAGTTTTACGTGTCATCCAAAGAATGGTGCCAAATTTTACAGAACATTGTTCCTGTCACTGCACTGAGGCTTTGGGATCCACATATAGAGCACAGGTTAAAGGGTAAACTCCCCCATTGACCTGACCAACACCTCTTCCAGCAGCAACCCCACATTTTCTTAGGTGGTCTCCTATTCAAATACTGTACGGGCCCAAACATGTTTGTATGAGGTGGATTACCTGTTCTGAAGTACAGGTGCTGCTGACCATCTTATTTCTTTATCACTGTTGTACCTATAAAAAGGGAGACACAGGCTAAGAATAGCCACATGTTTGTATTCCTTAACATCACTTAAAAACCTCTCATTAGCTTATACAGGCATCCTTTCCCTGATGCTGCTATCTCTGCATATAAATACTAGAAATCTGTAAATCAGTACCTTTTTGCTCTTTCTATTGTAAATGCCTAATTTTGTGTAGAATATCCATTTATCTATATGAGCAATACAATATAACAATCAAGTCATTTTTATAACATTTTGATCATGTAAATTTGTTTTCAGCTTTCAGCTGGTGGCCCATGGTCAAAAATTTGTTAAATATTAATTAAGTCCCAGAAACAGTTTTCCATCACTGGTTCAGTACAACAAATTTAATGTACAGAATCTGTCCCTGAAGAGAAGGGACAAACTTAAGGACATTGATAATGACTAGCAAATATTAATGACTACACAATTGTTTTGTTTTTGATTTTGTTTAGTTGCATTTAGTCCTTAGAGATACACAATGTGCCCAAATGTTCTGCTAGAGTACAAAAATATCAATTGGTAAAACAATCAGACTTGGACAAAAATTTTGAAAAAAAAAATAAAAATTGTAAAAGAAATTTAAACCACGTACCAAAAAACACCGGAAACGATCAAGAAAGAAACCTTAATTTGTTTCATTTTATATTTGTAAATGAAATCATTTAATTTACACATTAAAAAAGGAAAAGCATAATGTGTAATCTCATACATGAGACAAACTTCCATCATCCCGACCAGTTTGTATTTTATTTGTCAGAGAGTAAAACCACATAATCCATACACACTTCAGTCATCTGCTTTGTTAAACATTTTATTCAAGAATAATTGTTATTAATACAGAAACTATATCATTATAATCTTTAAGTTTACTGAGAGGTGTGAAAACAAAGCACACAAGTTGTTGTTAAGGTTGTTTTTATATTATTTCAATTCAACAATTAATCTAAAAAAACAAATATAAATGAATTACCCTCAGTTGTTAGAATTGCTTAACATGCACATGTTTTTTGCCTCATATTGTCTGAGTATAGTTTAAAAAATAATCATGTGAAACTCAAAATGAAGCACAGACATAATACTGAAATGGCAACAATGTGTTTCTTTAAGTGTAAAAGAAAAATAGATCACAAGCTGTGAAGAAATTTATAATATAAATAATAAATAATATTTATAATTTTGAAAAATGAGTGGAAAACTTTTAGCCCATCAAGATTAGTTAGTTAAGTAATAGCTAAGCCATCCAAATAGCTCATTTAGACATCTTTTAAAAGCTATTAAGATTTCTGCTTTAGCTATTTTTCCCTGCAGTTTTTTAATTTTTTTTGCAGAATCCCACAACCCTTCATCTGAAGAGGTGCTTTCTGGCTTCTGTCTAAAATACAGTATATTTCCCCTGTAATTTCAATTAGTATCCTATCCTCAAGAACATGATTCTCTGTTTAAGTCAAAGAATTCTCCTGGATCTGTTTAATGGTGTCTTTAAGAATGAAGACTTTGATTAACTATACACATAATCCTCTGGCTCTAGATTAAAGAGATTTAATTCCCTTAGCCTGTCAGACCAGAGATGCACTCAATTGCTGTGCTTACAATTGATATCATAGACCATAAATTCATCCATCTATCCATCTTTCTACATTTTGGTCTGTCTTTTATCACAGCAGCATTGGTTACTATGCAGAAAATAAACTTGGTTAGAACACACATTGTGTCATTCATACACCCTCATTCACTCAAAATGATTATTTTTTGCAAATAAATTATGTTATGATGGAATTTACATATGAATTACACACTAGCATCACACACCAGTATTGGTATTTTGTGTTTGTATTAAGGCATCTTTTTAATAGTCTTAATATTAAGAAAGTTTACAACTTGTGGGTAAAAAAATATGAATTAGTCATCTCTTACATCTTTAGTTATTTTGAAAATATCCTACTGCTCATGACTTATAGCAACTTAAAACGAATTGGGGTTAGAAATGTGTTGATGAATTGGATTTTATTCTTATATCCCAGTAAACAGTTTTGACATGTGAAATTAGCTCTCTCTAGTGATCGACTAAATATTTTCACTGCTCACCCTCATTGAAATTATAAATTTATCTATATCTTATATTCTTTTCAGCTTTTCACCAACTGAAACATTCTTCTTTACAAGAGAAGTATTTTACATTCAGAGCTTTATTAGAACAACATGTTAATTTAGAGCATATCTTAGCCAGCCAGACAGATCATGCAGATAAACGTTTGTATTAAAACTTACTTAATTAAAAAGAAGTCATTACTAACTTTCTAATTGGCTTACCTTATCTATCCTTGACTATTTGGCAAGTTTTTGGATAAATGTTTGCTTAGATATTCTCTGATGTTGTACGATAAGTGGGACAGTGGAGAACTGCAGAGTGCCCATCATCAGGTCTTATTGCCTTTATTTCCTTCAGTTGTGACCACAAAGGTATTTGTTGGTGTTCATCTTCTCCATGAACCTGTGGAAATCCACTAGCCTGTTACATCCTACCTACTAAATGTCTTCATTTGTTATACTGAAATAAGTTTCAAAGCAGAATTTGTAGCATAACAAAAAATAACAAATTTAAACAATGGAAAACTTTTCAGTGAGATCAGAGTATTTCTCTAATTTTAATGCCGGAGTACAATAATCAAAAACTGATGAAACTTAGAAAGTTCCTTGAAGACAAAACTATACATTTTGTTAAAAAGCTTCAACTCATGTTTTTCCCTAGCTATTACCACCAGCTGACTGATAGTTTTCGTATACTTTCCTATTTTCTTTTTGATGCGTACAATATTTGTGTGAGAACTTCTGCTTTTCATGAGGACTGGACACTTACTAAAATGTGTTTCAAGAATTACTCTGCAGTGTAGATGGGGCAGGCAGACACCTCATATAGTCATAAATTTATTTCAATCTAGTACACGCCTTAGTAGAATTCGGTTTACACAGTACTGTTCTTATTTCAATAAACTGTTTTGCAACACTGCCATCTTTTAAACTCTGTTGAAAATCTTTCTTGGTGCTGGTTTGAAATGAAATCGCTCTTATTTTCATCAATTGACCAAATTAACTGTAAAATTGTTCAGCCTGACTTGTGGTTTTCAAAACAAGGGATAAATGGCCCAAGAGGCATGAAGACCCTGAAACTAAAGCATACTGTAATCTCTCAGTACATTATTAACTAGTGTTTAATTTATACACTATTTCTTTTGGGAAAATATTTGAAAAGCAAATGCATGGTTGCACTGAAGACTCAATTACATGTATACTGACTTGAAATTAAGATAATAAAATGTTCACTTTTTAAGCAGTTTTATCAGTCATGGAAATAAAAATAATGAATGTGTCAGTAGTGCCAAAATATGAAAATGTTGCTTAGCATCACCCATGTATTTCAAATGTTGTTGACCTTTGGCTTCCAAATACTGTGTACTGATGTAATGTTTTGTAACTATTTGTAACAAGGACTCCTATAATCTTTTGAGTTATAGTTTTGCATTTTGGTTGTTTACTTTGGTTCAGAGGGATTACATCTCCATCTAAAAGATGGTTCCTATTATACTGGGAATTTAATTTTGTTTCTTTTGCACTTTACATTGCAAAAGACTGATGTACAAGCTTTTCTGTATACTATGTATACATCCATTGGGCTGGATTCAAATAAATAATGTAAATATTCTTGTAGTTCACAGTTGAATTCTGTCTTCTTCTTTTTTTAAATAATATGAGTTCATATTCCATCTATTATGCAATTTATATTAATAACATTTTCACCTGTTCGTTAAAGGTAAGGAATGAGCAGTTGCCCAAGTGGAAGAGTTCTAGTGACTGAAGGGATACACAAGTGACGGTATAGATAATCATGAAACTGACACACAAACCTGGCAGAGGCAGCAAATTTACAGACATTGGTTTTTACCATGGTACTAAGGTCTATGCCCTCCTTCTCACAGATGGTCTTCTAGGTAGTATCTAAAAGAATACAATAACAAGTAAAATTGGCCAGAATTAACTTCATGGGTAGAGTTGCTGGGCTTAGACAATGTGATAAGGTGATGAACTCAGAGAAGAACTACTGCTTCCCTAGATCAATAGGGGACAGATCAGGTGGTTTTGGATATTATTTTTCTGCTGCAATTAATATCACACTGCAGACCCCTGTGACCCTGTGTTAGGATATGGATGATGGATGGATTAATATGACAAATACACTGTGAGATTGTTGATATTGGGGTTTAAATAAAAGTCATATGCAGATCAGGGTAATTTATATTCTTTTAACCTTAGTTAGCTCAGTAGCTCTAAAATGTAATTACATGCATTATGAAATTATTAGTTGATCTTCAGCATTCTGATATGTGACTGGCGTTCACTTAACTTGGTACTACAAAACCTCTTATAAATGTGAAATTTATGCCTGTCACTTAATCATGCAAAGTGGTTTACGTTAACACACTGATATTGTCTTTATTGTTTAAGTTTCACATCAAGCAATGAACATTCAAGGTGCTTCCATTATTAACTGCTGGTTGACTTAATAATAATGAACTATAGCAGCAGATTTGGAAAAGTTCAAATAAATGTTAATATCACTAGGTTCACATAAATGGCCCACAAAAAAACAAAGATGTATTAAATGTTAACATTTATTTATAGTAAAATACTTGTCAATGAATGGCTGATTGAAAGATAACTAGAGATGTTTCTATTCTTTCAATGTATGACTCAGTGTTATTAAATCATCAGAATTACTCCAGTTAAACAGTAAATTGCAGATCTGAGAACTACAGTAAAAATTGTAGGAAAGTGCGATTTCATTTTCTTGCTTGTGCTTTAATGCTTGTGCATTAAAAGTCATTATACTTCCTTAAATTATATACAAAGTATATGAACACTGAGTAACTGCACTGAGGTTGTTATTTTCAAATTTTCCAAATATTAACATTAAATACTAACGTTAAAACATACATATATGCTGCCATCAGGTAGCTAATGATACATTTTCTGTAAATATATAAATTGTGTCTGCAGCATTCAAACAAAAAATTTGACTTTCATTTTGCTTTTATATTTATTAAATCAACAAGCCTGCTAACTAAAATTAAAATGAAGTATTGATCGTAATGAAACAATATGTATGTTTGTATTTTTGTTTATTACATAATTTATATTCTTCCTTTATCAGCTGAAAGAACTCTGTTGGGGAAAATAGTGCTTAGTAAATTAAAAAGTCATTTTATATGATCTTTAAATATGAGTGTCCTTTATTTACATAAAATCTGCAAAAGCACAAAGAAAATATATTTTTTTAAATAGCTCTCACCAACAGTTCCTTCTCTTATTCTCCCATGCATCCCGACCTCCATTACACCCATCCAGCAGCTAGAAAACTCCCATCCGCAGACACAATTTAGCAGTGAGGAATAATATTCTGCAATGAGCCAACCTAGCAGCGAGAATGACCAACTCAAGCACAACACAGGTGAGAATGAGACGAGTGTCTGGTCACACTTATTAGTAATCTAACCTAAGCACAGTTAAAATATCTGACTATACCACCCAGTTTTATTTAGAGTCTGGGAACTCTTTAAATTATTTTAAAAGGCTAAAAAGTTTAGTAAAAAAAATATTCAACTATATCCTAACATTAAGAAACTTTTTACTTTATAGATGATAGCACACAGGTTAGGATTCTCTAAATTTTGTGGTGAGCAAATACACAATGTAAAACACAGCAGCAATTTTAAGAAAAACAACAGTAACTTGTATTACACCAGACAATCCAACAAAAAGATAAAAATAGAAAAGAAACTAAAAATATCAGGAGTGAAAACCCTTTAAAAAGAGAGCACACTTTACACTCTACAGCCCATTAAAATGTAGCAGCAAAGTCCAAGTTGCACACTGTATTACCAAAATGATTATACTTCCAACTGTCCCACTGAGACATTCCCCTGAATGCTTGTTTACCAAAAGAAGTCTTGCATAATCGTTGTCGCTGTCTCTCCCTCGTGGGGTGAGCATTCTCTTTCACTTCTGGGTACCTCATGTTGATACAATGCCCTAAGCATGCCTTGCTTCTCATCCACTGGCTTCCTTATGTCCTCTCTTGAGTCTTCCCTCTTTTGCTTGACCTCCAACCAGTCTCTCTGGTGAAATTATCTCTTCCTACCTAGGGATAGGTGACATTGTCTGTGGTTCCTGCATATTGTCAGCAACATACACTTGTCTGCCTGTGAGGCCCTGCACTCTGCGAGTGATCTTGACAGCATTCTCGGTGGACCATCTCTCTCTTGACCGTCTATCCTCTCATTCCATCCTCTGGCCTTGCTCCATCCCTTCTGCATACGCTCTCTCTCTTTCCACCGTTACCAATCAAAGCAGACAACTCTTTTACAAGACAAATAAATATCTATGTCCTGTAGACAGCCATCAACAATAACCTGTTATAAAATAATTCAGGAAAATTGCCATTTATCATCCCAGTCTCAAACAAAGGGTGCCTATTGCCTCTTAATCTATTGGCTTATACATTATTTATACATTTTTTGGCCTAAGAGAAAAAGAAAACCACCTATTCTAACAAGAATAGTGGCATGATGAGGGAACAAGTTAGGGGTTTGGCACCAAAGTGTTATGGAAAATTATTTATTAATAAAAAAAACAGTCTTGAGCCATTGTTATATATGAACTCCATACATAGTCTTCCTTTATTTACACCAGTTGGTGGGTCTCCATGTGCCTTGTTTAATGCATCAACTAGTTTTATTTACATATAATACCAATGAAGCATTTCAAACACACCGATCAGCATACAGATAAATGGTATAGTCCAGAACCAAACCTTTGTTTTAAGTATTACAGAAAGTCCCAAACTATTTAAACAAATTAAGTGTCATGGGTGGATACTTGGTTAAAAGAAATAAGGCTTCTTATATGTAAACTGCTATCAGAGAACAAAATATAAAGTTAAATGTTAAATATGATCTGATTGTCTAATTTGAATTTGATAGTACAAATCTCAGGATGTCCTAGTTAAACAGGCAGGCAATTTCAAGTATATTTTTCTCTATGAAGTCTTATGTCAGAATTTCTAATGGACAATAAGTTATGTGCATTATTGAAGTCCAGCTAACTCTCTGAAAATCATTCTTAGCTTCTTAGTTACATATTTACCCATTCTATAATTCTTGAAAAAAGAGTTATCCAACTTCACTACCACTTATCTCATAATAATCTATATGAAGAGTTCCAGTCTGGTTTTCGCCCCTCCATAGTACAGAAACAGCACTTCTTAAAATTACCAACGACCTTCCTATGGCTGCTGACTCTGCTTTAATTACTCTTCTCATCCTCCTTGATCTGAGTGTGGCCTATGATACTATTTGTCATACGGGTCCCCTTAATAGATTATCTTTGATTGGAATTACCCACACTCCACTAGATTGGTTCAGATCCTACCTCTCAGGCTGCACTCAGTTCATTCAGATTAAAACTTTCACATCCCAACCCACCGCTGATACTTCAGGTGTGCCCCAGGGTTCTGTCCTGGGGCCTCTTCTTTTTATTTTTTATCTTCTTACCCTTGGCAATATCTTTTGTAAACACTGTATAATATTAATTTTTACTGTTATGCTGAGGACACCCAACACTACCTTGCTAGTAAACCCACTTCTTTTCCACCATCTTCGCTTATTGACTGCATTGCTGAAATTAAATCCTGGTTTTCTTCAAATTTTCTTAAATTAAACAGTGACAAAACTGAGGTACTTCTCATTGGTACAAAATCATCATTATCCAAAGCCGATAATCTTTCACCTGCGATTGATAACTCCTTTCTTTCCCAAGAGTCTGGGTGTCATCCTTGATAGTACTCTATCTTTCCAATCTCACATTAATAACATCACCCGGTCTGCTTACTAATTACTTATTAATCGCATTTGCCCCTCCCTCACTCCCCATACCATTGCCATTCCTGTTCACAGTCTTGTGACTTTTCGTCTGTATTATTGCAATTCACCCCTCTTTTGTCTCTCTAATTTCTTCATAAGCTTCATCTAGTCCAGAATTCTGCTGCTCGCATCATTACTCAAACCCCATCTATTAACCATATTACTCCGGTCTTGCTGTAGCTTCATTGGCTCCCAATTAAGTTTCGAATTGATTTTAAAATTCTTATGTTAACATTTAAGGCCATTCATAACCTCGCCCGTCCATATCTGTCTGACCTTCTTCATGTTTATGAGGTGCCAAACAGGCCATAAATCATATATTTCTGTGTGTAATACATTGGTTTACGTGTGAACACTATTGGTTTATGAATATTTACTATTTGCATGCATACTTAATTGGTTTGCCTGCGTACAATACTGGTTTCATTCATATGAACTATATTGGTTCGTGTCCGTATATTATCGGTTTGTGCGTGAACTATATCCGTTTATACGTGCATATCACTGGTTTCCATATGAACTATATTGATTTGTGTGTGTATATCACTGGTTCCAGTACGTTTGTTATTGGTTTGTGAGTGAACTGCATTGGTTTTCAGGAGAATGTTATCGGTTTGCGTATGAACTATATTGGCTTGCGTTCTGTGACGGTCTAACAATGGATTTGCGTATGCACTATATTGTTTTCAGGCACGTCTTATACTGGTTTCTTGTGGGTAACCTGTCAATTTTGCGCTTGAACTCTGTTGGTTGTATGTGTGTACCATGTCAGTTTCTCGTATGAAACATATTGGTTATGCGTGCGGACCCTATCACAACTCTGTGTATGAACTATATCGGGTTCTGTGTGTGAACTTGTTGTTGGTTATTGGTTGTTCACGTGATCTTCAGTGGAAATGGGCGGGGCAAGAAACAGGAATTCAAGGGCCAGTAGAGTCATGGAGTGTAAAGAGATGTGTCTAGGAGACGCATCTGCGTTTAAACGGCACTATATATTTTTTCCGCTCCATACGTTTGCGAAAGGACTTGGTGGTAATTATTACTATTTAACAGAATTTACCCTTGAGTCTGTAATGAACGCAAGGCTGAAGTTAGGTATGTATTCGGCCGTCTTCTTATTCGGTCCCATCTACATGCTTGCTTGCAGCTTGCAGCTCTACTTGTTCACACAGTATTTGCAAAACTATTACTTAGTCTAAAGGCAAAATATTCACCATTTACGATTGACGTCTTTATGCAACATAACATTAGTTACTACTAGTTAGATTTATTATGCCCAGCGACCCCGCACCGTGCCGCACAGACAGGTGAAGTGACTTGCTGAGGGTCACATAGTGTCAGTTTCAGGACTTGAACCCACGAACAAAGGGTTGAAAGTGTAAAGCCCTAACCGCAATGCTTACACATCTATAGCGTGTATTTTAATTAACTAAACATGTCAATTCTTTGAAAAGCTAAACATTTAACATTTAGGATCTGCATGGGTCAATTACATCATATTGGGCCACCTTACCTTGCACAGTTTTGTGAAAAGACAGATGTAGTGGAGTTTTGCTCTGCCCAGTGCGAGTATCAGGGTGAAACTGACAATGTATTCCCACTTCAATATCAGATTAATGGGATTTACTGTGATATTTAATGGGCACTGTAAAGCGTTAAATCACGTTGGACCACCCTCATTTTCATAGTTTTGTGACATTGACATATATAAACTTGTCCAGGACAGTTCATTTGTTGAATTAGTGTTTAACAATTTTGACCCGTGCAAGACCAAAATGTGGGATATTTATTTTTTTAAATAATAGATCAGTCTGTAATGATGCTGATTAATGTACATGCTGTAGAATATTTTGCCTTGCTGTTATAATAGAATAAGAAGCTGCTTTGCAAAAGCTGTGTGAATAAGTAGCTGACTGGAAGCTTATACTGGGAGTAGCTGGGAGTGAATAAAATGCCATCCAAATGCATACCTAACTTCAGGCCTGTGATCATTTCAGAATTAATGGAAAATACTTGTAAAAAGAATTACCACCAAGCCCTTTCACAAACATACAGTGACGTGCAAAAGTATTCAATCCCTTTAAAAGTCATCCTAATATTCTGCATGACAAAAGATTTGTCCACATATTTATCCATTTGGTATTTTTAATGTGAACTCTTGTGCTGTAACAAAACGTTATCAAACTCCAAATAACTCCAAAAGTGATTGCCTAAGTATTTAAGCCCAACATATTCATATTTTGTCAAGAACCTTTTTGCTGCAGTAACAGCCTTCATTTTTTTGGGGTATGTAAATCAGGAGTGATTCTTCCCTATTCTTCTTGGCATGATTTCGAGGTACACTCTATGTTGGTGGAATGGTATCTCTGAACAGCAGTTTTCAAACAGTTCCCCAGATTCTCAACAGGGTTAAGATTAGGGCTTTGACTTGGCCATTCCAAAACATTCACCTGTCTATTTTTGAGCCATCCCAGTGTCACTTTGGTCTAATGCTTATGGTCTTTGTCATCTTGAAAGATGAATCTTCTCCCGAGCTTTAAATTCATAGCAGACTGGAACGAGTTCTCCTGCAATATTTTGTGGTATTTGGGCCCATCTATTGTCCCTTTAATTCTGACAAGATTCTCAGTCCCAGCACATGAAAAGCATCCCCATAGCAAGATGTTGCCAACACCATATTCCACTGTAGGGCTGGTGTTCCTTGTGGCATGGGCAGTGTTTGTTTTACACCACACATTCGGCACCTCTTTGAAGTCTGAGAAAAAAGTTCTATTTTGGTTTCATTTGACCATAAACCCTTCTCCCCACATTTAACTGGAAAAACGGCATATATGCTTTTATGTGGACCATCTTAAGGAATGGTTTCTTTCTTGCCACCCTCTTGTAGAGGCCTGTTTAATGGTGAGCTCTTGAAATGGTGGACCCCTGCACCTTCACTCCAGTTTCAGCCAAAAAGCATTGCAAACATCTGAGAGTGACAGTTGGATTTCTAGTTTCCTCTCTCTTTAGTTGATGTCTAACTCTGATGTTCAGTCTTAAGGGACGGCCTGTTCTAGTAAGAGTCTCGGTGCTGTGATGAACATTCCACTTTTTGATGATGGATCCAACAGTGCGCAATGGGACCTTCAAACTCATGACATTTTTATAATTTTTTCCTGCTACCTTTTGCATTTCAAAAACTTTGTTTCTCACATTAGCAGAATGCTCCTCTGTCTTCATTTTTTCAGTGACTGTCCTACAAAGGGAGCTTTTTATATCCAGAGAGAAAGTAGCACCTCATTATGTTTAATATGACTGTCAATCTCTGTCACCTTTGCAATTAATTTGTCATTGGTGTAAACCTGGAGTTTCCAAAGCACAGAGGTTTAAACACTTATGTAAACACTAACTTTGGAGATTTTCTTCTTCAATTAAATGTCTACATAAAATAGTTTATTTTGACTTTGGAAATGTTTTGTTACAGCATAAGAAAAAATACTGAATGAATAAATATGTGTACAAATATATAGTCTTGCATAAACTTATGACAACTTTCAAGGGAATTGAATACTTTTGCACATCACAGTATGTTTATGAAAGGGTTTGGTGGTAATTATTTTTAAGTTAGGTACATATTCAGCTGCCTTTTTATTCACTTTTAGCTACATCCAGTATAAGCTTGCAGTCAGCTACTTATTCACAAACCAGCTTCTTCTTCTATATTAACAGCAAGGCAAAATATTCCACAGTGTGTACATTAATCCGCAAACTGATCCATTATTTGAAAAAATTAATATTCCAGATTTTCAACCAAAACTTGAACTGGTTGAAAATGTTAAACTCAACTTTAACAATGGAATCTGTCCTGGACAAGTTTATATTAAGCCAATTAATATACAGTACATGTTGTAGATGTGCAAGCATTGTGCCGTAGTGTTTAAGACTGCGCTTTTAAACTGAGTTTGTGGGTTCAAGTCCTGATAATGACACTATGTGACCATAAATAAGTCACTTCACCTGTCTGTGCAGTGTGGGGGGCACTGGGCGAATCTAACCAGTAGTAATGTTGTATGTTGGATAAAGCCATTAGTAAATGTACAATATTTTGCCTTCAGAATGAATAACTGGTTTCAAAAGTTGTGTGAAAAAGTACTGTGGCTGGGTGCGAGCAAACATTATCCTGGAAGAAAATAAGAAGACGGCCCAATACGTACCTAACTTCAGCCTTGTGTTCATTACAGACTCAAGGGTAGATTCTGTTAAATAGTAATAATTACCACCAAGTCCTTTCGCAAATGTATTGTGCAGAAAAAAAATATATAGTGCCGTTTAAACGCAGATGCGTCTCCTAGACATTTGTCTTTACACTCCATGACTCTACCAGCCCTTGAGTTCCTGTTTCTTGCCCCGCCCATTTCCTCTGAAGATCACGTGAACAATCAATATAGTTCACACGTAGAACCGATATAGTTCATACACAGAGTTGCGATAGGGTGCGCACACATAACCAACATGTTTCATACACAAAACCGACATAGTGCACACATACAACCAATAGAGTTCAAGTGCAAAATTGACAGGTTACCCACACGAAACCAGTGTAAGACGTGCATAAAACTAATATAGTGCATACGCAAATCCATTGATAGACCGACACAGAACAGAAGCCAATATACTGTAGTTCATATGCAAACAGATAACATGTAAGCGTAAACCAATGCAGCTCACTCACAAACCAATAACAAATCATACTGGAACCAGTGATATACACACGCAAATCAATGTAGTTCATATGGAAACCAGTGGTATGCACGTATAGATAACGGATATAGTTCATGCACAAACCAATAATATACAGACACGAACCAGTATAGTTCATATGAATGAAACCAGTATTGTATGCATGCAAACCAATTAAGTATACATGCAAACCGATAGTAAATATTCATAAACCAATAGTGTTCACACGTAAACCAATAGATTACACACAGAAATATATGATTTATGGCCTGTTTGGCCCCTCATACATGTTGCCATTTCCTCCTGTAACCTTAGATCCTCTTTCTCCATCCATCTGACTGTCCCACTCGCCCGTCTAACCACCATGGGGAGCAGAGCATTCGGCCGTTCTGCTCCCAAGGTCTGGAACTCACTACCTACTGAACTTAGAAATATTGGATCATTCTCAACTTTCAAATGTAAACTTAAAACCCATCTGTTTAAAATGTCTTTTTCTTTATGATTACATTGGCTATGTTTGGTTTTAATTTTTATATTTTCTGTTTTTTCTGATGTTTTAAGTTTTGTTTATAATGTGCTTTTTATTTATTGTTTGTTCGGTGTCCTTGAGTACTTTGAAAGGTGCCTTGTATAAATAAAGTGTATATTATTATTATTATTATTATTATTCTTTCCACCAGTTTTCATTGCTAAATAAATATTTAATTTACTGTTTATAGTAGGATGTAGATCTCAGATTCTGGAGAGTCATAGCATAATGTAACTTCTTCATAAGGTAAGTGCAGACTCTTCAGATAATTGAAGCACCTTGTTAGAAATTAAAAAAGAAAAGGTAAAAAATGGCAAGAATAAGAATCATAACAGAAGTGACAGAGAAACATTCTGAAACAGCTCCTTATCAATGAATAGCATTACAATCTGCTAGGCTTGGCAAAAAGCACCAGCTTGACATTCATGACTTATGTAGGATTTTTCTATTAATAGATGAGCAAAATGTGGAATCCTTTGGGTTACACAGGTTCTGTCCTGCCTGAAAAATCAAATACCGCATTCCACAATAAGCCCCTCAATATCATACTCCAGCGGTGGTGGTAGGGTAGACTGTTACACCATAACCAAACTTATTTATATTATTGAACAACATATAATTTCATTTTGTTGTGAAATAGCTTTACTGAAAAGTATCAGATCAACTTCCCATGATTTGAATTGAATTGGGACATACAATAACATAAACTTCTAGGTCACAAATTTAGTGGTTTTTACATAAAATCTTCAAATGTTACTAAGTTGAAGCAGATCACAATCTAGATCACAGGATTGGATTATTTTCCCTGAGTGTCCTGTGTGAAGAAAGGAAAGATTAATTAAAATATTAATAAGACCAAATACTGCTGAGTTTAAAACAAGTACTTTCCATTAAGTATTTCATTTTTAAATCCTTCTACCACAATTATTATTATTATTATCATTATTAGTATTATTATTATTAATTACATTTATGTAGCACTTTTCTTGCTACTCAAACCTCTTTACTTAAGCAGAAGGGAACTAAATCAACCACACTATTGTGTAGCACCCACATTGAAGGTGCAACAGCAGCCATTATTGTGCCAGTACCCTGACGGCACATGAGCTGTTAGGTGGTGAAGAGATAAGAAATAGAGCCAATAAGAGGAATGGGATGATTAGGGAGCCAGAATGGATGAAGCCAAGATGGACAGTTTAGCCAGAACATAAACACTACTCTTTATCAACAGATGCCCATGGAACTTTAATGACCACAGAGAGTCAGGACCTTGGTTTTACATCTCATCCAAAGGACAGCACCATATTTACTGCACAGTGTCCTCATTGCTGCACTGGGGCATTGGGATCCACATACAGACCACAGGGTAAGCGTCTCCTACTGGCCACACCAACACCTCTTCCAGCAGCAACCCAAAGTTTTCCTAGATAGTCTCCTATCTAAGTACAATCTTGGCCCAAATATGCTTAGCTTCTGGTGGATGACCTGTTCTGAAGTGCACTGAACAACAATTGCAGGAAGTGAATATAATAAACTGTGGTGTTTTATTTGTCTTTCATACACCTGAACACATAAAATTAAAACTTCTTTCTTTCTTTCTTTCTTTCTTTCTTCCTTTCATGGATGAGTCCATTTCTTGTTGTTGTTCCCAGCCACATATCAGAATAGCTCATTCCAAAAATATGTTATCTACACTTTAGAAGCAATTTGCATGTGTTTAACCTACTGATAAAGTAAAATTTACTGAGGGGTTGAAACCCTGAGAAGTAATAAAACATTCAATATTTTTTTACTCATAATTGTAGATGTGGGAGTCCTGCTCAATACTTTCCAGATGTTGACAGGTGTATGGTCAAAAATGAAAATCATGTTACATTAATATTCTGTAATACACTGTATTATTCTATGCATTCTGAAGCAACACTTTTATAGCTTATTGATATGTAGCATATGTACTGTATACTCATCTGAAATTCCTATGAAAAATATGATACGTAAGAAATGGATGAATAAATAACATTTTATACACATTTCCAGAACAGCTGTCCTTTCCTTAGGGTATTGAATGTCCAGCCAATTAGAAAAAAGTGGACCTATAAAATAAACACACTGTAACTAGTTGCATTTAATTTATTACCGTCTCCATGAGGAATGATGGTGTTGGCTTTCCATAAGGTGTAGCCAATGGACACTGAAACATGCAGAATCTCTGTTGCAACTTTTATTTGATAGCAAGCAAAAGTCAGAACTTAAATGACACAGACATGCTCTAAAAATAGGCACCCTTCAGCCCTGCACTCATATAACACTACCTGTGAGTGGTGAAACATAGAGTTAACTGTACCCCTGAAAGCAGGCTTAAGTATTCTGATAATCCTGTAACATGAAATGCGCAATTCATTCAAACTGCCATGGTAAAATAATAACATAATTTGCCCAGTTATCATTTTTATTTTCAGGCCTCTCTTCTGACTTGATATTATCTTTATCCTTTTTTTTGTTTGTTTTTTGCAATCTGCCACTTTGTCCTTAAGAATGCAAACCTACTTCTCCTTTCCTAATGTTTTATACAAGGCTTTGCAATTAATTAATACACTGTACATTATGTGTGTGTGTGTGTACATATACTGTATACTGCTCAAAAAAATTAAAGGAACACTTTTTAATCAGAGTATAACATCATGTCAATGAAACTTCTGGGATATTGATCTGGTCAGTTAAGTAGTAGAGAGGATTGTTAATCAGTTTCAGCTGCTGTGGTGTTAATGAAACTAACAACAGGTGCACTCAAAGGGCAACAATGAGGTGATCCCCAAAACAGGAATGTTTTAACAGGTGGAGGCCACTGACATTTTTCCCTCCTAATCTTTTCTGACTGTTTTTTCACTAGTTTTGTATTTGACTACGGTCAGTATCACTGCTGGTAGCATGAGGCGATACCCGGACCTTAATGAGGTTGCACAGGTAGTCCAACTTCTCCAGAATGGCACATCAATATGTGCCATTGCCAGAAGGTTTGCTGTGTCTCTCTGTACAGTCTCAATGTGCACTGTGGAGATTCCAGGAGACAGGCAGTTACTCTAGGAGAGCTGTACAGGGCTGTAGAAGGTCCTTAACCCATCAAATTACAAAGGAAGAGGTCTGGGCACCTCAAAGGCAAACCCTATATATTATAAATATGCAAAAGGTGTAAATATTAATGCGTTATACGGCACAAAGTTGAGTTTTGAGAAAATCAGTTGGACTTCCCAAGGTAGTAGTTCTTACTATTTTGTTGGTTTCTGGGAGAAAAACCTGGGTCCAGGTGATCTGACCCAGGAAGTGAGGTCACAGGTGGAAATAGATCAGTCTTCCTTTCTGCAGAGGGGAAAGATAAGTAAAGGTTGTTATTACAAAGCGACCCCTCATGCCTAACTCATTTCAGAAACATTCTAAAGGGGAGGAAGTAACAAAGTTCCTTGGACAGGTTTCTATTGAAACGCCCTACGAATGAAAGTGACAAAAACGTGGCAAAAAAGAAAAAACTAGTGAAGAAGAAAATTAAGTTAAGCAAAAGTGAAGTGAAAGATAAAAAACATTACAATATGCTAATCAGCTCCCCCAGCATCTGCTTATTTTTTTAGATTCTCTTTTATGTATTAGGTTTTATTTTGTTTGTATACAATATTTGTTCATTATAAATACATTTTTCTAATGCTGAAAACATTTAACTAAAAATTGTGGTTGTTTTTTGGGGGCTGGAACAAATTAATCTCATTTCAATTAATTTCAATGGGGAAAATTGATTTGAGATACGAGCATTTTGACTTACAAGCTCGGTCACGGAATGAATTAAACTTGTATCTCAAGGTATCACTGTATATGTATATATTGTGACCTCTAGGGTGTTCACAGCTCCCCAGACAAACACCCAAATACACCAGACACAGGCACAAGTCCCAGCACAACATAGGCTTTATTCAGCTGTGAGAAATGTTTCTCAAATTTCCCACTTCTTCAGCACAGTACAAAGCACAATTAAATAAGCACACAGTACTTTATCTTTTCTCTATCTGTCTGTCCTTCCACTTCCACTCCTCCTCTGGAATGCTTTGTCCTGTTTCTCCCGACTCTGGCTCTCCAAATGAAGGCAGGCGCCTCCATTATGCTGCGCCTTGAAGTGCTTCAGGAGGGTCCCAACAGGGCTGAGTCAACAAATACCAATTCCCATATAGCCCTGTGGGAATCTTAGGTGCCATTAAAACCCGGGGGGCTGCCAAGTAGCAGTTCGGGGTAGATAGCGCCATTCAAAAAGCTATCTCCCCCTGTCCTTCCTTTAAGGAGGTGTCCTGGCTGAGTAAAGATGCCAGCCATCCCTAACAAATATCCACAAACGGAGAAATTGAATCATGTATCTTAAAATAGTTTTTCATTCCTACTGTAAGTTTTCGACAACCTACCAGGTGTCATCATCAGAGAAAAATGATTAGACATACAAAAATCAAAGGCAAATATATAGCAAATGAGAGGGTGGAGGTACAAAATAGGATGGGAGGTGGATAAATAAGATGAGGTTTGAAGGGTGTTGGTCATAAAGTCTTTTTTATTATGTATTATATATGTAATATATTACAGATAGATAGATAGATAGATAGATAGATAGATAGATAGATAGATAGATAGATAGATAGATAGATAGATAGATACTTTATTAATCCCAAGGGGAAATTCACATACTCCAGCAGCAGCATACTGATAAAAAACAATATTAAATTAAAGAGTGATAAAAATGCAGGTTAAACAGACAATAACTTATAATAATTATATTGCTAACGTTTACCCCCCGGGTGAAATTGAAGAGTCGCATAGTGTCGGGGAGGAAAGATCTCCAGACAGCAGTCTGTTGCTGAAGCTGCTCCTCTGTCTGGAGATAATACTGTTAAGTGGATGCAGTGAATTCTCCATGATTGACAGGAGCCTGCTCAGCGCCCGTCGCTCTGCCATGGATGTCAAACTGTCCAACTCTGTGCCTACAACAGAGCCTGCCTTCCTCACCAGTTTGTCCAGGCGTGAGGCGTCCTTCTTCTTTATGCTGCCTCCTCAGCACACCACCGCGTAGAAGAGATTTACACATGGCAAACATACCTTGCACATTTGACCAATGTATTCAGTTAGTAAAAGTACAATAAATTACTCTCACCCTACCCTTAGTGAACCCTTAGCCTGAAAAGAAAAAAATCATTCTTCTTAACCACAAAACCTCCATGTAGTATTCGCAGCTGCAAATATATTGTAATTGAATTAACTTAAAAAAAAGAAAAATAGAGATACATTCTTCATGTTTAAGGCCCTGTAGCTTTGAATATGTCCCTGTTGTAGTAGGCTGTTATATTATCTGTACATCTGTATGCAATAAGCAAATCCAGCTGTTTAGATGAAACTGACTGGGAAACTGAATCTTTTGTAAAGCTGATCAACATATGGAAGACCTACCATTGTAATATTAACGTCCTACTGAATATACATTTTGCTCAGTTAATGTAATCTATCTATCTATCTATCTATCTATCTATCTATCTATCTATCTATCTATCTATCTATCTATCTATCTATCTATCTATCTATCTATCTATCTTTTTAACCCAAAGGCTTAAAAATCTTAAAAATCTATCGTACACAATTCAAAAACATAAGCATCAAAACTCTAAAAGCTGAATGTCATCTTAGATTAAATTTATACATTGTTATATTTAAACATTATTAGGCTGATGCTGTAGCAGTATAAACAGATTGGGAAAAATGTAAAAAGGATATGTTTGTCTTGTATCGTAAGTCGCAGTACTGCAGGGGCTTAACAGATTTTAGTCTAAGAAAATATGTGTAGTCAAAGTTTAAAAGAAAAGTTTTGTGTTAAAAAATCTGTGAAACTTTAGCATGACATTCAATATTTACAATTCAGGTAGGAAATGCTATTATAATCTGTGCTAAGGGAAACTAATGACTGTGGGCAAGAAAAGAATGCAACACTAGAGGTTAAAAAATCTAGATTATTTACAATCAGTATTATTGACAGTACCATATTTAATAGCTACTATGTTGTGTCAGCCTATCCAGGGTTGGTTCTTGTGTTGTACTTAGTGATGTCAAGACAAGCTCTGGCATGAATCCTGCAGAAACCATGACAATGCATTGGATAAGCTGGTGTGGTAAATTAATATATTGTGTGAATTAATTAAATTTACATTTTCTTCTAGAGTTTAATAAATTCTACAATGTACAAAGTAAAACACAGCATATATTGTATATGTGAGGAAGAACATGGAAGGCAGCTTAATCCTTTCTTGGTTTCAAAAACACACTTCTTCAGCAAGTGGCTTCTGCTCTGTTATTTCTTCATATATCAGGAGAAACTTTATTTGCACTCTAATCCAACAGTACACACCCATCAGCTGGTTAAGCAGCAGGAGTGCAATACATCATTTGTCTGTGATCACTATGAAATAAATATATAATAAATAATACATCTCCCAAGCTCCCATTCCGTGACCTTTTTGGAGGTTGTTCTGGGTAATATTTAAAATTTGGTCTGATAAGATCTAAAAATGGAATGATAGCATCTCATTAGTGTGTTTGAGAGGTATTCACAAGCTTATCGTATTTTTACATAATCATGTCATTAATGATTTTTAAATTTATTATCCATGTGGAACACATTCAGCTACGCAATACAGTCCTGTCTTGTATATCTTTAGTAATTACAAGGCAAAAGGACCCCCACCTAAAAATGTATTCTTTTCAAAATGTGTCAATCATTATTTGAAACTTTTAACAACATCCTTATGCATTATAAATAAAGCTGTTTTGCTGCCACTTCATTTCACAGTAAATATATGTAACTGCCATTCATCGCCATAATTGTTGTTGAGATAACCATTGGAAAAATGTCTCTCCTTGGTGACTTTTAGACTGGAACTGCCATTATCTATCTAGATATTAAAACCATAGACCTTAAAGGTTCAAAGACAAAGATTTCCATCTTTTCTGTGAGTACTTTCTAGAATCTTGTTCTGCATTTTTGTATCAGCCTAGCACGTAATGCAGGGCAGCCACTTAGTACCCGTGAAATCAATGGATCTGTAATTTTGCTGAATTATGTATTTGATTTCCCTGATAAGTCAGCCCTTGACTGACTACATCACCTCATTATTATTCCAACTCTTTGGAGTGGAGAGTAAGCATCACTCAAGTTTATTGTGGCTTGCAGCACATGAATTGAGCATTAATACCAGGGCTCTTAGAACTCTGCGTTTCATCATGTGTGGGACTGATGTTTCTTTGTTCCTTTCACAAAGACAATGGAGTCTAAAAAAGCTGGAGCCAAACAGTCTGCAAGCATACTCTGCCAAATGATGACAAGATGGAATTGAAATGGAGGCCTGTAGCACAGAGAAGAAAATCAAATACAAACGAACACCTAAAATCCACTCATCTGTTTATAAAATATGAAGATACAGTGCTGTAATACCACTCTTCAGTAGATAAATCTGTTAATTCTATTTTGCTAATTCCGGAGTTCATTCCATCAATGATTACAGATTCCAGTGGTCAACCTTTAATGGAGAGTTCTGGTAATAATTAGAATTAACAAGACAGTTTTTTTTTTTTTTGATCCAGTACAGAACACTTCAGTTTTCTTGATTGAGTACTTTAATGGTTTACTTTCAGAGGAGATAAAAATACTTAAGGCTACTTGCCAGGAAAAAAGAAAAAGAAAAATTAAAAAGCTACAGATATTCAAGCATGTTTTCAGAGATACTTCAACATCAAACAGAACATTATGAGCAGTTACAGAATTGATTATTTGGACAACTCAGTTATACAACACTGTCCAGTAATGAACTGAAAAGACGTGAAAGGCATGGTATTTGCTTGAATACAAGAACAACTGATTAAGTGACTGTTTTTATTTTGAGTACAAGCTATAGACCTTGCCCATCAAGAGTTCATTCCTGCCCTGTGACTGATGCTGTTGAAATAGTATGTTGTTTATAACCTTGAACTGGATTTACAGGATTTGATGATGGCCAAGGAAATGTATGCCCTGTACATGAACATAATGCTCCTGATGTGCCAGAGGCCGGTGAGAGCTGGGAAATGGAGAATATGGTGTGGACTTCAAAAACATGTAACATCCTACATGCAATGCTCCCTAGGATGCAAAACAGCAGGTGACCGAGTATTTGCTAAGAATGCCTAGCCATCCATATATAAAGAGAGTACAGAACTAGAGACTTGGGAGTAGGCAACTGACAGACAGATGGCAACACATGATCTCAAGCTGGAAGTCCAGGCACCAGGTTCTACTTTTAATTGATGAAACAATGAAAGGGTTGACCTGGAATTGTGAGAACACTGACTTCTCGGTAGTGCAGGGTCACCAAGAATCAAATTTGAGGGTCTGGCTGAAAGTGATACCAGGGCAGGGTTAAAAGCCACCTCTAGTCCATAAACTCACTGAGCTAGTGCCCATTCACACCTAAGTATTTTTCTAGCGTTTTAGATAGATAGATAGATAGATAGATAGATAGATAGATAGATAGATAGATAGATAGATAGATAGACCTGAACACTCCTATACCATTTGAAAAGTTATTTTCCATTATTTTCAATTACACTATTCACACCTAAACATTTTAGCAGAAAGCAGTTTAAAAAACTCCTGCATGCAGACATTTTCAAACCCTTCCAGACAAAATGTTCATTCCATTGATGTTAATCAGGAAGTCAGCCTTTTCCTTGATAAAGCAGCTCACTGAAACAAAATAGAAAAGCTGGGGTTGTGTATGCATGTGTTTCGTTCATCTAGTGATAACTATAGCTTTAATCAGGTTAAAGTTTAGTGCAGATATTTTAACAGTGCCAACATTATAGAGTTTGTATATTCTGCCCGCACATTTCTGGATTGGTTGGTATTTGTGAATGTGTCCAACTGAGTATTGTTACCTGTTTTAACACTGAATAATTGAAATGTGTCAGTCATACTTTTCAATTAACAAAATAAGTTTAGTCCTTTGTGAAGTAAATAACATCTATCCGATTTTTCCATCCCCAATCTGAAATGCTTGGGGAACACAGGCCGCTGCATCATCAGATCATACTGTTTCAAATCATCTTTAGCAAATAACTGAATTAACATTAAATAGATGCTTTAGTAATTGGTTAATAATAGGTTTAATAATAGATTTATGTTGCGGGATTGCACACACTGCACTCTTTTATGCTTGGCTGTGCGAGTGAGCCCTGAAAAGGACTAGTGCACCGTCCAGCACATTTGCTTATTGCCCTACACCTTGTAATAATAATCACTGGCTCATAGTGACCCTAAACTGATCAGATTTAAATATGACACTGACAACATGTGGTCTTCAGTGTGATTGCCAGGATTTAAAAGCTCTAAATTCATAGAAGACATTCTTGAGACACAACAATCAATTCATAACATGACAGCACCTCACTGGCATTATTTCCATTTTATAGGTAATCATACTTTAAAAAATGTCTCTTGGAAAATTCTGGAAAATGGCTTGAAAAATGATGGTAAATGCTGAAAAAACACTGGAAAATCACCAGAAAAATTCCCCAAAAAATCTGAGGTAAATCAAGGTCACAGAAGTGACGTTACAGGAAGTCAGTTTGGAAGTGAGATATATACTATATATATACTGTATATATATATATATAATATCCAATGACCGTCTATTTGCCTTTATGTCTGCACGCTTTTCACAAGAGAACTACTTAACAGACTTAGATCGTTTTTTTTCTATAATTTGCTTGAAAATTCCGGTTTATTTTGTGACTTCTCTCATCTCGCTAAGTATTATAGTTTAGTTGTGACACGGATTTATTTGTGCAAATCCGAGAGACACGCTGCGGGCTGAGGCAAGTGGGAGGCAGAACCTCAGGAGTAGGGAGCTGTACAGGGCCATCTTCACTAAAATGCCAGCCTCCGTTTGAATTACTGTACCTCTCGCCACGTGTTGGAGTATACCCTGCCTCTGCTTAGCTAGCGATCCCTGTTTGTTTAGCAGACATTATCATCTATAGATTTTTAAAGAGTAACGTTTAATGTTTTTGAGAGAGAGATCTCAACTATATGTGTTTCAAAGGGTACCTACTCATTGGCAGAGATATCATGGCCAAGTGCTGTTCTCCCCACACGGGGGACTCTCTCCCGTCAGAGCTGAACATGATCAGATACAGTGGCAACATTTGACATTGGTCTGCACCTACCTTCCGCTTGGCCAGAGATATCTTGCCAACTTTTTACATTTTTGGCAAAGAGATCACAGCTACATTCTTGTCCCGATAGCAAAACCAAAAATATTGTATATAAAGAGGCCCTTGGATATATAAGCTATCAATATAAACTCTTCTCAATAACAGATTATTATTATTTTTTATTTATTATTGATTTTTAAAGTTTGTCCTGTTTCACTACTATGTGGGCTAGTATATATATATATATATATATATTTGTTTTATTTTTTTTGGATATTTGTAAAGACAAGAAAAGTTACCAAGTGTTTTAGCACCCTATAAGGCTGTATTAGTTTTGTCTGCTCACTGCATCCACTGGTCAACCAACCCTGTGCGTTGAATTACATGGGTTTTTGTCCCTACTACAGAGGCAGAGATGAAGATGGAGTGAAAATGACATCAGTTGTCCTCCTTTTTATGTTCCTCCACTCTACAGAAGAAAATGGAAAATGAGTGAAAAAATGTTTCATCACTTTTTAAACACCCAGATGAGCCTTTAAAATAGTCACTGTAAGAGACTCACCTAGCCTGAGTATGAAACTATTAAACAGAACCACACCAAAACAGTCCTGGGTACAAAATAAATGTTTTAATTTAACAAATAACTTTTAAAGTCCATTACAAAATATCCATTTAGCAGTACTCCTTTTCCTCCTCCAGGTAAGCTTTGCCTTCTGACTCTGATTCAACTGGAGGAGGCTGGATGACTTCCTTTTTTGTTAGACCCAGGAGTATTTGTAGTTCCAGGGCATAACCTGATGGAAGCACTTCTGTGTCAGACAGAAAAACCTTGAAAAAGGGAGTCCTTCTCCCTGCAGTGCCCTCTGGCGGCACCCAAGTACCACAACAGGGTCGTCTCTCAGGACTATGAATCCCATTGATCCCTGTGGGTGTCAATGCTGGGTCCTCCATCATCTATTCCAGGAGGAACCGCTCTTGATACACAACCTCCCCCAGTTCATCCACTAATACTTCCCCTTGAGTGAGATGGCAAACCAGCCCCATCCTGGCTGGGTTATGCTTTCTTCCATGTGGTTCTTCTGTTATGGCTTTGCAGCCGGGCAAGTAAAGACAAGCAACATAACCCCTACTTAAGACATAGATATAGATATAAATATACATTATAGAAGTGAAAACTATATTAATACAATTGCAAAGAACCTGGGGTTTTCACAGATTAATAAATTCTTTACATCCAGGGACATTTTACATATTAAACTGTCCTAATATAAGCTAGTTAAGGGCACAAATACTTGCACTTCCTTAACAAGTCATTTAACCATACTTCATCGCAACTAATATAGTTTCCCCCATGTGTAGACAATTATGCATTTGTCACCTCCAGCCAGACCAGTAGAAAGCCAATTGCTAAGGCATGCTTTGAACTATTACCACCTGCAAAAATATACTCCCTGTTTCTGCAAGATTTTTTGCTGGGCAATTAAACATTGCCAAAGATACTGTATATGTTAGGTTAGGTGGTAATTCCAAACTGACCCAGTGTAAGTCCTTCTATAGAGAGCTGTTTCCTAGCTTGCACTTTAAACTGATGGAATAGGTTCTGGAACCCACAACCCTGAAACAGATTAAGTGTTGTTGAGAATATAATGTTATGTAACTTTATTATGTAGCCTCATTTCCGAAATTACCCCCAGATATACAGTACAGCAATTTAAAGAAAAGTCTATTTTTTCTTTCTTTCCTTCTTTCTTTTTTCTATCTGAAACAGTAGCATGTTGATCATATTTGAAATTGAACTTGAACAACAGTACAGTTCTGACACTTGTGAAGAAGGATGTCTGATGTCTAAACGCCAATAATTTAATTCCTCAGTGTATAGTCTTAGAAAGTAAAGAAAAATCATCCCAAGTAAGAAATGAAGACTACAATAAAAACTATAAGTATAGCAATAAATGGAAAGGACTACACAAAAATGCATCTTGTACTTCTCTTAGATTCACTAAAGTAAAGTGATGAAAAACCATTCACAGATGTGAAATTAAAAAGAAACTTTTGGAATTATTCTAAACCTATGTTGAAGCCATCAAAAAAACTTATACAAAGTGATATGCAAGATATGGTACAGCTGGTGATGAAGATAAACTTGTAAACTGGCAGTTAAACAGTAGATTTACTGTTAATTAAATACACTGTACTATAATTGTGTCAGATGTAGGTTCCTAGGAATAAGGGAAAAGATGTACATTATGTATTAGAGTCCAATAGGAGCATGGGTGGACTTAGACTCAAATAGCTATTTCATGATAAAAAATGTAAAGTGTTTGTACTGAATGCCAGAGATTAGGGCTATCTGAGGATGCAATCTGCTGTCTATTGAAACTATTTTAATTTGTTCTTTTTAACTTTGTTTAACTAACATTTTGTAGTTTTACTTTCCAACATATTATTAAAGTTGTAGCAATTCCACTAGAATATAAAATGAAAACTGGGACAAATAAGTAATCTGAAGTTGCAATGGTAATAAATAGGACATGTATTGTACTATTAACACTAGAATTACCAGAGCCTACAAAAAAAATCATAAATCCAGCCCATTTTAAATCCATTCGCACCTTTCCGTCAGCGTCTTTTGTCCTATAAATGTGCCGATAAAGACAAGCAGCAAGCAGCCTACTATTCCATCCCCCCACGGCTGCAGAATGTGCACAATGTTCTCCCAGCTCATTCCTTGATTAATTATCTGGGAGTGAAGTGCTGGAGTTTTAGAGTGGAAATAAAAGATCGTTATTTGGAACACATGCATTTCATGTGTGTTCCGTTTCTACAATAATCTGTGTAAACACATTGTTAAAACAGAAACTTTTTCATATTTTAGTAGTAAATGACAAAATGTTGGCATAAACTATACAATGTGTGAAGCCTGAAGGCCAAAGATCAAATAAACACGTTCACAAAAGGTTCAAGGGTAAGGCATCAGCTTCCATGGCGTAGCAGTAAGATTTGCTGACTTGTGATCAAGAGTCCCTGGTTTGATCCCGACTGCTTCCTATATTTGCCATTTTCAGTAGTGAGCTGCTCTTATTGTTAATATTATACAGTACACACAAATATATGGTTTGCATCTGTAACAGATGGTGTACATTTATAGTACTTGTGAAAGTTACTGTTTTATTTTCACTTTTATTCTCTCAGTCACGATCACGATACATACTACCGCAAAGGAATCTGATGCTGTTACTTTTTATTTGAAACTGGGAATAATTGTAGATGTGAGTGGTGCTTTGAGGCAATGGAACTGGACATTATCTGATCTGGAGGGATTAAAGCTGACACAAAAGTACTGGTGAATCTGCCTTCTTCGTATCTCACTGTTACTTGATTTTTTTTTTATTCAGTTTTATTGAGTGTTCCCGCTCACGCTGAATTAGTATGCACCTTATGGTCTATGATGTCAAAGACACACTGACAAAAAAAACAACAACAGAGACATAGGTATATATGATATTTGGAATTATTCATTTTATGACCTGTATAGTACATTTTGGAAAACATTGTGGCACATCAACATTATTCATACTATTCATATTCATTCGCAAAACATATTGTGCTTGTAATCAGTGACCACGTGTATTTTTTTTTCCAGATCTTGCCAATGTCCACTTTTGGATGCACAGTGCTGTTTCTTTTGTACTCCAGGACATGCAGAGGATAGAATAATACAAAGAAGTAAATTCAGCGCTATATGCAATCATCAAATTCAAATGTTAACAGTTTTACACACACGCGAGGACCGTCCTTCCTACATTTACGACATGTGTACCTGTTGCAATAAGCACACTTCTCTCTATGCTGTGGTTTCTGTTACATTGAAAGGGCACCTGACACTGACTCAGTTTACTATCCTGGGGGAAACAGCTGTCTTGGAACAGAAGCTTGTCAATGTTTGCATCCTCCTTTTCTTTTTCCATCGCCTTTTCTAGTAAGATGCGACGACGAAGTTCCTCTGCAAGGTGAGCCATGAACACTCTTCTTTTCTCAGTGGCCCCCGTGCATGCCTTGCACAGTATATTTTCGTTGATCGCCGCCAGGTCTGAATAAGCTCATGCCTTCTGGTGCATGGTGTCAACGCAGCATGGAAAAAAAAAAAGAAAGAGACAACTATACGGGACATTGGGTATAAATTTATGGTACTTGTAAAAGTTTTTTCAGTTTTATTCTCTCAATCACGATCGCGTTGTGCCCCCCACCTCACCCTGCCCTTCCTGATTTGACTCAGTAAAGTAACAGCGCCAGCATAAATTCACACCCGATCTATAGCTGTTCGTTTTCAAATAATATTGCATTAGTACGAAGATGTTTTCTGATTGGTACTATTCAGGTCATAAAATGATTTCTTCAAAATGTCACATATATTGTCTCTTTCTTTCAGGTGTGTAATTAAAAACAAAAATGTCAACATTTTGTCCTTTACTACTAAAATATGAAAAACATTTCTTTTTTAACAATGTGTGTACACAGATTATTGTACAGTAGATACAGAACACACATGAAATGCATGTGTTCCAAATAATGATCTATTATTTCCACTCCAAAACTCTAGCACTTCACGCCCAGATAATCAATCAAGGCATGAGCTGGGAGAACTTTGTGCACGTTCTGTGGCTGTGGGGGAATGGAATAGTAGGCTGCTTGCTGCTTGTCTTTATCGGCATATTTACAGGACAAAAGACGCTGATGGAGAGGTATGAACGGATTTAAGGTAGGCTGGATCTACAAGTTTTTTCGTAGGCTCTGGTAATTCTAGTGTTAACCCATTTTTATTTTCAAATGTAAAAACATCCTTTCACCTAAGATTTTAGTATAATACTGCTGGATAAATAACAGCTCTTTTTAAATAGCAATTCAGTAGTATACAGAGGATCTCATAAGCCTGTTGTGTATTTGAATGGCTTTGGACAAACCTTAAAATACAAAATGTCAGAGGCAAAATGAAGATTTTTCACAAAATGGCAGCAGGGTTTTTTTGTATAGTTTGAAATGGGTCAAGCAGCCAAAAGAACCTCAATTATCATACAGGAGATGGACCACTCAAGTTTAGAAGTGCCAGTTCAATTTAAATGTGTGCATCACACATTTTGAAAAAAAATACACATTTTCCTTAATGTTTATGTGGGAGTAAAACATCAAACTGTTAAGCAATATGCCCTGTTTCCAGAAAATTATGTATGGTCGCAAGCACATTCTCACACATTCTGTTATACATTTAAATGTCCTACTCTTCAAAATATCGTATCCTGGAATAGTTGCACTTTTAGCAATCCAAAGAACATTTGTAAAAGGTGCTTAAAAAATGTATTACATAATCTGCCTCCAAAGCAGTGTTGGGTATTCTCCTAAAACCTCCTGGATTGCTAAACTGCATATTCTGCTATAAACAGGTATTATGAGTTTGCAGGTTTCTCGTTTTAGTCATTACCTTCAGTGAGTTTGGAGGACAACTCTAAGGGAACATCACCCAGAAACTTACTTATTGCTTCACCAGCAAAACTCTTAATGTTAAACTGCTTTTTATGTCAGTTTTACGTGTGCCCCTACTCACACCCTCAACAGATTCCTCATCAAAGATGATGTCAGTGTCATGTTTTAACTGAACTGTGTACGCATTAATTGAAAGTTAACTTTTGTAGCTTTTCTCTTCACAAGGAAGATAAAGACACCTATGCTGTACTCCTTTTGTTGACTGTTTGATTGTAGCCTTGTACAAATAGGCATTGAATACCAAAAACATTTCACTACTACAGAAAACAATAATCAATTTCTATTATCTGTGTCAATAACTGAAAGCTTGAAAATGACTCAATCTTTACCATCTTTCTTTTGATTGAAAAACCCTCACAAAATGTGGGATTCCTGAATGTGTCCATCTAATTCCAAATATTTTGAATCAAACTTAGAACCAAGACATGACTAATGGGTAATTCAGTTCTGTTCATTCAAGGCTCCAATTCTGATAAGACTATCAGAAAAATAATATTATCAGCCTTTGAACCAATGCTTTCTGGTAACAAGTTCCGTAATGGCTGTCCTTGTTTTTAGATAAGGCATTTATGAATAATTTATAGGCGATTAACACAACATTACTACTTGGAATAAGATTTGGAATCATACTTCCCTATGTATGTTATCACTCCAAATGTTGAAGTAAGTGCCTTGGTTAAGATTTAGAACAGTTGAAGTTTCAGAAATTTACTGATCTTTTTTCTAAATAATATTCACGTGAATTTAATGGTTATACTCAGTTCTGCAATTGATCAGGAAAAGTAAGAGCTTTTTGCATACTTCCATGCCATCATCAGTTAAATCTTCAATTTAATCGCTGAAAACTTGTTTCTTGTGTAGCCTGCCTACCATTGTCAGTTATGCCATACAACATGCAGTACACCTGTTTAATGCTTAGGCATTATTATAAAGTTCTTTCTATCTATCTATCTATCTATCTATCTATCTATCTATCTATCTATCTATCTATCTATCTATCTATCTATTTCCAACATGCCAACACGAAACAAGTCTGTGTAAGACTTAAAGATGGCCAAAATTTGTCATAACACAAGGCCAATTTCCATGCCAACTTCATGTTTTATAAATCCAGCTTTTGTGTAAGAAATAGCTTACACACTTTTATTCATGGTGCATGATATTTTTGACCCCTGACTGCTTAAAAACTGAATTTTTTTTGCTTGCTCTGTTTGGTAAGACCAGGATTTCCTTGTGCACTTCTCAATACTTTGCCTGAGGAATCACTGATATTTCTTGGTGTGCAAAACACCAAGTGTGTTAAATACACCTTTTCCTAGACTAATCTTTCTGTTGATTACTTTACATTTACTTTTGTGATTAATAATACAAATTATAAGATTCTAATAAAACAGATGGTTTTCTATGTCTCTGTCTCATGTATGCCACTGGAGTGTGTAAAAGTAGTACAGACAGTTCAGAATAGGCATCGTGCAATTGAACAGCTGCCTTGAACAGTCAGCACTTTAAAGGGCTTCTGTAGTCCCAGCAGTGCAGCAACAGACATTTTTGCTTGGAATCCCCTCAATAAAGAAATCACTTAATTTTTTGAAGGTTTGGAGGTGTGTTACTAATTCTGATATCCTTTCTTTGTAGATACTGGATACAGCCATAATCTGATTGTACCTGAGCTGCGCAACACTACTAAACAGTATTCCAGTAAGCTATTTCTTAAATAATACATTGCTCAAATAAGGTATTAAATAAAGCTGTTTTAGAAAATACCCCTAACTATGATGTTTTTAATTTTTGGGGAGTTTTTAGTATAAGAAAAACCATAAAACCAGTTATATAGATAAATAACATTGCATTGCATATTGTTTTTGTGCCATATTATGTTATGTGTCAGCTGCATCTAACAAATGTTGGTATTGTTATACAGTTACTTAACAACACCTGGATTGTTGGTATCATTTAATTTGACCTGGAAATGACAGTACAAATATGGCCTTAGGTGCTTTTCAGATTGTAAACATTTTTAAAAGGTGGAAAGCTGAGAAGAAGGAGCTCACATAACATAAATCTAGTTTTTTCGTACATTTACCTCCAAAACTGCTGTATATTTTTATGAAACTTTGGCTGCCTTCTTTATGCAAAGAGAGGCCTACACTATAAATTTTCCAAATTAAATTTTATCTGCTTATTATTGTGTGTGCAGTATATTCATTTAATGAAATGTGTATGTTTTAAACTAATTATTTGAACAAATGGATGACTGAATGTGCATGTTACACAATTTTTTGAATGTTAGGAAACAAAAGTGTAACTGTTTGTCTGCTTAAAAATATTACTGTCATGACTGGAGGATGTGGGAGAACCGCCACTTGTAGTCCAGCTGGTGATATTGTATTCAAACCTCCCTCAGCGCCCATTTGCAGTAACGCCAAGTTTATCTGCATTTCAATGAAGGTATGTAACATCAACAAACTTAACATTATCTGCCAAAAAAGAAATTGCAACACATTTGATTGCATAGTATCAATATTGTGGATTAAATACATTGTGAACTCATTATGAGTCTTGAGATGATCTTGAATTTGGCTCTGGGTTCCATAACCTGTATTGGAATAAGTATGTTTGGAATGCGAATGAATATATGATCTGGAGTTAGTATGCAGCTGCATTAACAATACAATCACCCTGTATTGGTGTACATATTTGAATGTATGTTAACTCTGTTATGTCTTAATAATAATGGCTATATTAAGGCTAGCTTCCTAATAAATCTTACTATCATTGCATTTTGCCATGTGTATTAAGTAATATCTACTGAACACTAGTTTTATTTGCTTTAATCAGTTTATTTTACACTCTTTACTATAATGTATAGACAAGAGGTTGTCATACACATTAGTTTGGGAGACTGGGGGTGGCGCTTCCCACTAACTCTTTCTCCTTTTTCCTTGCAGACCAGCTGACAAAACCTCTTAAAGCCACTTTCGATGCTCAGAAGCCAACCTACCTCACTTCCTCTTCTGGTCCTCAAGATCCCATCTCCACCTGATGTCATTTCCTGTTCCCAGAATTCCTTCCCATTCCATCACTTCTAGTCCACTGGCTATATATGTCAGCTATTTCCCTATACAATTCAGTTCTGTTTTAAACTCACATCTGTAAAGACCTATCTTTCAACCAAACCTTCTTCAGTTATACGGGGTGGATCCCCAAACCTTTTCCTTTGTTTTGTGTGTGTTTTTACATGGTCTTCAAATAGATTTGACTTTGGACCAAATTTTCAAAGAACAAATACCTTATATGTTAGGTCAGGATGCACCAGGCTATACCATAACAAGCACCAATCCATGCATTAACAAGCACACTCTTTCATTCACCAGTAGAAACTGAGGAATACCAGGAGTGTACAGCTCCCCAAACCGAGACACAGACAGGCACAGAGACACAAGTCCAAGGCAACACATGTTTATTTCTCATGGGGCAGCGTCTTTCCCCATTCCCACTACAGAGCACAGTACCAAAGTACCAGCAGTAATGCTCAGTCCCTTCTTTCTTTTTCTTCTTTCTCTGTCACCTCTACTCCTCTCCCAGCAAGCTTTATCCTACACCTCCTGACATTGTCTTCCAGTGTGTAGTGTGCCAGCTCCTTTTATTCAGCACCTGGGAGTCCTTCAGGTAGTTGATAAGGATTACCTGTAATCACACCCAGGTGTGGTGAAAGTCCATGACAAGGCTCTGCAGCTCCCCCTGGCGCCCACGGAATCCAACAGGACTGTACCAAACTCAAGCTCCCAGTGTGCCCTGTGGGAATCTGTGGTGCCACAGCCGCCCAGGAGGGCTGCCTCCTAGCATCTCAGATGAAATATTGCCTCAGCGATCCTCTCTCCAACAGTACTTCCATTCCATTGATGTCCCGGACAGGTAATGGCCATGGCTGGCCATCGTAATACTCTTATCTAATCACCCATCCATATGTATCATAAAAACATCAAATCTTCAAAATTCATTTCAGTGCTATTAGCATTCCATAAACTTAGTTTCATCTCATCTCATCATTTGAAATGGTTTCTCCTGGTCAGCCAGTTCAGCCCAGGCTTTCCTGTCCTAAGTTATAGATAACAGATTTTCCTGAAAAATTCCTAGGTGTTCCCAAACCAGTTGAGACATATAATTCCCCCAGTGTGTCCTGGGTCTGCTAAAGGGTCTCCAACCAGTGGGACATGCCCGTAGTAGCTCCATGGGAGCTGCGCCAAGGGTATGTCCAAATCACCTCAGCTGGCTCATTTTGATCCAGAGGAGCAACGACTCTACTGAGGCTCTCCTGAATTGATGAGCATCTTGCCCAATCATGGAGTGTCAGCCCAGTATCCCTGCAGAGAAACCTCATTTCTGCTGCATATTTTTATTTTTTCAGTCATTACCACAGCTCATGACCATAGGTGAGGAAAGGGATGTAGATCAACCTGTAAACCAAGCATTTTATCTTTAGACTCAGATCATATTTTTCCACCTCAGAGCAGTAAGTTGTCCACAAGAACAACTACTGCTGCTCCAATCTGCATCTCAACCTCATGTTCCCTTCTTCCATTACTTGTTGAACAAGATTAGGAAATGCTTAAATTCCTGCACTAAGGTTAGTTGTTCTCCTTTCATCTGGAGACAGCACCATGACCTCATACTGGAGGTGACCTCATCTCTGTCTCTTCACATTCAGCAGCGAATCACTTGAGTGCATGCTGAAGGCCATATTACTTTCTAATGTCTGCTCCCTGGACAATAAATTGGACTGCATTCGACTCCAGCGACCTATCCAGCATGAGTTTAAAGACTGTTGAGTCTTTGTTTTCACGGAGACCTGGCTCAGTGACAGAGTTCCTGATGCCGCCATTCAGCTAGATGGGCTAGCCGCGTTTCAAGCTGACAGAAATGCTACTCTGTGCGATAAGACTCACGGTGGTGGTCTGTGTGTTTATATCAACACGGAATGGTGCAGTAACTCTGTGCTTGTTTCTAGCTACTGCTCACCGCTAGTGGAGTTTGTGATTGTTAAATGTAGACCTTTTTATTTGACTCAGGAATTTACCACCATCCACATAATCTGAGTTTACATACCTCCCAGTGCTAATGCTAAGGAAACGCTCTGGGAGCTGTACAGCACCATCACAGACATACAGAACACACACGCAGATGGACTGGTTATTGTTGCTGGAGACTTCAATCATGTGAATCTCAAGTTAGTGCTCCCTAAATTCCATCAGTTTGTGGACCTTGCTACGAGAGGGATGAACACGCTGGATCTTATTTACAGAAACATTCCCGCTGTGTATCGGGCAGGGCCCTGCCCCCACTTTGGAAACTCAGATCACATCTCTGTCATGTTAAATCCAACATACAGACTGCTTGTCAGATGCACCAAACCAGTTCTGAAGCAGGTGAGAACCTGGCCAGCAGAAGCCATCTCTGATCTTCAGGACTGTTTTGAGTGCACTGACTGGGACATGTTTAGAGAGACTGCAACCAACAGCAACTGTATCAACTTGGAGGAGTACACGTCAACAGTGACCAGCTACTTCAAGAAGTGCATCGATGACGTCACTGTCTCCAAGTACATCCCTGCATGCCCCAACCAGAAACTGTGGATTACAGAGGAAGTGTGTGTGCTACTGAGGACCTGGGACTCTGCCTTCAGGGAAAGTGTCGAAATTGCCCTGAGAACAGCGAGGGCCAAATTATCCCGCGCCATCAGTGCAGCAAAGCGTGCATATGCCCAGATAATCCAGGGACTTTTTCTATATGACGAAGACGCGCAGAGCATGTGGAAAGGCATCCAGGCTATCACTAATTACAGGACAACACCACCCGCCTGTGACAGTGACGCCTCCCTTCCAGATGTGCTGAATAAATTCTATGCATGTTTTGAAGCACAGAACAATGTGGTGATGAGGAAGACCACCTCTCCTCCTAGCGACCAAACATTAAATCTGACTGTGGCCAATGTGAGAAATACTCTACAAAGAGTCAACCCATGGAAGGCTGCAGGACCAGACAATATTCCTGGCAGAGTACTAAGGGAATGTGCAGACCAGCTGGCAGACGTTATTACTGACATCTTCAACATCTCTCTGAGCACTGCCATTGTCCCAACCTGCTTCAAAACCACCACCATAGTTCCGGTGACAAAAAAGTCAAAAGTATCCAATCTCAATGAATACCGTCCTGTTGTACCCACTCCCATTATCATGAAGTGCTTCGAGAAGGTTGTCATGAGGCATATCAAAACCCTGCTGCCCCCCTCTCTGGACCCCCTGCAGTTTGCTTATTGCCGGAACCGTTCAACAGGTGATGCAATATCCACCACTCTCCATCTGGCTCTCGCTCATCTGGACAACAAGGACACATACGTTCGAATGCTGTTAACATGGAAAAAGTTTCTGCTTTAGGTAGGTGTTCAACATTTCTTGCCTCACATTTCCTTTCATCCTACACTTACCCAGATCTTTGTAGACACAGAATACGCATGAAATTCATGTATTCCAAATAATGATATACAGTATTATTTACTCTATACAACTCCAGGTACCTTACACACAGATAAGGAGCCTTGGCTTGAGCTGGGAGAACTTTTTGCTTAAATTGTGCACTGTCAAGATGGGGAATGTGACAGCAGGCTGCTTATGCTGATCGAAACAATTACAAAACAAAGATGCTAATGGGGAGGTGCGAAGGAATTCATGGTAAGCCCGGATTACAAATTTTTTGTTGGCTTCAGGTATTCTAGTGTTAGTTTTCTAAAAAAAACATCAAGTTGAGTTTTGAAAGTCCCTAAAGTCCTACTGTCTACCATATGGCAGCATATTCCAAGTGTTTATAGTTCTTTGTGTAAAGAAAAACCCAGAAGGAGTCAAGGTGCCCAATGAGCTTCTTCTGGCAGCACTTCTGGGTGTGGTGAAAGTGCTGGCAAATAGGCCCTGCAAACATCTAGCCACCGGGGGGCTGCCATCTGTTGGTCCTTAGGAGAAACGGTCTTGAAAATACTCTCTTCCATGGTTGGGACATCCTGAGCGGGTAAAGGCCCTAGCAGTCCGCCACACATGTTTTGCTGAATGGATTGCTTTGTATTTGCCGTCAAAATAACATTTTTAACTCTTCTACAATCTCTAGCAATTTCCAGATTTGACTTCAGAGCATTTGTTATTTTTAGAATTTTGTTTTGCTCCTTTCTGATTTAGACGATTTAACTTCTGTTACTGTTAAACTGCTACATTCTTACATATATCTTACCACTCATTTAAAAAAAACAGTCAAGAATAGTACTTTCTTTTTATTTTTGCACTGATTGATATTTGCATGACATCATCAATCACAAACTGCAGCCTGCTTTAATGACATAGTAATTAGTTTATTCACATGAACAGTAACTGCAGCTTTTCTAAAATCCTTAAAATAAGTTAGTTTTCATATTAATGATGCAAAATGCCGCATGGCCACGTTCAAATACTTAAAGACTTAGGAAGGCCAAAAACCTCCAAAGTTTTCACCATTTTATCTGATTAAAGTATTTTAAAAGTAGTGGGAAATTATTCAACATAAATAGAACTCTTTTCCAAGAGGGCTGAAGGCCTATAGATATGATAAAAAATGAGCACCCAGTGACATAATTTGGAGTTCAGCCATCAATGTATTTTTCCATGATTTACACAGAGTCTTGTATTCAGTCCAATTATTGGTTATTCCAAAATCCTACATTTCTATTATTTTCCAGACAGATGCATTTGAAACAAAATTTAGAGCCGTACTGATACAGTGTCAAGGAAATTTAACTCTTCATAACTATACCCAAGTATATTACTCTTTCCTTTCCTTTATCTGGACAAATCCATGCTCTTATCAGCAGAATCTCAGCACTGCTGTGCTTAGTGTCTGGGTACCCTTAGAGTCACTTTGGGAACTAACCTTATTTTACAGCATTATGTGTTTTTGAGACAATAGTACCTTATAGTGCCCCAATTCTGATGCCATTTTTATGGCTGCCAAGCCTCTCCATATGTACCCTTATTTTGCAACCAATCCCCAACCACTAAAGCAGGTAGACGACTCTGACTATTAAAAAATTACAAGTTTCCACTAGCAGAAGAGTACTGAGGCCAGGTGCTAAGGATACTATTTTCTATGCCTTATTTAAACTGTGAATAGGAGTCCTCTTTTCCAAGATGTCAAAATTCAGACCTTTTTTGTCAATAATTTTCCCTAACATAATAATAATAATAATACATTTTATTTATATACCACCTCTTCCTCTTTGATTCTTCTGGTTCCAGGTATATGTCTTGGATGAGGTACTCATTATATATATATATATATATATATATATATATATATATATATATATATATATATATATATATATATATATATATATATATATATATTGTGGTCCCCAGCCGGGATACCCAGGAGGACCAGAGGAGGGCTTGTGCCTCCTCCAGACCGCGAGGGGGTGTCCGTCCTGGTTATGTTGGGGGCCTCGGGTACAGGGCTTGGAAGCCCAGCCCTGTAGGGAGCCGTGGCCACTGCCAGGCAGCGCCCCGGTTCCCTGCAGAAGTTGGGTGGAAGAGGACGGAGCTGGAGGGAGGACTAGAGGCGGCCAGGAGAAAGGCAGAGAAACTGTGTGGCCTGGACATTGGGGGAATCAGTGCTGGCGGCCCCTTAAATAGAAACCAGCTGCTTCCCAGCACTCCTCCGCAGACACGCCCCAGTGTGGCAGAAGTGCCGGCTGCGCACCCGGAAGCCCTCCGGGTGTCCCCTGTCTTCTTCCCCAGCACTTCCTGGTGTGGCGGAAGTGCTGGGCTCCAGGGTTTTTAGGCACCGGGCGCCTGGCGGTGGCCACGGGTCCCTACAGGGCTGGGCTTCCAAGCCCTTTACCCGTGGCCCCAACATAACCAGGGCGGTCGCCTCAGGTCTGGAGAAGGTACAAGCCCTTCTCTGGTCCTCCTGTATATATATATATATATATATATATATATATATATATATATATATATATATATATATATATATATATATATATATATATATATATATATATACAGTTTTTAAACAGTGTACTAATGGTGTCCACATCAGTCAAGGATGTCATGTTAATGTTATGCCATATCTTAACAAAAGTGATGAGCTAAATTAAAGTGATTACAAAACAAATAATCTCAATCTGTTTTTCTTCAGCTTCATGCTGATAGTGGCAGTGCTTATCTATTCACTCATCTATTCCCAGTCCATTCAACTAATATGATATATTACCAATGACTCATACCTTCAGATGTTCCATTTCAGTGCCACGCAAGCAGTCATAAGTCAAAACTGATTAATTAAATGAAAAATAAAATGCTTTCTGGTTCATGTGAAAAATGTACTTACAGATAAAACTTCAATAAGGATCACAAAGCATACTATGTGTGCTCTAGATTGGCTATATATATATATATATATATATATATATATATATATATATATATATATATATATATATATATATATATATATATATATATATATACATACAGTATATGTATAGATTAAAGATAAATAAGTAAAAGCAAAATTGATGGCCAGAAAGCAGACAGAAAAAATGTATGCTCTTTGCCAAATGTTGCCCCTTCTTTATTCCTTATAAAGTATGATATTATAATATCTTTGCCTATAAGAACCAATAAAGTGATGTACTGAGCTGATGATAAAGTAGGATATGAAATGGAATGGAACTGGCAGTTCACACTGCCTAGCTCTATTTCATGCAGATAATAATTGGTGTTTAACAAGCTCTGCTTACGTCAAACATGACAGATTTTGCAATTGTGTGGGTGTGCAACGCTCAATAAAATACTTAGCTGTGCCAGAACGGCAGTCCAATTTCACTTTTGTTGATAGCTTTTAAATACAGATTACAACATCTAATCAAGATGGCAGTGAAGTATTTTTGTGGTTTTATTGAGAAACATTTTGCACCACTTTAAGGCTTATTTTTATGCAGTATACTTCTACCAAGGAAGTTGATACTACTGATAAAGATTTATTCTCTTTAAAGACTGGAAACAAATATCTGACCTTAAATGTAAATAGACTACAAGTACTGTGGACTATGCAGTGCACATGGTTTTACTAATAATCAAAGACTTTTATCAAGTCCAGCTATGTCGAGCCACATAGAATTACTTTTTTACCTTCAGAACAGCCTATTTTTTTTTGGAGCATGGATTCAGCAATGTACTGGAAACAATGCTTAGGGATTTTGATCCATGCTAACGGGATAGTTTGTGGAGTTCCCATAGATTTTTCAGTGATATATTCATGCTGAGAACCCCCAGTTCCACCTCAGCCTGAGTGTACTCCATTGGATTGAGATCTAGTGACCTTGCTGGCCACTGAAATAAACTGAAACCAAAGCCATGTTTATTGAACCAGCTTTGTGACATGGGGCATTACCTTCAGGCCATTACCTGAAGTATTCATATAACAAATGGAAAATAATGCACATATTCAGTAGCAATGCTCAGTGCTGCAATTTCATTCAAATGACACTTGTTTAGTTATGAGGTGTATAATGTGTGCTAAGAAAACATCCTCCACTCCATTACACTACCACCAGTACCCTGTTTTATTGACACAAGGCAGGATGTATCAGTTGAGCAATGCTGCTTATGCCATATTCTAACTGTATGTCAGAGCAGAAATTATGATTTGTCTGAACAGGTGACATTTTTCCACTTTTGATTTGTCCAGTTTTGGTAATCACATGATCAATCTAGCCTCGTGTGAAATTCCCTGTGGTTTGCTGCAGCTGCAGTTGCTTAGATCAAACAATAACCAAACTTCTTCTTTCTCTGGATGCTGTATATGGTGACAGTCAAAAATAGTTTTTTGAGAGATCGTTTTGTCTTTTATCCAAGACCTTAAGAAAAAAACAATGGACTATATTAATTTCATAAATTGCTTTTTCAAGCATGCAATATATTACCTAATAGTCACTGTGGGTCAGTTTTAGTGTGCTATGAACTCAGGATGATTCTGTGCAGATCTGGTGTTAGTACACATTTACGGTAAGAAGACTAACTTTTGTGTTTAGCTCAGTAGCCATGTGTCTCAGAGCTGCGGATTAGCAGCAAATGAAAACTAAGACTAAGTGCAGTGACAGTTTTCTTCTTGGAGTCCAAGAAGGGGAACAAAGTTATATCCTAACTTAGACCACCTTGTGAGCAGGTTTAACAGACTTAGTACAGTGGGTAATGTTACAAAATAAATTTGGCAAGCATCAGACAAAGAGTTATTTACACTCTATGAATGTCACATATAAAAATCAACCATGCCCAGGGTTGTCTCCCTTGGAGATTTAAGCCAGTGGTTACTTATATATTAGATCGAGGGGTAGTGATAGTTCATATGAGCAGCTGCATACATGTGCTTGTGTGGAAGAATGTAAGGTACTGCTGAAACAGAAAAATGCCAGCATTACTTTTTTCCCAGCATATGTCAGAGGCCCAGGGCACACACCCAGGTTACCCTGCTGGTACTTTTACACATAAGTTACAGACAGACAATTATGCTTCATATTTGATTGAACTAACGTTTACCTTTCAAGTATGCTCAAAGTGAATAACATTTATAATAATGTAGCTTAATGTTTGCATGTATGTTTTAGCAAGTGTACAAGAGGACATAGAGGACATACTTTTACCTATGCAATGTCACTTTAAATAAAAAGGAATGTGTGGTGGCACTGCTTTATTTGAGAGGGGTTAGGCACACAGCCATTAATGGACAATAAGACAGCCAGCTAAGCAAGCGGAGAAAAAAACTCGAAACAAAAACAACACTAGCTGCTGATAAGTTCAACTTGGTATTGATCTTTATCCACTGTTCACTAGAACTGCACTTAGACCTGAGGATCGTTTCATCTTAATATCATACTGCACGTTCTGGTCTTCATCCGCAGCTAGTATGGTAATATCACAGGTACACTGCAACTGGCCCTGTATGTCTGCTGTCATTGTCAGTAGTAATACATTTCCATCTTACCCAGTTTCTAGAAAATCATTCAGCAGTTCCTTAGGTTTTGAAATGATAATGTGGAAAAAATGATCATTCACATTATTAAAGTAAATAATCTGTCCACTTTAAGGAAAAAAAAACTTAATGTGATACCAGGTGTTACAGAAGGGTGCCCCAGCATCTTACCACACCCAATATCATACCAAAACAGTTCAAGAGGTTAGGAGTACGCACTGATACAGCACATTGCCACACTCACTACATGACAAACCAACTCAGGATCCCACATTAGGACTGGAGTGTAGCCATGTAACTGGTCACACCTCAGCACCACACTAGTTCAGATGGAATGGATGACCATGAGGTTTTTTATGGTGGCTGGAGCGCCAATTCTGCCACCATCCCCTAGGTTTTTCCCTGCGGGCTGGAGGGCCTACATGCAGGGCTGGATACAGATTAATGTCATACTCAGGACAGAGCAATTTCAGGTGAAGGGCCTTGCTCAAGGGCCCAGTGGAGTAGAGTCAAGTTTGGCATTTTACAGGATTCGAACCAGCAACCTTTCAATTGCCAGTGCAGATCCAAAGCCTGAGAGCCACCACTCCTTTCCTTATTATGAGTTTAATAAAGATATAATGGGGAGAATTCAAATTCTACCCTCTGCAGTCTCTGTGTGCAAGACCAGAGCATGTAATATGGCAATAAGATGAAACAATCTTTAGGTCCTAGTGCCATTCTAGTGAACAGCAGATAAAGATCAATTCCAAGTTGAAATAATCACACCTAGTCTTGTTTTTGTTTTGTTTAAAGCTTCTTCTCCGTTTGCTCTATTTCTCTTGTGTCTGAGTGGGATTTTCAGAAGATTTATTTCTTAATAATGTACCCTGTAGTTGGGATATAGCGGGTTGGATAATGGAAGGATGGATGGATTTTTCCTTAGAATAAAATGTGAAACTGAAATCATCTTGGGAATTGTAAATTAGTCTGGTATGAATAAGGAAACTTTTTGCCAGTGCAGTTTGATGGTTTGGTGCTCTGCCTAGGGTTGCTTCTTGCCTTGAAACCAATGCTTCTGGGTTAAACTCATATTCTACATGCCGGATTATACCGGATCAGTTAGTGAACAAAGAGATGGAAAAGTGAGAAACTGACTGAGAGATCATACAAAGAACAAAAGGGGTGAAAACCGCTGCTCCTTAGGACCTTTCCATGTACTATAATTGTAGATTTTCTCCCCCAGTTATTTTACTGCAATGCAATCTTGTTGTATAGAGTTATAGGCAATGCTATTTTGTGCAAGAATGGGACTGTAGGCTGCTAGGTTATGGGAACCAGAGGACACAATGAGTGACATCATAAGATCAATAATATTTAACATGGTTTAAGATGGGTACTTCAGTACCATCAATATTTGAGTTTGACTGCTTCTTGTGCTATTTAAATTATTTCAGGTTTCAAATGAATTATTTAAGAACTTATAATTTTGATTTTGGGTTTACATATGTCTTAGGCTTGTTTTCCTTGTTTTCACAATGCTGATTCATTTATTGATTCATCTTCTAACTTATTTAAAAAAAAATTCCCATTGTCTGCCATTTTTCAACTCTTAGCATTGCTCTTGCTACATAGCAACTGGAAAATAAAAATAAACAATAATAAACAACAATAAACAATTAAAAACATGGTCAAGTTTATGGAAACATAACTAAAAAAATACTGAATGTAGTAAAATGATATACAAGCATGAATTCATAACAGAATGGCCTTTAAAGAGACAGACCATCCAAATTCGGAGTTGTCGTCTGCTACCTGCTGGTTTCCCACTAACCCACTATGATGTAAGCCTCTTCAGCTGGAAGTTCAGGCACCATTTAGTTAAGTTGGCTGTCAGATGTCAAGTTCTAGGGATGACTGACATAAAAATTCAAAAAAACTTCAATTTTTTGAAATCTGTTTTCAATTAACTTTGTTTAGTAGTGTGTGGTTACAAGATAGGTGTGTGACATCATATGTTATGGTCAAGTGATCATGATAGCTGTTTTAGTATACCATGAAAGCATGGGCAGATGATCTGCTTTTGTGATGTTTTTAGGAAGCCAAACTGTGTAAATTTTGACATTAAGTTTATTGTGTTAGTATTTTTTTGTATTTCTGAGCACATTTTGTTGAATTACTTTTTTTTTGTTGCTTTACATTGTGGCTTACTAGTTTACTTTTTTCAGGTTATGTGGACTGTCAGGGCATTCATGACATGTTGTCTTCTGGATTTTGCCTCCTTGTTGCTGCCAACATCCAGCTGCATGCTGATCCATCTGAATAGCTTGTCTGAAAGATATGGCAACAACAAATGCATTTGGTTTCCAGTCCTGCATTTGAACGTTGCTCATATTTAACATTTCAGAAAGAAGACAAGTCAAAGTGCAAATATGAAAGGATTTTCATAAAGTTTATAACTAGACAGCTTTAACACTGTAACACTGCTCTCAAATAAATTATTTATTGTACTGAGGGATAAGCTCAAATAAAATCAGGGCAGATGTATGTCCTTACTTGTTTCCTTGGAAGTCCAATACTCTGATAATCATAGCAAGGGGCCAGTTAAGAAGAGGGTTGATTTCAAAATTGTGAAAAAAATCAGAGAGCTAGTCAGTCATGGTCCACCACTTAGACACCAAAAAAGTTGCAGTACTTATAGTTAGCCAGTTTGCAAAGGTGGCCCTCACAAGAGGCGGAAAACATGAAACCGCACATGTTCATATGATATGATGCCAGTATTATAGTGTTTTCTAACTTCTCAGGTAGGGTATTTTTTATTTTTATTTAGTTTTTATTTAGGTTTCAACCTTGTTATTGTTTTTTTGATGTGTTTGGTGACATCATCGCAGCACCTTTTTGCTATGGTCTTCTTAGAGGGTGTCATCATTTTATGTAGTTACTTTAAGATCACAATTTCTCATTTCTACCATGTGACTGTTAGCAGTGTTGCAAATGATGTCATGGTATCACTGCTATATACGTTTGCAACGTGCATCTTCAGACATTCTAGCTACGGATAAACACTGTCACACACGTGCGCATGGGAGGCAGCTAAAGGGCTTGAGTGAACACAGTTCGGAGGCATGCCGGGATGAGGCAGAGTGCACTGACTCTTTTTCTCTCTTGCCTGTAGACCATTCCTGGGGGATTCCACCTGGCTCTCTTGACATCACTTCCGGGACCGAGCCAATGGAGGTAGACCTTACCAGCTCCGGCCCCTCTGATGTCACGTCCAGGAGTGATCCAATGATCGAAGACCACGTACCCGATCCTTATGACCTCACTTCCTGTCTTCCCTTTAAAAGCCTGCCCCTTTTCCCTCAGTCTTGTCTTGGACTCGTTGTATGCACTTCAGTGCTGTATCTTTATAAAAAGAGCGGCTTTGCAGCCAGGATACGAGATTATACGGGTGGCTGCCCCAAACCTTTTTCTTGAGTATGTCTCAGCTTTGTGACAACACTTAATAAAACTTATTTGTCTGGCTAAACAAGAAAGAAAATTAGGTTTTGTGCTTTTACTTTAGTATTCAGATAATGAATTGGTATTGATAATCAGCTTCTCTCTCTGTTCATTTTTGGTATTTGACTCCAGCAATGTTTGGACAATTCTTATGCCACTGTTTCTTTATTTTCCGATCATATAATAAAGAATTTTTTTTGCTTTTTGGCCAGTCATTTTACATCTAGCATGAAACATATCACCAAAGTTAATGTTATGGCACATCATTTCTTTATGACTATTTTACTAGTATAAACTGGTCAATACCAGCAAACAGAATACACTGCATTATCTGCTCATTTCCAGATGCTGTCTTTCTTGTTTCAGCAGCTGGCCTGAAAGCTAAGATAATATCGATGATCTGCCAAATATAAGGAATGCTGGGGCGTAAGCAGTTCTGAATGCCTACAACTTTATTCAATGTATCTAGGGATGAAAGATGCGTCAGGTGTGAATGATGTAGAAGCACTGCTTTGAGGCCACTAATAAGTGAAAGAGTCCATTCACCCTGGAAATACTTCAACCTGCAAGAGACATTGAATTGGGAGGGGGAGACGAATGGTAATATTCTATAAATCTTTGAATTGTGTGGCACAAAGTAATGCATATTTTACACTAGTTCGCTTTGTTAGCTATTAAGACAATTGCTGTATGTTGTAAAATAAAAAAAATCTAATAATTTCTTATCTTTAATGATTCCAATAAAAGGAAAAGTAATGTTTTGTTTTAACTTAAAATCTGGACAGGCAAATAAATCTGACCATGTGCTGCATTACTTAATCACACAGACATTTCAATTTTAATGAGTGCAATAATTGAAACTCACTTTTAACCACAATAGTTTCACTCTGCCCTAAGACACACATTTAACTAAGAGATACAATTTTATAGCCATGAGCGTGATATTTATTACTTTATGTAGTGAACTAATTGAGGAATTATTCTAAAAATATTCAGACAAACGCACACCCTTAAAATACAATATCTGCTATTGTCACACGATAAACGTGGAAGCACATGTTTGGAATTTTAATGCATGATATTACAGTTAAGATTTCAGATGGACTCATGCCAAATGGAGTTGGGTTGTTCCAATAGTAATCCTTTGGGTGCAGTACAAATCAAGTTATCATACATCTGGTAAATAGATGATTTTTTTAAATGTGCTTACTCAAGCAATAGATATGAAAGACTGATTAATTCATATTTCATTATTCAACATATCTGGCTTCACGCTTGATCAAAAAAACTCACTACTAAGCAGGCGTCTTTAAATCTTCAAGCCTTTGAGATGGTGATTTTTAGCTATTTACTGTACTCTAATACTGCTTTTGCTATAAATGAAAGATTGAGGTAGTCAGATGAGTGAGGTTTAGGTGCAATAACTTCACAGAATGCAAGGAGTTTTGAAAACAGCATTATAAGAGATGTCCCTTAGTAGTGTCAAATACAAACAAGAGGAGCTACAAAATGGTTTGGGGCAGCCACCCGTATATTGTTCCTGGCTGCAACATCGATAGAATTGATGTACAGATGTGTACAGGTTTGAGATCAAAACAGGACTGAATTGCTGAGGTAAAGATAGCTGTTTTAAGGGAAAGGAGAAGAAGTGATATCAGTGGGGCCACCGGAAGTGGTGTTATTGGGGCCCTGGAACTGCACGTGACATCGTTGGGGCCACAACTGGAAGTGACGTCATCGGAAGTGATGTCAGTCAGGGCCAGGCAGAATTTCCTGTAAGTGGTCTGCAGTGGAAAGAGAGAAAGCATCAGTGCACTTTACCACCCCCTGGTCTGGTGTAGAATTGCCCTCATTCAGGCCCATTAGCTGCCTACCATGTGTGACAGTAGAAACTTTAAATACTAAGAATTAGTTGAAGGAGTAAAATGCTTACAATACTTAACATGCCTGTGTCTATCCACTGATAATGAACTGATAGAGCTTCTGTATGATTTCTAGTTACTGTATATCTACAGTGCTACATGAGAGAGTTCCTCATCTGCTTATTAGCTGCACTGCACATTTGGACACAGCTGGAACATGTTTATGCATATCTGATATATTAAGAATGTATAAATTTGTCTAGCCTGCATAGATTGCTTCATCACAGCTAATTGGTTAGAATCCTAGGGAAGTTCTCTCTATGTGGAGTTTCTACCTGCTCTCTGTGCCTATGAGGTTTTTTCTTCTTGTACTCTACTGGTTTTCCTCTATCATTCTAAAGATACCTGTTTTAGACAATTTCTCTATAAGTAAGTATGGGTGTGTGAGTGAGAGTCCTGCAATTGACTACTGTAGCCATCCACGGCTGATTCTTGCCTTGTACTCAATCCTTCTAGGATAAGCTCTATACATTTTGGCCATGAAAAGATTATGTTAGGTGTGTATTCCTAATAATTAAATGCATTAAATATTATCCAAGATAATTACCGTTTGGATTTGATACAAGCTCTTTGTAGAGCACACATGGGAGACAAGGCAGTGGTACCAGTTGATATGACATGGTATTTTTGGATTGTGTGAGGAAACCAGATATCTGTGAGAAAACACAGTGGAAGGAAGAAAAACAAAATGCATGAGAAAATACAGCCTGAATTCTACTGTCAGGTCCAATAATTTAAAGATCAGATTATGTTGTTGTACTCTTTTCACACACTACCTCTGATCTATCTTAAGTGTCTGTTTTTTTAGGTTCCTCATTCAAATATTCTTCTTAGGATCAGAGCATACAGAATATAGCAGCTGGCTAAAAAGAAATTTATACAGAAATATTTTATGCAAAAAAAAAAAAAAATAATTAAATGGGTTATTATTAGCTATTAGCTAGTTATAAAGCAATGAAACGAAAACTATTTTATTTGCAAAAATGTATACCATATCCTCTTTAATAAAACCCCTGTGTGCGTCCAGGTGTCCGTGTGTGTGTGTCTTCTGGTGAAGTGCGCATGCGCGGGGCCACACAGCACGTGTTCAGTGTCTTCCTGTGCATTCCCTGTGTGTGCAGAGAGAGAGAGACACACACACAGGTGCGTGCGCGCGAGACAGACAGACAGAGACACAGGCATGCATGCAGGCCCGCGCAAGAGACAGACAAACACGCAGGCTCGGACGAGAGACAGACATGCATGCACGCGCAAGAGACAGACACGCACGCGCACACACACACACGCAGGCAGGCAGGCCCGCGCAAGAGACACACTCACACACACACACAGGCAGGCCCGCATGGGGGACAGACATGCACACACACACATGCACGCAGGCCCGCGACAGAGACAGACACGCACGCACACACACACGCGCACGCACGCACACACGCAGGCCCGGGATAGAGTCAGACACACAAAAAAAAAGTTTTAAAGACTGTATTCTAAGGTTGCAGCTGGCTTTAATTTTTTTATTTTCTGTGTTGCATTTGGTTATGTGGAGAAGCAGGAAGAAAGAAGGACTGGAACTGGAGTTTGTGCATTTGAATAGAGCTATTATGGCAGCAATGAAGAAAGCCCACCCAGTAAAACAGTCATTGCATTCTATGTCTCAGACATACAGCTCATGAATCCAACACTTACACACTTAGGCTCTACGTAATACCTATTCATACACCCAGCCTCTTGGAGCTTTGTTATACCTGCTATAAAGGTTATCTGCATTGAACATAATCATGATTTTACAATCAATAATGACATTGTATGGGAATTGTAGTGTTGTGGAGTACCTACAATGTCTTCACTGAGCCAATTCGACACTGTGTCAAAAAGTACCTGTTGATTCCTGTAACAAACCTTCAGGCAACAGCTTAAGAACAAAACAATGCGACAAAAAACTCCAATGTGTAGAAGTCAAGGTGTAGGCATAGCTACAGTACAGTATATGAAAAATGTGCTTCCACTGTCCTAATGTGGTTAACCTATATATAATATAAGGTTGCAGGTGTATTACTAGCAACTGTTGTTTTACTGGGGTGCTTAGTGTTTGGAGGCAAACAATAAATTTTGATAAAATGGAATTTAATTCATTTGTGAAAAAATTTGATGACCCAATTTATTTGTAGCAATACATATTCTACCAACATTATCAGTTTCTGTGACTTGTAGGGAAGACTTTTTCCAAATTATAACTGAAGAAAACACGTCTGAGGACAACGAAGACTCAGAAAGGATTAGAAGGGTTATCAATGATGCCAGTTAAACAGGTTTTATTGAATTTAGTTGATTTAGAAGAAACAGTAACAAATTCCACTGTTATAAAAACCTGCTTTGTTTTAAGTGAAGTTTCACTTCTATTACAGCAAGACATACATTTTTAGCATATTTTATTCCTGTTAACTATGGCAAATATTGCTTTAAAATGTACAATGTATTTACTTTGTGTATGTATATTGTATTTATGGAATTTATTAGTGTGTGTTTTGTTTTGTTTATGGTTAATACATTTTATTTTAAACATGTATTTTTTTATTATATCAGGTGTTTCCCATTTGTAACATTTATTTGTAAAAATGTTTCAAAGAGGCAAATATCTTGGAGGGGGCATCATTAATTGATGTTGTAATGAAGCTCAAGTGTCCCAAAGGACACAAGTCCCAGAAATGCTCACTTATATCAAAAACTATGTCTAATATCATAGGGGCAACATTGAACCTTTACAGTTATCTTTATAGATAAAAGATATATTTTCAAGAGGCACAACAGGGTAAAAAAGGACAAGACAAAGTGATAGAGTTGGGACAACACCACGACCCAGTATATTATAAAGATAAAATAAATGCAGCTTTTCAGCAAAAGAAACTTCACTAAGGAGGCAAGTCTCACATCAGACTATCTAAGATGGCAACACTTCTGGTTAAATCTCAGCCAGGCAGGAAGAGGTGGGTCCAAGGGGATGGACACTGGAAGTGATGTCAGAGGTGGTGAGGGTGTCAATCATCCAGTCTATAGGTGGAGGAAGAGAAGAGGTGTTAGAATACAGTGCCACCCTGTGGATTAGCAAGGAATTACCAGCACCCAGTTCTTTCAGCTATCCCTCCCCAAGATGCACATGTGTGACACTGCAAAGACAGGACAATCCAAGGCAAACAAGTCCCAAACACAAATCCTGCAAACATCAAAAAACAAAGCACAGGACCAAAAATACAGAAATTCACAAAAATCACAATTCACCACTCCTAAGCTCATTTGAATGGACTGCAAGGAACTGTGGGCAGCCTCAATCTTTATAGGGCTGAGGCTAGTCACTTGCAGTGATGATGGGCAGGTGGCTCTGCCTCTTGGGGGACCATGCCTAAAACCCACGGGACATAACACAGGGAGAGGGAACACAGACAATAGCAAGTAAAAATAAGATTAACAAACATCAAAGACTCGAAAGTGAACAATGAAGAAATAAAACAAGAATTTAAACCCCAGTCAGGAGAGGAACCCTAAGGGTGCCATATACCTTTGAGCCTACCCTGAATACAATGCCACAGAGTGTTTAAATCATTAAATTGATGCACAATGTTTTCTTCAAAAATATAACAGATAAGATCATAAAAATACACAGGAGCTATTACAGTAAATATAAAACATATCTTCTTATGACTATATTTATTTTTTTTTTATTTAAGTCTTTGTATTGAGATCCACTGACGTTGAAAGCCAGTCTAATATACTGAGTCAAAAATGGATTATCTCTCCCTTGCCTTACAGATAATATTAATGCAATATGCTAGAGTGTATTGTGCAGGTCTTACATTTTCCATCATAAATCAGTTGGTGTTATTTATAAGACACTAAATTTTCAAATTATCTACCTAGCAATATTAGAGTTGTACCAGAGATTTCAGTTTTAAGATGAAGGCCAGCAACTTATAATTTTGGTATACCGTACACTTGTCTCTCAGCATCCTAGCTTAAATAAATGCACTGTCAAATATATAAAAAAAATCTACAATTACAATTTCTTATTTTCATATTTCCAGTCACTTTTTGTATGGTGTATATTCAACATTACTATTGTTCATGTTATTTTATTTCTTTATTTAGCTATGCTACACTTGTAAATATCCAGATCATAACAGGTTTATAAAAGTATGTGCACCTTGTAAGGAATAAATTGAATTTATACAAAATATTACCTATTTAATGTCTTATAAAACACTGAAGATAGAACTCTGTAGAGAAATATTAGTTTTGTGAACAGGATAGCAGGAATAGAAATTTGCTAGAAAGGGCAGAAATAATAGAAGGCAGGCATCAAATATATATTAGACTCTAAATGGCCATACTTTTAAGTTACTTTGTGCTTTTGCATTAAGTAGTTCAACTTAGAATGAAAAAATCAGAAACTGTTTACTTTAGAAAAAGGAAAGAACCCAAATATATATTGAATATTGGCAAAGCAATAATAAGGAACATTTGTTTTTTAATTCAATTTGGAATAAAAAGAAATACTGCATTTCCTTTCTATAAGCACAGAGAATATTTATCAATTCATGGTCCATTTATTTTCCATGGCAAGTTAATTTTTCTTTGCCAAATACATTTTTAACAGTACTGGTCAGCCAGACACACTGAATGTAAGCATTACGCTATTACAGAACATTTGGGACTGCATGTCAATGCTAGTTAATAGTCAGTTCTTACAAAGCCACCATTTGAGACTTTAACAGAAGGAGGTTAAAGTATACATATTTCATTAATTAGGTTGACACTAAAAGTAGAATACTGTAAATTTAAAAATCAAACACTTTTAAAAAACACTTCTTTCCATTTCTATAAATGTATGATTCATGTCTACTCTTTGACATTGCATACAGAAAGTGCACAATGAGAACTTTAGGATGTATTTAGCAAAGGTAAAACATATGCTTTTTGAATAGGTAATGACTATGTGCCTTATTACACTAATTCCATCAATTTTCTTAAACCATGTAGACTAATGCAGAGTCACAGGGAGCATTAGTCTATTCCAGGAGTATCACGAGCAGGGAAAAAATTAAAACAGAATTGATCACCATAAACAGGACATAGTCACACACTGATGCTGAGCCTGCTTCGAAATGTCATTTACCTGTCATGCATGTCTTTGGGCAGCAGTGAGGAGCCTGGGTAGCTTGGAACAACCTAAGAAATCTACAAATTCTACCAGATAATGATAAGCCAAAAATCAAACCCAGGTTCATGGAGTTTCACAACCGAGACTCCAATCCAGTTATGGCAAAAATGGTGCAAAAAGCAGATAAGAAAAAACATATTTAAAAAATACTTTAAGCATGCAAGTTTAGCTTCCATTCTATTTATTCTCATTCAGGATGGTGTGAGGGCAAAAGATCTATAGTTTACATTTCAGGACATTTTTTTCTGCTTTTTGACATTTACTTTCTTTATTATAATTTTTTTGTTTTTTTTTAGTTAGTCATCTTACTTAGATCCCTAAAACAAACAGCTGTTATGCCATGAAATTAATGGGGAGTTGTCTTGCGATCCAACAGGGATGGCTCTGTGGCACTTCTTCAGGTCAGTTCTCATGACCTTTTGAAGGCCGGAAGACTTTGTTGTTTTGATTCCTAATTCTGCTATTATATATTGTTGCTTTTGTCTGCACTTTTTGCATTTTAACTTTATCCTATTTTGGTTTGTGTGTATTTTATTTTTAACTATATTATGGTGTTTTGCTTATTACAGTTTTACTATACATATGCTGGAAGCCAATAAATGAATAGCCTTTGATCAGTGAAGTAAGTCCTTGCAGGCTTGTTGTTTATCGATGAATGTTCAGCCGCCTTATTCACTTGATTAGTATGTAGCCATGTCAGGGATTTTGATTCCTATTTTAGCTAAATAAACTGCTGATGGTGTCATTTCACTAAGAGGCTAAACCAGGCATTATCAATGTTTTAGGTAAAAAGAGTTTGAGACTGTTATGTTATATTATGAATTCTTCCTATTTGCCTAGACACTGATTTTATTTTGGGATGAGGAGCTACCTTGCTTTTAGCTTCTTGTAGGTGTGCTCTTTGCCACTTTCTCAGGCCTTACAGCTTTTTGTGCTTAACTTGAAACAATGCCAATTATTTCCTACCTTGGTATTTAGGAACGTTCTTTAAGTTTTACCTTCTTGCATAATGATAATTCAGAGCAAATTTTACTTATATGTTGCTATGAGCATTTGTGGTGTTCACTTAGAAACAACTTGCGTAATATGTGTCATTTTTGCCACTCTTTGAAAATGTATTGGCTAGTATTGAAGTTATTATTTTTCTGGAAATAGCATTTTCCTTAGCACAAAGTCCCGAAAACTGCTGACAATAAATGGAAGGTTCCATCAACCTTCAGCTTGTACAACAAAAGGGCAAATTAAGAACCTTTATTAAACAAAAGATTTATTTTCACAAAAAGAACAAAGACACTTATAAAATAAAAGTCCATGAAGGAGTAGCCTTCACAAATAGGCAATTGTGATAGAATAAATGACTTAGGAAGAAAAAAAAAAACAAAGCATTTGTTCCTGAGCAGTGAAAACAAGGTGTTTTTATAACAAAATAGTGGCAGGAAATGAGATTGCAGGAAATGACATCAAAAACAGGTTGAAGGAAATGACATCATCATGGCAGGCCGAAAGTGACATCATCATGGCAGAGCTGGAAAGTGACGTCATATGGGAGAGCCAGAAGTGATGTCATTGCTGGAATATGGAACCGGGTTTGTAGAATGGTAGCCATTTTGGCTGACTGGAAGCACTTAAGGTAAGTTATTATTTTTCTTCTTTAGTTCTGTTGATGGAGAGAGAGAGGCATTAGTACATACAATCAACCCATTATCTCTTGTAACATCACTCACCTTAGGGCTTTTTGATTGCCTCCTAATCACACATGTGTGACACAATCCAATATTAAACAAGTCCAAATGCACAAATCCAGAAAAAGGTCCAAAAACAGAGTTAAAGTGGTTAAAACCATGTTAAACAAAGAAGCACAGCAAAAATGACAAGAGAACTCACTGCCTAACATATACAATATACCACAAGGGGCTAAGAGATTCTTCATCCTTTATATTGTTAGGTAAGTCCCTTGATGAAGATGGACTGGTGGCCCCACTTTTTGGTGAACCACCCATAAAATACATGGAAAATAGAAGAAACATAGACACACAGAAAATAAATAATACACAAAACTAATAAAAAACACAGAATAATTGTAATAATCAAATAACAATATTAACACAACAAATTACTCAAATATGATCAAAAAAGATATAAAGAAGGAATTAAAAACCAGCCTGAAGAAAAACCCTGGCTGAAACGTAACAACCACGTTGCCATTTGTAGACATTTTATCCTCCATGGTGTCATCATTTTTGCATTTCCTCATGGATGTGGCCAATCTGTAATGTCATCATGCTGCCATTCTAAAAAATGTTCAGTTCAGGGGTCTAGTTTTAAATCTGCTTACTAAAATCTTTGAATTTGAGAGATTTTAGAGATTTAGATAGAGAAAAGTTAATATGTTGACCACTGCCTATTTACTGACAGTCCTGTCCAGTTTGTCACAAAAAAATGAACTTTATTTCCTGGTCTAATAAGTACATAAGTCCTTATGGACTCACCACTTCCCATCTTGGCCATAATTTTCTGTATGTGTTATAATACCAGCTGTTTTTTCCTCTTTAGAGTGCAGCATTTGATCCATGAAAATGTGATAATCTGTGTAGTTCTTTTCTTAACATCTTACCACTGACCCTTTTAATTATTATATATCTTTTAACTCATCAACAGCCTCTATTATTTCCTCTCTTTGAAAAACAGTCCTCTTGCTGAATTTGGTTATTTTAGTAATTTGTTTTACCTTCAGCTCTGTTTTGTCTATTTTACTATTTCCACATCTTTATTGAAATTTATAGTCTTTCTTCTTTACTCAAAATATCACACATCTTGAAATTTACCCAAGCAGAGTGTATGAGCGCCATAACAACTTCATTTATCTGTCAATTGTGTATATTTCCATATAATATTAACAGAGAGACAGAGAGGGAGAGAGAATTGTTTTGTTTAGTTCAATTTGAATTTTAATAAGAATGGAGCATTAGTATATACTGCAAAGGAATCCGTTGTAGTTTACTTTATGAGACAGATTTACCTGAAATATTCTGTATGTGAATAAGGTTAATGCAGAGCAACCTAACCCGCTACTGTAATCTAATTACAATTTCCAATAAACAAATAGTGTAAAGAATTATAGTTTAATTTCCTGCAATCATATTACAGTTACTGACAAAAATGTTGTTACCTGCATTATTATATGTTGATAAGCAAGTAATATGTAAATATTGTGCATACCTTGAAGGGCAGGCATTCCATTTCACATGATGTTTGAGGCGGCTACCAGATTTGTGTCCCTGCTCCAATTTGCACTGCATACTATTTTCAGGTAATAGAATATGTCCAGATCTGTACCAGAGATGTATGTTACATATTTTATGGCATGGTAGTTAGTTTTATTCTGGGTTGGTATTGAGATTTCTTTTTTTTAATTAAGAAACAAAGATTTATTGTTTTAATTAGCAATATAAGAACTTTGCAGTTTTACAGCAGATCGAAATAATATAATTAATGAAGAGACTTTAATTTTAGTTTAAGGACAAAGAACTTTAAAATTTAAATGTATGGTAGCTGTGTTAGTTAATTAAAGAGCATATAAGAAATTATGAAGGATGCTCAAAAAGTTTCTGCACTTTTATATTTTTATTGGAAACGGTGAAGGATGGAGGATTAGTAATTGGGCATTAAAAAGTTGGTAAGAGATTACATCGCAAACGAAGTTGACTATGTAGAAAGTGATGTAATTTGTTTTTGAAATTCTTAATAATTACAGTGAAAAAAAGTGAACCTTTTGAACATCCCTCATAGGGGCAAAAAGTTATTTGATGTTAATTAAATGATAATTCGATAAGCATCATGTGTCGCAAAATGTAGTGCTGTATCCCAACATGCATTTCTATTTTATGTCACATCTCTCAACCTGTGCACTACTAAGTTTTTCTCAAACTTTATCTTAATTTTTAAGATAATTAAAAATATAGTTTTTTAAAATCATAATGTGCCTTTTTTGATAGTGTAGATGGGAAAGATGGGGGCTTATTTACTGTGTTACAGAATAAACAGGGCCAGATTAAGGTGGGTGCTATTGATGCTGCAGCATTAGGCCCAGATGAAAACAGGTGAGAATTTTCCGGAAGCTGAACAGTTTTCCTATGCTATATTAACCTCAAAATAATTCTTAGAATGAAATTTGGAGTTCAACTTTCGGACGACTAGACACAGCATTACTTATTATACAGTTACTATTGTTCTTTGCACTGTGATGTAATTATAATGTCGTGCTTATTGTTAACCGAAGATTTCAAGTTAATGCTATCAATTTTACGTTAAACAGTTTACTTAGTAATTTAGCTGCGTTTTTTTGCAATATCTTGGGGATTCTTGCCACTTTATTATTGTTCGGTAAGTGCCACGTAGTAAACTTTTCACCTTGAAAGTTAGTTGTATAGTAAAAATCGATGGCTATTTAAATGTTTATCTGTAAAGGTAAAACAAAAAGCCGGCCCGCTGGCCTGGCATGGATGTTTAGAACTTTTAAAATCCTCGACAGGATTCTGGTCTATTATGAAATTTAAATTGTGGACAATTTTTTACCCTCAAGAGCCTGAACTGAGTCACTTTGACCCAATCTCTCTGCAAATTCATTTTTTCTTACTCAGTTTCATAAGGGAATTGCAAAATTTTGTGTATTTCATTGTTAGGTTTTCTGCATTAAGTGCACTTTTCAGACAATTGTTATTGAATGTTGATGTTACATAGTTTGATGTTAATCTAAAGTTGTTACGTCGTCATTATTATTCATGTTCAATAAGGACTGGCTGGTTGCGTCGCAAGCAATTAAGGCTCCTTGGTCGGTCTGAGTGCACATGTACAGTGAGGGTCGAATGCACATGTACCAATGCCGAGAAAAAATAGGCCTTTTTTTACGCTGCAGCATCAGGCCCAATTTTGTCTTAATCCAGCCCTGAGAATAAACACTGCAGATTGCCGAACATGCCTGATCAATAAGTATTTTCATTTGCTGGCACTAGCAGTAATTTTACAATTTAATGACTACATGTTTGCAAGTGTTTTGATTAAGTTCATTTTCTTTATAATTATTAAGATTGATATTTTTGAAAGAATTCTTTTCATGAAACAAAGGCCTATACTTGCTAGTTTAAATGTTTAATATGTGAACAGTGCTAATAACTTTTTCTTGGAAGCAATGAGTAAAATAGTCCCTATAAAATCTGAAAAAAGTATTAATTACTTTAAGTAATTATCTCACCTCTCTTTGTGAGTCATGTGTCCTTTCAGGCTGCTGTATAAAACTATGTGTGTGTCAGTCATCTTGCCATTTATGTCTTGTGAGTGATACAATAAAGTTGGACCTCATTGCACCTTTTGTGTAAGCTTAACTATAACAGTGTTCTCTTTATAAGTTTTATGATACTCAGAACACAATAATTATATTCTTCAAGAGTATTCCATTCAAAATACACTTTGCTGAACAGGTATTAATGTTTGTTGCCCTTTTATTATTGTTGCGTTTGTTGATTTAAATTAACCCTGGAGCATTTTTTTTACCAGCAACAAGTACTTTCATTGTACTGCAAGGTTTAATGAAAAAAACCTGACAGAATTAAACTGAACTTACTAGAATGGGTAATATTTCTCTCATATTGCTGGAAATTTAGTGTTGTATTTAGTGTTGATTAAAGATAAAGTCGAAACTTTTACATTATACTTAAATCTAACCATTTCATTAATTATATGCTTGTAAGTCCACCAATTGAATTAGCAGGAAAAAAATAGTTGCACAAAGTACAGTACAATATGACCAGAGTTTTAGTAGGACAAAGGTTTGTTCTGTGTTATTTCTATACATTACTTGCATTATATTATGGTTCTGGCATTTGTTTCTTACTAAATAGTTCCATGTTTGGCACTGGTCTGCAGCATAACACAGCTGCCATCTGGTTTTATATTAAAATTTCAAAAAGTCGGCATTTAAAACATTTTGAGCATATAAGGAAACAAATGATACAGTTCTTGGTACTGGGAAGTAAATGGTCAGAAAATCAAAAACAGCTGCCAAAGCTGACTTCCCAGCTCTCTAGGATACAGTATGTGTGGCGTGTTGCTTATGTGAGAGGCAGCTGCCAGGTCTGTGTTTAGACACATTCAATACACTCTGATTGTTATCATACTAAAAGCAGGCAAGGACAGTGATCATAGTGAGATCTTTTAATAAACTGGACATATTGCACTATTAAACAGATGTTTTAACATGAGAAATCTATCCTCACCCTAAAATGAGTTTCAGAAGCAAGCAGTGTGACAAATAAAAGAAAAACACTTGACCAAAAATATGAAAACACAGAGTTCTTTAGACCTATAATGACATCAGTAATGCAAACTAACCTCAGTGCTATATTATACATATTGTAAAGATGTCGTATTCAGTAGATTACTCTAAAGCAAACCGTACACGACCCTTTCCCTTTGTCTACTATTGTGAATCACAACTCTGCACAATCCAAATTTAGGCAAATGCTACAGTTTAAGAACCTATTCTGTAAAGTAATTTGAATGATTATCAAAAAAGGTATTTTTAGTATAAACAATCTCACAACTAAATTATATTTTCGTTTATTTTTTTTAATACAGTATGTTATTAAAGGGGCCATTTTTCAAAATAGATTTGTCAATGGTCAGCATTGCAATTCCAAAGAAATAAATTTGAATCTTAAAAGGTCCCTGTATATAAAAATAGAATTTTCTTATATAATACTCTACCGTGGCTGTCCTTTTGGTCAGTCCAGGATTTTAAATCACTTATAGCTCGCAAAGCTTATTAGAACTATTGAACTGAAATTTGGTAACATATACTATGTGATGTCTACTATCTTCTTTCGGGGTGATGATTGACCTCCAAGGTTATTTCTCTTTTTATTTTTATTTTATTTTATTGTAGAATCAACTCTCAGCACAGGCCAGCAGGGCGGCCATGGGGTGCATGCGTATGGGCGCCATTCTCATCCCTACCACTTTCGCCATCACTTCCCCTCTTTATATCTTAAATCATTCTTGAGGCAGATTGAAGACTTAAGTGCCAGCTTAAATGAAAAGGAAAACGTATTAAGTAATTGCAACACAAACACTGACTTAATCAGTTTTAACGTGAGAAGAAGCCGATGGAAGAAGAGGAGTAGCAGGCTGCTAGGGTGGAGAAAAGAAGTGCTGCTCAGGAAGCAGCAAGTGCATCAATCTCTGAGCAAACGAATGCTTAACGTACAGAGAAAGAGGATGAAAACTATGAATGCTCAAGTCAAGTGTATTCACTGCACGTAGATTTATGGCCTGAATATTATCCTTTTATTGTAGTGAGAAAAAGCGCTACATAAATGCAAAGAATTATTCATTTTTATTATTATTTGTGAAATACTTATGTTAATATGTACATATGAATCAGGATTGGTCACAGTTTCTATAAACATTTACCAGGTGACTGCATAAGGTTTCCATGGGTACTAATATTGAGTTCCATAACCCAAAGACTTATGTGTAGGCTATTTGGTGATTGCAGTGTATTTGAGTGTAGGTGTCACTAAGCGTTAGAACAACAGAGCAACCTTTGACAAGAATGGGCTATTCAGCCTCAACAAGCTCACCAGTCCTATTCTCCTAATTTCAAAAAATATATACAGTAATTGAATTGATTTTAGAAGGTCCATAAATGACCTCTTTGTACTATGTTACTTGGTAATTTGTTCCATGTGCCTATTGTTCTCAGTGTGAAGAAACATTTTCTAATGTTTACATGAATTTGCCCCTTATAAGTTTCCATCTGTGCCCTTATGTTCTTGTTCTTGGCAGTTTCTGCATAAGATACAAGCAAACAAATTTCATCATGGTTTAGTGTGTTTTTGAAGGTTATTAGTGTCTGAAATCATCAGATTTATTTTCACAAAACTTTCAATTAGTGTTTTGGAATTTGTTCAGCCTGTTTTAGACTTAGATTTTCTAGTATCTCCCAGTAAGTTTACTTAAATCTACAACTTTCTTTGCTGGCAGTACAATGTTTGCTTAAACTGAAAGTCTAAGGTTTGCAACCTGTACTTATGGCTCATACTTTTCAAAACTGAAATCAGCCTAGTGACTTTAATCTGGATTTTCTCTAGTGCTGTTATGTCCCTTTTGTAATCTGCAGAGCAATACAGTACAAAACACTTCAGGTGAGGCCTCACTAGTTGTAAGTATTAAGCAATATCTCCTTCGACTTGTATAGTAAACATCATGCTATGCAAGCTAACATGCTATACATCATCTGTACACTGTCTGGATGTAGGCAGTAATGAGTCCACTACAACTCCTAGGTCCTTCTCATAATTAATTCTTTATCCAAATGTGGTTAACTTCTTCTCTAATGATCAACATATCATTCAAAAACGGTCTTATGGGAACTAAAGTTGATTTTATAGATATTCATAGTTACTCATCTAATTTTGTCTTTCTTCCCTAATGGGTTGAAAGCCACAATATAAAATATTGTGTAGAAATTCATGGTTTCACTGCCAGCCTTTAACAAATGTAAGAATATACAGCAATATCTTTAACACTGCAAACCCCTCTCCATTTGTCATTCTATTCCCTGCAATCCTGCCTTCAGCTACTTCGCCTAAGACTGTGGGAGTTTTAATTATCCTGACATGTTACAAGGGTATCTTATTCTGTCAAACATTATTTCCATAAAAGAAACTAGATATCTGAATTCTATATTCATCTCCTCATTAACCTACTGAATAAGGGTTAAATATATAGATGATACTTCTACTGTTACACCACACTTCCACCATCAGGTAACAGGCACAACTAGACTTCTAAGACAAGGGACTTAAGTCAGCATAAAGAACTATCGTAGAGATACAAACATATTTTTCATGGTGTACATATTGGTAAAACAATATAGTGAAAATTTTAAGTAAAGCTAAAATTATTGACCATCCTAGAAGTAATCAAGACAGAAAAAAGCTGAATTAATTCAATTAAACTTTTTGTTTTTCTTTCAGCACTTTCAGCCGTGCAAGTGCAGTTAGAATTGTTGCTGCAGACTTAAGAACATTATGCTAGGTCAATCATTTTGAGGTTTGCAGTCAAAACAAAATTCAATCCAAGCTTTCAACATGCATTCCATTTTCATGTGATCCCATTTTTTGGTCAATCAGGTCTAGGGGTAAATGCTTATGAAACTGTGTGAAAGTTGCTGGACTGCTGAATCAGGTTTGAACGCAGCTATCTAGGATACTAGCGTCAGCAAAGAATCTGAAAGGTTTGGAATGCACTGTCAGCAGTGAAAAGAAAATTGACACACTGCAAAGACCTTAGAAGGAAAATCCATTTTAATTAAACCAGACTGTTTCTAAAAGAAATATGGCCTGTACGGTACTGACATTGTGAAAGATTTCAATCAATAATTTTGACTTTCCTCATATTCTGCCTTTGCGGTTTTTTTTTTATCATACTGTAAAATAAATTAGGTTTTCTAAGCAATTTTGAATAATAGATAATCTGTATGCAAGCTTCAACCTTTTACTAAAAAAAGAACACTGGTGTAGGGATAAAAATAGGATGCTTTCTATAATTAGCAAAGTTTTCTGATGGCCTGTTCAAGGTTATTAAGCCCCTTGGCTTTCATTAGGTAAGTCACTTTCTAAGAATTAACAAAGATTTCACGTTTGTCAACCTCAAAGGTATTATTCTTGACCTCAATGCATCTCCTAATGAGTTGCTTTTAGTTTCCAAGCAGTATCAGTTTTTTTTTTTTTATACCAGCCTGCCTGCTTCATGATGGAATAGCAGGCTTCTCTGTTTAACCTAACATATCCTTTTAACCTTGGCTTCAGATTTACAGTAAAGTAATGCCACCTATACTCCCGTGGCAGGTTTCTTGCACATTTGACAGCAGGAAACAGCATATTTTGCTGTAGTCATCTGAAAACATAGTAAATTATTAACTAGAAATTTAATTATATATATATATATATATATATATATATATATATATATATATATATATATATATATATATATATATATATATATATATATATATATATATATATATATATATATATATATATTGTGACAGGTGCCTGGCGTCCATGCCCAGCCGGGACGCCCCTGCACACTGTCTTCAGGGGGAGCAGCCCTGGACAGTGCAATACCTCCCCCTGGACGCTAGATGGCTGCCCCCCTGGGCTGGTGTAGTGCCTCAGTTTCCCACAGGGCTCCCTGGGAATTGGAGTTGGCGGCAGCCCTGTTGGGTCCCGCAGGTACTGCCAGGGGGTGCTGTGTTTGGGACTCCTGAGCCCGTGTGGGCAACAGCTTCATCACACCTGGAAGTGCTGCCGGATCTTGGTGATCAAACACCTGGAGCACTTCCAGGTGACCTATAAAAGGGAGCCAGCAACCACCACTCATCGGCCAGAGTCGGGTGGAGGAGGACAAGGTTGCGAGGGAGGAGTGGTGGTGCCAGAGAAGAGTGTTTGTGCTTGTGCTATACTGGTGTTGTAGCTGGGGGGAGTACGGGGAAGACGTGCCCTCCAGCTGAAGAAGAATAAAAAGCCTTTTATTTTACACGTGCCTCCCGGGTCCAATCTGTGTCAGGTCAGGCGCTATATGGTGCCTTTTACAATATATATATATATATATATATATATATATATACAGTAATCCCTCCTCGATCGCGGGGGTTGCGTTCCAGAACCCCCCGCGATAGATGAAAATCCGTGAAGTAGAAACCATATGTTTGTGTAGTTATTTTTATATATTTTAAGCCCTTATAAACTCTCCCACACTGTTAACATTATTAGAGCCCTCTAGACATGAAATAACACCCTTTAGTCAAAAGTTTAAACTGTGCTCCATGACAAGACAGAGATGACAGTTCTTTCTCACAATTAAAAGAATGCAAATAGATCTTCTCTTCAGGAGCAGAGAATTTCAGAGAGAGAGAGAGAGAGAGAGAGAGCACTAGCAAAGAAAAGCAAACAATCAAAAAATCAAAACGTGTGCTTTTGGAAGCGGCATTTCTTAGAGGTGCGTCCGTATCCACTAGGCAAACAGCTTCTGTGCAAACAGCACCTCTGCTCACAGCCCCTCCTTCAGGCGCAGAGAATGTCAGAGAGGGTGAGATAGAGGCAGAGACAAGCAAACAATCAAGCACCGCACGGGACGCATATTTTATAGCATTGAGGAGTTTTAGTTAATATGTAATACATGCTCTGATTGGGTAGCTTCTAAGCCATCAGCCAATAGCGTCCCTTGTATGAAATCAACAGGGCAAACAAACTGAGGAAGCGTGTAGCATAAATTAAAAGACCCATTGTCCGCAGAAAGCCAAAAAATCCGTGATATATATTTAGATGTGCTTACATTTAAAATCCGCGATAGAGTGAGGCCGCGAAAGTCGAAGCACGATATAGCGAGGGATTACTGTATACAGTATGTATTTAGAAATGACATTTATTTGTGTGAATGAATGTATATTTCATGAGTATTAAGTTTTAGGATGCATGACATGATGCTCCACCATAGCACAAATAACCAAGGAAAAACAAAAGGTAAATATTTTTGCATTAATTTCTACAGCAATCATATCACAATTTACACTCTTATTTTACATTTGTATTTATTCACATTAAGTCACAGCTTCATGGACACAGATTTTGCCATCTGTATGTTTTTATCAGCTCCTTAGGATCCTTCAACATCCATTAGATTTGCTGGTTAGATTAGCTGAATCTTCTAAACTGGCCCAGCATGCCTGAGTGATACATTGTATATGAGTGTGCCTTTTGAACCTCATCTAGCATGTGTTAATGCTTCGGGTCCACAATTACTGAAAATGACTCTAACTGGTGTGCTGTTCTGAAGCCATTAAGATGGACTCCAGCCCTGTAAAATCTTAAATTGGTTATTATTTAAAAATAATACATTAGATACAAACATTAAAAGTAGAAACCTTGCTTGATTGGATTCTACATATTTTTCAAGCCTGTTCTTTTGTGTATGATGGTGTCACAGAGGACTACAATCTAACCCAGTACCTGCACTCATAAGGGAAAACCATACCCTGGATGGTGCACATGAAATCACAAAGCATACTTACTCGTATCCCCACTGCATAATTTCAATATCTTCATTAAACATGCTTAACCCTTAGGACTGCACAGGTTGAAATCTATCCCTTGACAAGTGTAAGACAGAATTCGAACTGGGATGAGGTACTGGTCCATCACAGAACTACTTTTAAAGTCGTTAGAGAAGATTTATGGATGTGGTGAGAGAGGACATGCAGGTGATGATCCGCTGTAGCAACCCCTAAGGGAGCAGCTGAAAGAAGTAGAAGAAGTTCAACTAAAATGCTTGTCTTTGAGGTGGAATGGAGAGTAGTCTGAGAAAGCCTAAATGAAGAGGAGGAGATAATGAAAATACCACACAAAGAAAGAAAATGAGTTCAAGTGGAGTTGTGAGGCAATATTACTAACTACTTCAGCACAGTACTGCATAAGCCAATTCATTAACAGTAATACGAGAGTCAAGCTAAGGTTAGGAAATGGGATTTATTAGAAAATGGAACAAACCTTAACAAAACTGATAATGTTATTTCTCAATGTAGTCTCCCCCCTTCTCAATGAACTTGCACCACCTGCGTGGAAGCACCTGGATTCCAGCAGAATGAGAGGTTTTGTCTCGTCCTTGCAACCACTCGTGTACCTGAGTTATTGTCGAACATTACATGCCGAGGGGTACTACAGTCACTAGTGCATGTTACTGTGACTTGCTGGAGACCAATATCCAATTGGCGGGGACTGCTGTCTCAAGGAGTCCTTCTGCTGCAAGACAATGCCCATCCGCCCACACACTGAGGTGTCGCTACATCATCTTTATTAGGCAGATTTGGTGCTGTGTGATTTCCACCTTTTTGGACCACTAAAAAAACATCTGGGTGGTGGATGATTCAAGACAGAAGATGATGTGAACGTATTATTCATCTGGAATCCAGGCATTTCCAGGCAGGTGGCACAAGTGCATTGAGAAGGGTGGGAACTACATTCAGAAATGACATTGTCAGTTTTGTTAAGGTCCATTCCATTTTTTAATAAATCATACTTTTTAACTTTAGCTTGGCTCCCTCATGTATATGAATAAAAATAACTTTAAAATTTATGACAAGTGTTAAGGCTAGGGAGCACCAATGAGCCCCAAACCTCAAACACAAACACACAAACACAGTCCTGGGTTCAAATAATGAGTGTTTACTAGACAAAGTACCTTGTACAAAGCCAAAAACAAGTTGCCTTCTCTTCTTTCTTCTCCTCCTCACCCTCACTATCGCACTGCTCTCCTATAGTCAAGTGTTGCCTTCCTTTCTCCCTGCTCATAATTGCCTGGACAAGGCAGTGTGGTCCCTTTTATTGAGGACTTGTGAGTACTTCCTGTGCCAGGGCTTCTGCCTATTGGAAGCACTTCTGGGTGATACAGATGTCTCAGATAACAGGGAGTGCATCTCCCTGCAGTGCCCTCTTGCAATACCCACAGACCTCAGCAGGGCTGAGCTTTCAGGCAACAATTTCCAGCATTCCCTGCTGGTTTACCACCGCGCATTGACATCCAGGGCTGCTGCCTTCTAGCGTTCGGAGGGAATAAACATGACCCAGAGACAGTGTTCCTTCATTTTATTCTGGTCAGGGAAGGTACTACAAATATATCCGGTCAGGACACCTGTCCATCTGCTTGGGGCTTCCCTTCTGAATAAGGAATCTTCTTCTCTCCTCGCCGGGATGTCCATCCATTGACCTGAGAGGTCTTTTTTGGGTATGGTGCCTTTTTCTCCTTTGGCCGAGATGCCACCGTCCCCTATCCTGGATGGATCCCTTGTGGCACTTACACAATAAAATGCACACAGGACAATTGTTAGCCTGCCCATTTGTCTGTTTGGAGGACGACAGCAGCATCATTTTTGGAGCCTGTACCAGTATCATCAACTATAAATACAAAAACAAAAATTAAATACCAATTACTTTACAAGGCACACTCAAGACACATGTGAGTGAACCTGAATTAACCTCACTCTCAGTAAACAGAAACCAGCACAACATTCAAAAACTGAATAACTGGCTATATAAGTAACTTTCTAAAGGCCACACAGTGAATTAACAGTGTCAAGCAGTCTTTTGATTTAGATCCTTTATTTCCTTTAGATGCAAGGCAAGACTGCCTAATTAGAATTTTAGTTCAATAGTGGTAACCTAAGTAATTAACACTAGAAATTGATCCATCAGACATGTGATTTGCAGTTCAGTCCCTAGGCCACATTGCCTAATCAAAATTTAAATTTAACCATTGTGAACGGGACCCGGACACAGACAGACGGACATCGTTTCTTCCACCACACACACGTTTATTTACAATTATGTATAAAAGTTAGTGCACAAACCCAGTGCCTCCAGCACCGATCCCCCAAAGTCCAGGCCTCACAGTCACCAAATGCCTTTCTGGCCACCTCCAGTCCTCTCTCCAACTCCGTCCTTTTTCCACCCGACTTCCGCTTTTGAATGAAGGGAGGCGGCCCCTTTTATCACACCCCGGATGGGCCCCAGCTGCTTCCCGGCATTCCTCCGCGGACACACCCAAGTGTGGCGGAAGTGCCGGTTGCGCACCCGGAAGCCCTCCGGGTATCCCCTGTCTTCTTCCCCCCAGCACTTCCTGGTGTGGCGGAAGTGCTGGGCTCCAGGTTTCTTCAGGCACTGGGGCGCCGCATGGCAGTGGCCATGGGCCCCTACAGGGTTGGGCTTCCAAGCCCCCTACCCGAGGCCACCAACAAAACCAGGGCGGTCGCCCCCTCGTGGTCAGGAGGAGGCACCAGCCCTCCTCCAGTCCCCTTGGGCGTCCCGGCTGGGCTCCACCCCCAGCCGAATGTGACACCATGTATACAGTAATACCTCAGTATACATTCTGGAACTTTGGGTTACCTGAGACAGCACTAATCAGGGCCATTAAAACATTATGTTCTGTTAAATAGGTAAAAATACAAACCTGTTCACCAGTCATTAATATTTATTCACTTATGTCATGTCATTTTCTAAACCATTCAGTATTTAGACCATGGTTGAGCAGGGGTGTTATCCCAGCTAGCATAGGGCACAAAGAAGGGCACAGTCCATCACAGGGCGAACACACACACCTTAAATACACATGAGGGCCAATGTTAACTAAGCAAACTCCTGTCAATCATGAAGAATCCACTGCATCCACTTAACAGTGTCATCTCCAGACAGAGGAGTAGCTTCAGTGACAGACTTTTGTCACTGTCCTGTTCCACTGACAGACTAAAGAGATCGTTCCTCCCCCACACTATGCGACTTTTCAATTCCACCCGAGGGAGTAAATGCGAACATTAATTTTATTTTAATTCTTTTCATTTTTATTACTATTTAATTTAATATTGTTTCTTTGTATCAGTATACTGCTGCTGGATTATGTGAATTTCCCCTTGGGATTAATAAAGTATCTATCTATCTATCTATGTTGTATCACCAATTTACCTAACCTGCATGTCTTTGGACATTGGGAGGAAGTCCATGCAGATATGGGGAGAACATGCAAGCTCAATGCAGGAAGAACCCATGATGTGACTGAACACTGGTCTCCTTATTGTGAGACAGCAGCACTATCACTGTGCTAACGCACCATCCACTTTTAGTCAGTAATATGTGAAAATACAAATCAGGTAAACTGAAAGTCACTACATGTAACTATAATTTAGATGAGGCTTAGATGATGGAGTAGATTGTTGATCTTTCGTTATCCTTGGCTTCTTGAAGATACATATCTGGCATTAACATGCATTTCATATCTCGATTATATCAACATACTGTATAATTTAGCTGAATAACATTTGCAGTTGCCAATAAAATCCGTGTCCAGAGTTATAACCTGGAATTAGAATGGAAATTGGCTACCTAAAATGACCCAGCAAAAAAAATTAAAAGAAAGTGACACACTGCACTGCCACAGAGTAGTTCATTATATATCCAACACACCAAACACTGCTATTACATTCCCTTTTTAAAGCTGCCCAGCTGTCAGTGTTGACTACCTCTCAAAAGACATACTTGTCTTCAATAATCATCCTAAGTAATCCCTTAGGTTTTTTTTTCCACTTATATTGTATGTGGATAGAAAACAGTAATTTGCTTTTATTTAATATAGTCCATATCTGTTTCTGACCATCTCTTAATATGGCCTAGGAGATCTGATTAATCCAATTACCAGTGTGTTTATACCTGGTTTTTAATTTCGTGAAGAAAACAGAAACTCACACTCATTCCAAGTGAAACTGTTGCCTCAGATGCACTAACATCACTTGCAGGCTATTTCTTATGGTCTTGATGAGTGATAAGAATTGGAAGATTTGTCAAACAAAATAAAACACAGTAGTTCACATATGCTGTATTTATTCTGCACGGATTGTACTGAATGACTAAACTAATGTTATTGATGATGCTGTAATGGCCATTATTGGCATATACCAAGCATGCACACTGTAGCAAATAAAAGTGGTAAAGGGGCATGTTAAGCAGGGTATTACAATATTTGACTATATTATATATTTTGTAAAGTATATGTACTGTACATTAGGTAGGATGCCAGATTGGTTAATATGGATCCATCATACTGTGTTTGAATCCACCATCTGACTGTTCTCTGTATTGAGTTTGCATTCTTTCATCGTCTGTCTTTTCTGAGGCAATTCCCAACACTAAAGAAGTGTTTGCAATTGATTGATGATTATAAAATGATCCCATATTGGTGCATATAAATGCCCCAATGATAGACTACCACCTTCTCCGAGACTGGGTCCTGCTTTTTGCCTTGTGCTGCAGGCATAGACTCCAGTTCTTCATGTCCCTAAATTAGTTTAAAGAGATTTGAGAATATTATGGTGTCTTATGTTACCTACTATACACTTTCTGAACATAGGTATATATTGTCAAAGATAAACCTGAGATAAAAGAAGATTTGGGGAAGCATCCTGTCGCCTCTTTATTAGCAGCATAAGAACATCATACTACAAGTAATATTCAGTCTCTTTTGATTGCTGTTCTTAAATTAGTCAGAAGAGTGGTTCTTCTTCTCTAAATCCCAGAGCCTGATCTTTCTTACCGGTGTTCAGATTGTCACATGGTGTCTCCGGGTCTTTTCAAAAAGGTTCTATTGCTTATGATTGAAATGGAATGGTTTCAGCTTCTAAAGACAAGTGTATTACATTTTTGTTTTGAGGCACTTCCTCTTCCAGTGTTGCTTCCTATTAAGACTGAACCAGTATATTGTATTTATAACTTGACACAGCTTCAGATAGCTATCAAGCTGTGGATAAAAAACATTCACCAGATTGCCTACAGTGTGTCCATAAACTGTGTTATGCAAAATTGTATTTAATTTTAAAAGTCAGTTTGTCAATTATATATCTAAGGTACCATCATGAAGAAGGATATCCAAATAGTGTATTAAAAATTCTAAAGCAAAACATTAATAACAATTATGATGAGTAAAGTAAAAGCACATTTGAAGGAATAGAGCATGACTAAGGAGGAGGTGCAGGACCAAGTTGTATGGAGAAGGTTGATCAAGCACTTAGACCCCACACAGTAGTGAGAAAAGACAAAGAGAAAGAAGAAGATAATTAAAACAAGTTCAGCACATAACTGCATTTAATAAGATATCTAAAACACAATGAGAGCAGGGTGAACTTGTGTTCTTGTAAGTAGTCATTTTGAACTGTTAAAGGAATACAATGTCATGTGGTAACAATCAGTGAGGTAAAACAAGGACAATTCACTTCCTTCAGAAGTGCAGGGCTGATTACACAGTTAAAATAAGGAAAATGTCCATCCGTATCCGCCTCTAGAATCCTTTTGAAAAAATAAAATGTCAACAATTTTTTAAATCAGAAAAACTGAATCAGAATTAATGACAAGAGGTCCCCTGTAATGATTACTCCAAAAGTAAAATAAAGACTAGTTTGAATGAAAAAGTCTCTTGCTCAGAAAGTTACTAACATGCCTAGTGAAACTATTTTATGTACTGCGAGAAATCCACAAATTTGCATAATCTAATTATATATGTACTTTAATTATTACTGATCTGAAAATTTTGTTTACACCCTGGTTTAAATTATTTGGTCATATTTTTACCAATCACAGGAGATTTTACACTCAGTTTGTTTAACATGGCCTTAAGCCATGCACCTGCCTGCTTTTAATCCAGTTTGTTCTAGTTTCTTCAAATATTAAACTGCATGTTCAAAATTAAAGCTTAAAATGAAATGAAATAATAAGTAGTTCTATTGCTGTCAAGCATACACATATGGGGATCTCAACAAAGGATTCAGGTAAGCCAAGCTGGGCAGAAGCGGACGCTGTTGCTAACTGTGCCTCTGGTGTTTCTACAGCATGGAGCTCTCATCTGGAGAAGACACCTGGCCCGGCCCCTTCAGAAGTACCGCCCCCTCGAGAAGCAGGTTGATATAAACGGGGAAATCAGAAAGGAAGGCTGTCTTTTAACCAACTCAAGACACTGAAACAGAGATATCAACAATTTTAAAGAAAAGTGAGAATCACAATCAACTTTTGTTTTGTCTGTGTGACATTATTTTATTTTTAAGCTTTGGTATTAAATGGGGATTGGCTGGGTTGGCACCCCAATAATGACAAGATCTCTAATTCTTCAGTTCACAATGCACATTTTTATTAATACAATCTTGGTGTAGTAGGACTCAAATAAGCCTGATTCAAAGTGTAGAAGCATCTGTCTCTTCTTTGTTGTATATTAGCTAGAATGAGCATAATCTTTCATGATATGTGAGGATGGAAGAATCCAAACTCACATCATTATATCTGAAGGGATGGGATGGTAGCCATCACTAACAACCCCAGTTACAACACGTTGGCAAATCTTTTGTAATTCTTGTGGTCACCAAGCTACAAGGGTGTGAAAGAATGTGAGAGAGATGTTCCCTGAGAAGTAACTGTGTGACATTAACTTAGGAAAGACTTACCTATGCTTTGGGAACTGCTGCTTCTGATAATGTGTTTGCTTTATGGAAAAAGTTTCAAAAAATGTTTTAAAGTTATATACACTATTGACTAAAACTTAAAACTAAAATAATGGCGCAGACTGAAATCACAATTTTGAATTAACTCATATCTACTGGTAAATTGTGTTTTTAATTAAAAAATGTCTTATAAAGTGTAAAAGTCTAATAGAAAATCATTATTCCTAACTGTTTTTGTCCCAATGGATTTTTGGAATATGTAAATGGGCTACGGTAGTACAATATACAACAATATTATCACTATCACCAATTTAAAAGCAATTTTCCATGTTTACCCAGATTGGCTGGTTGCCAGTTATTATTATTGTACTTCACTTTTCACAACCCTGGGTATTGTTCTTATGTCATGCCCCACCAGTTATGTCTTCTTAAGCATCCCTTTGAGTCTCCTCTCTTCTACCTCCATCACTGCTCATCTTTTCGCCCAGTTATCTTCTTTCTCCTTGTGCCTAAATCACCTCAGTCAATTCCTGCAGTACATTGAGTGATACCTGCGTCTTCCTTTCTATCAACTGACCTTCCTCTTCCAATTTGCCTTCCTCTCATTATGTGGCATTCCTCACACCAACCTGATCATTCTCATCTTTGTTTTATTAAACTTTTGTCATGCAACAGAATGCTGCACTTCTCAGAGATTTTATAATCCCTTCTTTTCAATGTCAGACAGACTTCTTTAGACATCAAAATGTGGAAGAACAGCTCCCACAATTTCCTGTATGCCTCTCTCACCTTTGCTTTCACTGCCTTAGTCTCATTTCTGTCTGCCCTCAATATGTTATCTAAGTTGCAGATCTCTCCTACTTTCTCCAAAACAGCTCCATTGCTTGAAGAGGTGTTGATGAGGCCAGCAGGGGGTACTTACCCTGTGGTCTGAATGTGGATCCCAATGCCCCAGTACCGTCACAGGAACACTGTGTTGAAAAATGGTGCTGTCCTTCAGATGAATAATAAAACTGAGGTCCTCACTCTCTGTGCTCATTAAAGATCCCTGGGCATCTTTTATAAAGACTAGGGTGTATTCCGATTTCCTGGCTAAGTTACCCACCACGGCCTACTCATTCTGGCCCTTTAATCATTCATTGTCAGTGACTGGCTAACTGTATCTCACCCCTTCACCACCTAGCAGCTAGTGTGCAGTGAGTGTACTGGCACAAAAATGGCTTATCCAGGTGTATGCTGCACATTAGTAAAGTGGCTCCTCACTCACTCTATAAAGTGCTTTGAGAACCTTGAAAAGTACTGTATATAAATGTAATTAATTATTAAATTATTATTATTACTAGGGGGTTCCCCCCGCTCGCTTTGCTTGCCAAACCCCCTAGCCAGAGCTATGCGCCAACCACTTTGCATCTCTGCTGCTCGCATTGTGAAGAGGGGGGCTGAATGCACCCCAAGGTGACGCGGTTGCTCCTTTGAAATCCCCTTTTAAACGGTGATACAATGGGAAATTAAATTGTGTTTTTTTACCTCCTCTTTGCTCGATCAGCTGCTGGATTGCTATGTGATCTGTATTTCGCACAGCACTTTGAACATTTAAAAGCCTGTACAGCAGCTGTTCTACTCTTTGTCTTTTATTTCTGGACCCAGGCATGGTTACATTTTTTGGCACATAGTCTTGTCTCGCGGGACATGAGTTCTTGGTATTTGTTAGTTTGTAATTTAAAAACTGAATAAGAATCTAAAAATCTAACAACATCACATTAAAGTTTGATAAATTCTGAAAAGAATGATACCAAACATATATATGTAAGTTTTAAAATAAGCCTGATTTAAAGCGTGACAAAAAAGTGACATAAAAATATCAAATAAAATAGTTGCACTTTTAGGCTTAGAATTTTCCGTATAGAGAGTAGATTATTATTATTATTTCTAAAATTTTCACTTAAAATTTTAGCGTCCTGCAACCTACCGAGACACTTTCAACAAACAATGGATGCAGTGCCCTCCTGCACAGTACCTTTCACACTGTTGCATCTTTCATGTACCCACTTTTGACAAGTGGTGCATTGGATTGAGTTTCTCCCAACATCTGTACCCTATATGCTACTTCACTATTTATGCAAATTTTGGCTTGGACGTAATGTTAACCAAAATTCAGATCTGTATACATACATGTATAGTAGCTAGCTGTAGAATGTGAAACAAAAGGAAATAAATCCAAAGGTATACTGGTATGCAATGATTTAGCATGGTAGATATGTTAAACTATACATGATCAAAAAGTATTCAAAACAGTTTAAAAAGTCAGTACATTACTATACTAAGCATTGAGCCTGGACTATGAAAAACAAAAAACTTAATTTTGCCAAATGGGTGATTTTTTGTTCACTTCTTCAATTCTTACTGCAAATTCATCATAAGCATTTATATAAAAGCTGGATGTGTATTGGAATGTTGAAAAAAATGGATAAAAAGTGAGTTATGGATGTGTCATAGCTTATACTCCATTTACATATGTTTGGCTATTCACAGAACTGGCTTATCCCCAAAATCATAGGTCAGTAATAAATTAGCCCCCATTTTTAATCAGCCTTTCAGATTTATGAATTCCTCTGTACGGTGTACACCTGAGAGTTATGACCCCATACGCCTTATACGCTTTAAAAGCCAGGCTGACAGCACTGCATTAGTGAAATTGACCCTCTCAAAGATACTGACGTGTCAAATTACAGCCATGTTTTGCCACCCAACCAGTGTTTTGATTTCTGCAGACATTAAAATAAACCTCATTGGAATCATCATCTATAACAATACAAATCATTTCAGAAAAATATACAGTTTTAGTGGTAACATGTTGAACTAGTTTAGACAAACTAGATACAGGAAATAAAGGAATTAACTTTGGCTCTGTGGTTGGGAATGCTGTACCACCTGCCCAGGAAAATGGATGTAATTCATGGCGTGCACACATTTTATAAAATGTCTACATTTTATATAGTTTACACTTTAGCCTCATGAATATGAAAGTTTTATTTTGGGTACTATATTTTATTCCACGTCCGAAAGACAAGCATGTTATGTTTAGTACTGGATGTATGAATGTGTGTGCTTTTATAGGCTGGCACCCATCTGCATTTTTTGGCACCAAACAATAAGTGAATAATTAGGCTTGAAAAATGTAAGAATACACTTTGATTTTCTTTAACAAATATAACTGATACTGCTTACAATCTACAATAAAAATAATAATAGTAGTAGTAATAGAAGTAGTAATAGTATTCATCCATCTATTTTGTACATTTACATTTATTTGCCTGGCAGATGCTTTTATCCAAAGCAACTTACAAAAGAGGTAAACATAATCAAGTAACGTTAGGCTAGGGCCTGTTCAGTCAGCAAATGTAATAGGACAGGTGACAAAAGTTGATTGCCATAAGTGAAGAGATGTAACAACTACTAATTTGCAATCGTAGATTACAATCAATATAGCACTTAAACATAAACAATAAATTAATCCACAATGTATAGTATCACAGAGTATTTTTTTTTCCTCAATTTGACAGATATTCACAGAACAGATTTTAAACCCACTTATCCAAAGTTGTGTCATGGGGGAGCAGGAGCATCTCCCAGTGAGCAACAGATATAATAATAATAATACTTATTATTATTATTATTATTATTATTATTATTATTATTATTATTATTATTATCCATCCATCCATCCATCCACTATCCAACCCGCTAACTACAGGGTCACGGGGGTCTGCTGGAGCCAGTCCCAGCCAACACAGGGCGCAAGGCAGGAAACAAACCCTGGGCAGGGCGCCAGCCCACCACAAGGCATTATTATTATTATTATTATTATAACTTGATTTTACATTTCTGGGAAAAATAGATCATCCTTTAATCTTTCTGTTTTCATAATAACTTACTTAAAAAATATGAAAACATCATATACAACATGCATTATTAACACCATGCAGTATACAATAAACAGCATTATCATAACATTTTCTACAACAACAAATACTCTCATACAGTACACACACAATTTTATTACTTATAAATTTACACATATTCTTCATATCGTATCTATTTTAAAAAAGTCGTTATTATGGGCATGATGTCTGAAAGTAAGGGTAGACAGTAATGTATGAAGTATTCTGACTTAATGAGGCTACTGCTTTAGATAAAGAAGTAAGGGAATGATGAAAGGTTATTGTTTTCAGTGACTTGTAATGTCATCCCCATGTTAACAACAATAAAAGCAGTTTGTCACCATGTTGAGTGTGACCAGTGACTTATAGTGTGTATTAGATGTGTATGACATTTCATTAATGGATAGAAGTTTCAGGCCTGCAGCCATGTTTCAGGTCTGAACAACATGTTGCAGTTTTTGTAGTCATATGATAAGATTTTTTTTTTTAATAGAATATTAAGCAGGATGCATTTAAAAATAAATCTTCTAGTAGGCAAAATGGTAAAAATACAGACTGGTGTATAAGCATTTTCATATTAATTTCACCATTTGAATAAAATAGGAATTTATGAACAGTATGATTTTTATTTTAACGTGCAGCATTATGAACGTCCATGAAAATCAACACTTGAATTCCAGAGTCACACCTTTATCAACAGCACATATTCACAGATAAGGCTTTGTGCTTTCAAAGAAGCAAAAAATGAAAGGGAGAAGTCTAGAAAGCAGGAAGCAAATTAAATGTTTGGATAATACAGAATCAGGACAAAGAACGCAGAATGTTATCTGAAGTAAAAATAATCAATGCACCTAAACTGCAAACGACTTTTAAAAATTTAAAAATACATTCCAAGTTAACATTAAATAAAACAAAATGAATGAGTAATGTGTAGTATGAAACAGATACAAGAAACTGATTTCCTTGTTTTTCTGCTACTTGTTAGCTTAATGTATTCAACTGCTGACAGCATTTTTATTTGGCCTGGAAAATTAATATGTAATTTAATAATGAACATTATACCTAGATAAGTCAAAGTGGAAATAGGGGTTCCTTTTTGAAATGTTAGTGGGCAGGATGTGGACCCAGGTTGGATCCCCTATTCTGTGTTTGAGTGATTTTTCTTGAGATTTACAATTTGCCCAGACAGACTAAAGCAAGGCAGCTATTAATTCAGAAGTGACACGTTGTTATGTGTTTCAGTGTGTCCTGTAGTGCTCTCACCCTCCTTGGGTTTTTGATCTCAGACACCACTAAGATAAGTAGGGTGTGATTAGAAAATGTCTTATTTTTCTACATAACCAGTGTTTTTACCCCATGCAGTTAGAACGGTAAACAGCTACAGTTCTGTGTCAAAAAAAAACTCTTTGTGTTCCAAATGAAACAATTTTCTCTTCCTCATTCTTGTCACACAGACATGTAAACAGGTGCTTAGAAACCGAAACTTCACTCTGATTATTAGCCACTATTGCTGAACGTGGAAATATCTAATCAAAAGCAAGGTAAATATTGTTTTGTGTACTACTTTTCATGCAGAGGTTAAAAAGAAAGAAACATCTGCAGACAATGCAACATTCTGAAATCCACTTAATTTAATTGACCTTAATAGTGTTGCAGTAAGCCCTGTAAAGGGTTTACCAGTCCAAACTCACACTGGTCACATTCAGGCCTGACACCAGTATAGGGCCCAGGCAGACCTATGCCTTCCTGCTTTTCTCATTGGCTCGCCTTGTTTTTTAGCACAGAATTGCTTTCTGAACAAATGAAAATAAACCTATACTGCATTAATACATTTCAATAGAAGTGAAGGACTGTGATGTGGTTTGCATATTTGTAGCTAGAAATCCACAAAGGGTGAAGATGAGTCACATATCATGAAGTAGTTTCTTATTCCTCAGCTTTAAACCCCTACCAGGAGTCATCATCAGAAGAATACATACAGGATTGATTCCTGTATATCTAATCATCTTCCTGTGATGATGATTCCTGGCAGCGGTTGAAAGCTTAGGAATAAAAAAATATTTTTATATATGTGACTCATCTTCTCCATTTGCGGATTTCTAGCTAAAAGTATGAATTTCAATATACATCTCCTTTAATGGCTGGTACGGTGGCGCGGTGGTAGCGCTGCTGCCTTACAGTAAGGAGACCTGGGTTCGCTTCCTGGGTCCTCCCTGCATGGAGCTTGCATGTTCCCCCTGTGTCTGTGTTGGTTTCCTCCGGCTGCTCCGGTTTCCTCCCACAGTCCAAAGACATGCAGGTTAGGTGCATTGGCGATTGTAAATTGTCCCTAGTGTGTGCTTGGTGTGTGTATGTGTGTTGTGTGGTGCCCTGCCTGGGGTTTGTTTCCTGCCTTGCTCCCAATTCTGGTTGGGATTGGCTCCAGCACACCCCGTGACCCTATGTTAGGATATAGCAGATTGGATAATGGATGGATCTCCTTTAATACAATATCAATTAAATCCCCGGGCAGGGTGCCAGCCCACCGCAGGGCACACACACACACAGCAAGAGCATACTAGGAACAACAACAACAACATTTATTTATATAGCACATTTTCATACAAAAAAATGTAGCTCAAAGTGCTTTACATAATGAAGAATAGAAAAATAAGAGACACAGTGAGAAAATAAAATAAGTCAACATTAATTAACATAGAATAAGAGTAAGGTCCAATGGCCAGGGGGGACAGAAAAAACAAAAAAACTCCAGACGGCCGGAGAAAAAAAATAAAATCTGCAGGGATTCCAGGCCATGAGACCGCCCAGTCCCCTCTGGGCATTCTACCTAACATAAATGAAACAGTCCTCATTGTATTTATGGTTTTCACGGAAGGACTTGATGATGATGATCACGTGGACTTCTGGTTTTTAGTCCATCAATGCTGGGGCATCATGGTGCTTTGAGTAGGTTGGTGAACAGAGAAACCGGAAAAAAACACAGAAGAGAGAGTAGGGGTCAGTACGAATTTTAGAGCCACCATGAATAGTTATTATGAGGAATTGAACATACAGAGTATCAGGATTAAGTTAAAGTGAAGTTATGAGAAGGCCATGTTAAAGTAATGTGTTTTCAGCAGTGTTTTAAAGTGCTCTACTGTATTAGCCTGGCGAATTCCTATTGGCAGGCTATTCCAGATTTTAGGTGCATAACAGCAGAAGGCCGCCTCACCACTTCTTTTAAGTTTAGCTTTTGGAATTGTAAGGAGACACTCATTTGAAGATCTAAGATTACGATTTGGAATATAAGATGTCAGACATTCCGATATATAAGATGGAGCGAGATTATTTAAGGCTTTGTAAACTACAAGCAGAATTTTAAAGTCAATTCTGAATGACACAGGTAACCAGTGTACTGACATCAAAACTGGAGAAATGTGTTCTGATTTTCTTTTCCTAGTTAGGATTCTAGCAGCTGCATTCTGCACTAGTTGCAAACGATTTATGTCTTTTTTGGGTAGTCCTGAGAGGAGTGCGTTACAGTAATCTAATCGACTAAAACAAAAATGTGAATTAATTTCTCAGCATCTTTCAATGATATAAGAGGTCTAACTTTTGCTATGTTTCTTAAGGTAAAAAATGCTGTCCTAGTGGTCTGATGAATATGTGATTTAAAATTCAGGTTACAGTCAACGGTTACCCCTAAATTTTTTACTTCCATCTTAACTTCTAATCCTATTTATCAAGTTTATTTCTGATAACCTCACTGAATCCGTGTTTGCCAATCAATAAAATTTCAGTTTTCTCTTTATTTAACTTGAGAAAATTACTATTCATCCATTCAGAAATACCAGTAAGACATTGTGTTATTGATTCGAGAGAGTCGGTGTCATCAGGTGCTACTGATAAGTACAGCTGTGTGTCATCAGCATAGCTGTGGTAGCTCACGTTGTAACTTGAGATAATCTGACCTAACGGAAGCATATATTTTGAGAAAAGAAGTGGACCCAGGATAGAGCCTTGTGGAACCCCATATAGAATATCATGCGCCTTTGAGTTGTGATTACCACAACTAACAAAGAATTTTCTCCCTGCCAGGTAGGATTCAAACCAATTTAAGACATTGCCAGAGAGGCCCACCCATTGACTAAGGCGATTTCTAAGAATATTGTGATCAATGGTATCAAACGCGGCACTCAGATCGAGGAGGATGAGAACAGATAAATGGCCTCTGTCTGCATTTACCCGCAAGTCATTTACTACTTTAAATGTAATATAAAGTAAATCTAAATCTAATCTAAATCTACTACTTTAAAGGAACAATTTAGAGGATCGCCAGTGCACCTAACCTGCATGTCTTTAAACAGTGGGAGGAAACCCACGCAGACACGGGCAGAACATGCAAACTCTACACAGGGAGGACCCGGGAAGCAAACCCAGGTCTCCTTAGTGCAAGGCAGCAGCGCTATCACTGCGCCACCATGCCGCCCTTCTTTAACAATTATTTTAACTTTTTTTTTTAGTGTTTAGGAAGTGTATACTGTATATGGATGGCAATTTCACTGCATACATCTACTTTTCAAAAATGACTTTCAGTTTTACCAGTCATAAACACTTAAAACATCTGATGTTAACAGTGGCCTCTCCATTAGTAGCTTTAAGAATTTACTACATTATGTGGGTACTGTAGGTCCTGCTGGAGGGAAATGTGAACAAGGCATGATAATGACAAAGAACCCTTTTAGGTTTTATTAGCAAAAGCAAACAAAGAGATTGGCAAAACATTTCGAGACTGATGTCATCAAAGTTTTGGTATGCTCTAACAGCAAGTGAAAATACACTCACTAACTGTGCTAACTATAGTAATGGGTGCTGGAAAATGTACAACTACTCCACTGCCAAATGTTGAAGGATCGGCCAAGGTCACAGATTTGTCTGATATGGACAAGCCACCAACTCAACCTGTACTAAAGTTCCAAATGACTTTTACAGCTTTTAAAGCACAGAGTTTTGTAGCCCATTGGCACAACAGATATAAGGCTGATATAACACTTCAAAAGATATGTTTTTTTTTAAATATGCTGATATTTTGGTGATAAACAAGCTCAGGAGAAATTCACTTATTGATTCAGAAACTGGAAACACATGCATCAGGGCAACACTTTGTTAATATAACAATAATTTATTTCTTATATAGCCTAAAATCACACACCGAATGCCCCAATGGGATTTAACAGGGCTTGTTATTTGACAGCTCCCCAGCCTTGACTGTCTTAGAAAAAAAGAAAAAGCGCCCCAAAATATATATACAGTATATATAGTACATACTACAAGGAATTAATCTGTCTGCATGGTGTTGAATAATACTACTGTTCAAACTTATAATAGATATACTATCTCATTTTCTAACCCTGCTTATCCTGGGCAGGGTCGCAGGGGGCTGGAGCTTATCCCAGCTAGCTCAATGCACAAGGCGTAAAAACCCCCCTGGGCAGGGCGCCAACCCACCACAGGCCAAACACACATGCAACCGTAATTTAGTATTATAAGTCCACCTAACCTGCATATCTTTGTACTGTGAAAGTAAACAGGAGCACACAGAGGAAACCCATACAGAAAAAGGTAGAACTTGCAAACTCCACGCAGGGCAGACCCAGAACATGAACCATCATCTCTTTACTACGAGGCAGCAGGACTGCCACTGCACCTTGCCTCCCTATAACAGATATTATTTGTGCATTTTTGCCTTGCGATGGGATGGGTTCTTGTACGTACCATCAAAAGAAGGCAGTTAATTTATTTTCAAAATTTGTAAGTGTACCTAAAATAATATTAAAAAAACTGCATTCAAACTAGTAGACCACATAAAAAAAACACTGATGATCCATGTTACATTGATATGGCTGTACTTATTATATACATATTATATATATATATATATATATATATATATATATATATATATATATATATATATATATATATATATTTGTAATCTATACTAATAAAAGGCAAAGCCCTCACTGACTGACTGACTGATTGACTGACTCACTGACTCATCACTAATTCTCCAACTTCCCGTGTAGGTAGAAGGCTGAAATTTGGCAGGCTTATTCCTTACAGCTTACTTACAAAAGTTGGGCAGGTTTCATTTCGAAATTCTACGCGTAACGGTCATAACTGGAACCTACTTATGTACATATATACGGCCATAGCCTGCAGCTCAGTCGCCGTGTGAGGTGGAGTTGCGTCCCTCATCGTCACACCTCCCACGTAATTGAGTGCCTGCCCATATAAGGCCGTCTGTCAGCAGCTATCCAATAGACACGCTGCCGCGAAATATTCGCGGGTGAAGGACTGTGCTTATGCAAATGAAGATGAGATGGTCAGGGACAGACTAGTGTTTGACACAGACTCAGCGAAAGTGCGAGAGAAACTTTTAAGTGCCGGGTCTTAGCTAACATTAAATAAAGCCGTGGACATCGCAAGATCGCATGACATAGCACAAGCACAGCTGAGAACCTTCGATGCATGTACTCCGAGTGGCTCACGTGAACTGACTTTGCAGGACTGGGAAAGGTAAACCGTGCATGCAGTGTGTCATGTCTCAGATAAAGAGTAAGATGAGCTGCTTATTGATGCAGTAGGAAATGAATAACCCTCTGATCAAGCCTTTGTACACATATCAATAGGAAAGCAAGGTGTAAAGCTTAAGTTTAAATTACATTCATAGACACGCTGCCGCTAAATATTCGCAGGCAAATCCACAACTTAATACCGGGAATGCATGTTAAACATCTTAGATTCACGAGTACCGATGTAGGTAGTGATCACTTCAATGAATGAAACCTGTTCAAAAAACGCATTACACAATTGAGAAGGCAGCAAAAGAATATGAAGCAAGTGACGCATACAAGCTTATTCATAAGTGCAGCTACTGTGGAAACAAAGCACAGTGTAATATTCGCGAGATACAAGTTTAATGAGAAGACGCAGGGTATAAACGAGACTTTTGATCACTTTGTAACAGAGTTAAAATTGCTGTAATGGAGTTAAAATTGTTGGTGAAGGACTGTGCTTATGCAAACGAATAGGAAAGCAGGGTGTAAAGCTTAACTTTAAATTAGGTTCATAGACACGTTGCTGCTGGCGTTTGGCATGCCTAAGACGAATACATTATTCGTGAGATACAAATTTAATGCGAGGACGCAGGGTATAAACGAGACTTTTCATCACTTTGTAACGGAGTTAAAATTGCTGGTGAAGGACTGTGCTTATGCAAACGAAGATGAGATGGTCAGGGATAGAATAGTGTTTGGCACAAACTCAGCAAAAGTGCGAGAGAAACTTTTAAGTGCCGGGTCTGAGCTAACATTAAATAAAGCCGTGGACATGGTGAGATCGCACGAGATAGCACAAGCACAGCTGAGAAGTTTCGCTGCATGTACTCTGAGCGGCTCATGTGAACTGATTTTGCAGGACTGGGAAAGGTAAACCCGTGCATGCTGTGTGTGATGTCTCAGACACACTACTTCTCCGCTGTGAAGTGCGGGTATTTTGCTAGTTAATGTATATTTTATAAAAATTATACATATTACTGAGCGAGTTTTTTCCTGGTACTCCGGTTTCCTCCTACAGTCCAAAGATGTGCATGTGCATGTGTGTGTGTGTGTGTGTGCGCGTGTATATGTGTGTGTTCACCCTGCAATGGACTGGCGCCCTCTCCAGGGTTTGTTCCTGCCTTGCACCCTATGCTAGCTGGGATAGACTCCAGCAGACCCCCATTTAGGACTAAGCGGGTTGCGACATATTTAGTCCCATTTATAAAATCCTTCCATCGCTATTGGTCAAATTGCCAAATGATTTAACATTCTCTGCACATCTCTGGAAATAATATCCATATAGACAGTGGAAGAACATACATACTCCAAACTGGTGGTGGATTTGAACTTAGAATTTTCAATTGATGACACATAAGTGCTAATCATTGAGCCCTTTAAAAAAGTTTAACATAAAAAACCTTTCTTTAAAATGCTATTGAGATTATTTTCCATACATTTTCGTATACCGTATATATTTTGACACAAGACTGATTAGTTTTATATTCATTCTTTTTTATGGAATGCATAGGAGTTTGCTCAGCTGGCAAGTGGCTTCTTCAAATACAGGAAAGAAAAGACTAGGCCAAGGACAGAGAATCAAAAGATCACAGGAAATACTAGCAAGATTCTCTGCATGTGAGTATGTACAAACTGTGGCAGCAATATGCTTTGCATTTATGGGTGATGTCCTAGTAGCAAATAATCAAACGGGTATAAAACAGACAAAACAAGTCTGTAACACTTTGACAACAAGTCTGGCAACACAGCATATGTTAAGGGTGTCTGACCTACAAACAGAGATATCAGTGCTATGGCCAGCACCAACTCCTCTAGACCAATGGGGGAAACAAAGCCTGTCCAAATGAAAGGAGAAGTGACAGTCACATCTGGTCTTTATCAGTGTGATTTAGATTGTTGGGTTGTAGTTTCCTGACTAGTCACTAGATACCATTGTGAATTATTGAACCTGAACATTGAGCTTAGATGCAGGACTTAAACAAGTGAAAGTGTGACTGGTTGGGTGAAGAGAGGAGAGGACTTACAGACAGAGAAGCAGAGAGATGAGAGGTGAGCTCTTGAGTAGCATTTTGGGGTGTGGGAAAAGGGGGAAGCCACTCCACCACTTAGATAAGATAAATGAAAGACCCAAAGGACAGAAGGTCATGCTTTGTTTGCCTTTTAACTTCTCTAACTTGTGTTCTTCCTTTGATGATCTAATCCTTGTTTTAAGAACAAATCACCATTTTTGATAAAGTCTTAGTTTCCTTGGAATTATTATGGAGTGGAGAGATACCATGGGCGGTCTTCTGCTCTATGTGGTGTGAGCAGCAGGCACATAAAATAAAAAGATCATGCATTCCCATGACCCTGAATTGGATCAAGAATGTTATGATGTTATGTACAAAACATGCTGATGAGATGCCAAAAAAAGTTTAGCAGTGATACGGGAGCAAATAAAGAAAACAGTGTAGAGTGCTAAACAGCCCTGACTGGTATTATTGATAAGCTGAAAAGGAAGTTTAAACAGGGGCCGTACATGGAGATTGCAACAGTTTGCTTTATTCTGCAACCTTCCTGTGTGATTGGCATTGGTACCTGCCCATTTCAATTGAGCCCCTAATGGGTACAAGCCTATGCTTTATTCTGCAACCTTCCTGTGTGATTGGCATTGGTACCTGCCCATTTCAATTGAGCCCCTAATGGGTACAAGCCTACCCATCCCTGACTGGTGCAAACACTTAAGTGATGTAGCAAAAAAGCAGAACCAAAAAAGGCACAAAAGAAACATGCAGAAATTAATCAAAACCATTGCTAAAGAACAGTGCCAAAGACTAAATAAGAAAATCTGAACATCTGATAATGTTGTGTCATACAATAACAGTGTCAAGATTTTCTCATAAACCTCAGGAAAACTTAAAGTGGTTCCAGGTCTGATTTTTAGTGAGGTATAATAACTGCAAAAATCATAAGACCACCCCTCATGACATCAACTGCTGTCAATGTGACCACATCCCTGTTATTTAGGATATGGTGGCCATCTCGAGTTCCTGAAACAATAGAGTCAATAACACAAAATGAAGAATACACAGAAATTATTGGCCATAAAAGCAAAACCAGTTTGAAAACCAGTCAGCTGCATGTGAAACCTGACAATATACTCCTCACAATGCTACAAAGCTAAAGTAAATAAAAGTAAAGTAAGAACATCTTGCAGCAGAGGAGAGGAAAACAAAACTCATGATGATACTGACCCTGCAGACCTAAAGGATACTCTTTGGTAAAAGGACAAACTGAAGCCATAATGATCAGGACCAGCTGAGAACTTAGCAACCTTTCCACAGTGCACAACGTGTCTTTGATTGGGCAGGACTGTGATTAATGATCTTTCATAAATCACCAATCCAATTGGTTTTATTTCTAAAATGTTTGTGTGTTTATTTCAACTATTTTGTAATTTTTTTAATGTGTGATGTTGTGCTTTTGAGCATAGGTAATTGTTGCACTTTAATTTAGTTTGGATAATATTCCAATTGCTTAATTACTTAAAAATGCCACTAGGAGTTAGATGTTTTTAGTCAAAAGGTTTCAGGTTAATGTGTTGCTTTTCTTTCACTTAATCTATTCTTTCTCAATGCAGTCAGCATATGTAGAATAATAAAAAGAAAAAAGAAAACTTATGGCGCACTCAGTGCAGCAGCTATGGTGTCTCATGGCATATGTGCGTGTGTGCCATCTGAAAGTTTTATTCTGGTAAACATCAAATCTGAATCATTTGACAGTTCCAATTCCCAGTATTCTAAAAAAAGTAAACGATCAAATTGCAATAAGGATCTTAAGTATGGCATCGAATTTAATTTTTGCTTGAACAGAAATGATATCCTAAGTTACAAATTGATGCTTTAGTGGCAATATTTAACACATTAAATTCATTTATTTTCTCTAAAAAATCTCTTAACATACACAACAGAAAATTCTTGTAGTTGACAGTCAGAATGTGAAATTGTTTTGTTGTTTTTATATGTACAATAAAGCAATAAAGTATTTTTGAATTGTTAAATAGAGTGGGAAATTCCCTAGATACCCTTCCATTGATTTTGTTATATTCAGCACATTAGGATTGTGAGGGGGTCCACAGGAATAGGTTTATAAATAGTACAAGACAGAAGGCAAAGGGATATGTCTTGAGCTGGAATAGAGAGAGAAAGGAATAACAGCGGAAGGATTGCTGTTTAATTTAAGGAATGGTGTTTAGCTGAATTGCACTTGTGATGTTTATATCTTTTTTTCTGTTTAGAAGACACTAGGCTGAGTTATTTTTGCCTTGCTGGAGATATGTAAAGCTGGGTAAATGACAGCCGACAGAAAGGATTCCCATAACAAAGATTGTGATTTTACCCAAGCACTGCACAGTTTGAGAAGGAAGACAAACATCACAGATGTAAACGCATTTGTCTCCGATTATGGAATGTTTCAAAACTTTGTACAACGTGCCTGAAGAAGGGGCCTCAGTTACTTCAGAAGCGTACACATTGTAATCGGTTTAGTTAGCCAATAAAAGGTGTCATTTTGCTTGACTTCTCATTGCGTGTTTTTTGAAACAAACAAAGAAACAACTGAATACCACACTGTATCTAAACTTTGTTTGCTAAGTGGATGGTGTTTACCTGGGATAGAATACTTGGCCATGTTTTTGAGGAGATTTCTTGATATTAAAATGATATTAAGGTGGTGTACCTAATAAATGAAGCACCCAGTGATAAGGGAATGATTTTAAAATCCATTCTAAACATGCTTGTAAGCAGCTACAGACATAAAATAATACACTTGGTGCAATGTAAGGAGCAGAACCAGACAGGAGATGCCTTTCGCACATCACACACTGGTTAATTTACAATTACCAGCTGACGTAACAGAACATTTTCAGATTGATAGGGGAAACCAGAGTCCGGAAAGTACAAAAACATGGCACTTTTTTGCACATTTTTGCATTTAAGTCCAATGTTTCAGTGAATTCTTACCAAAAACATGTTTTTCTCACTCCTTAGTACAAACGATGGAAAAGTTTACAGTGCTTGTAATTCAACATGGGAAGCTTGTGACAAAAAAAAAAAAAACTTGAAGGAGATTTAGAGTTATAGGAAAATCCAAAAACATCATACATGGAAACAGAAAAGAGATTATGGCTTGGATTTAGCAACAAAGCAGATTAAGAGAGCAGACAGCTGAAAATGAAGTGGCACAATAACTTTTTCAAAAGTGACATGGAACTTTTGGAAAGAGAAAGACAGACTATGGTGACAGAGAGCTGGATCATATTTTAACATAGTGCAGAGTATCACAGGGTGGGTCATAACTAGTACGTAAGGAAACCCTTCTGATAAACTGTTCTTTATGATTCATGGAAACTAGAACAATTTTTTTTTCTGTAATAAATCAAGGACTAAAAGACTTTTTGTAGAGCTTTGGAGCTAAAACTTGCCAGGAATAAACAATGATCATAACAATAGGAAATCTCCAAAAACAGAGTTTCTAACAGAATGTGGAGAGGCTGAACAGGAAAGAGAAAGTGTTGCCTGAAAAGGGTCTAATATGCCATAAATAACAGTGCCTGAGCAATTCTGTTAATTATTTCTATATTAACATGTATAAAGATGCACATTTCTAAAGTAAAATAAAACACAATTTGACCTAAAATTGTAAATATTTAAACTTTTATTTTGAAGTGCTTAAATTAACCAAAGAAAAAAAATGTATTTTTTTTTATTGTCACACATGTGACATTGGTTTATTGGTTCTCCGACAAGGCACAGGGAGGAAGGAGGAAAATGGCCCAGTCTCTAATGGAATTGCCATTGTTTTCCTAGAGTAGATGAGAAGAAAGGGGGCAATGTTCAGTAACTTCACTTCAGGCCATACACTAGCTCCATGACTTCTGATTATGCAGGATTAAACAGTGCCACAGACCTGTGGTGGGTAATCATAAATTCAACTACATCAGTAGAGGCCACCTCTAAGACAAGAAAATGCTAAACCAAATGCTATGACAAAAAATAATTTTTGTCTCAAAATTTCACCACTTGCAATTAAATGACTACAGGCAATACTTTAATGTGTTGTTTCTGTTCTTCTTTTCACAGTGGAGAGATAATAAAAACAATGGCCATGCAACCCTGTAGCCAGTGAGGGAGCAGGTACTGTAATAGATGGGCAACGAGGATGTCAAAGCATGAGCTAAAAGACTGCTTTTGTACTACTACTGACTGATGACGAGCTTCTCACACTTTCCGTCACTGATGTGCACTCCACACTGAGCAGAGTAAATGCAGGAAAGAGACTGTCCCAGATGGCATCCCAAGCCATGTCCTTAGAGATACTGCTGGACAGCTGGAGAGGTCTTTACAAATATATTCAACCTATCTGTGGACCAGGCAGTGATCCCCACATGTCTCAGGACAACAGCCATTGTTCCTGTACCAAAACAGTCATTGGTTGAAGGTTTGAATGATATCCACCCAGTTACATTCAATCACCTATCATTATGCTTCTAGAAATTGTTCCTGGCTCATGTGAAAATTGCCTTCCAACCAAACTACACCCCCTTCAGTATGTGTAATTCCTGAACAGGTCACTGGAAGATGCTATGTCTACACCAGTTCACTCTTTTCTGACCCACTTGGAGAAGAGGAACATATGCATAAGGATGTTGTTGAGTGGCTTTAGTTCAACGTAACACCATTATTCCCTCTAAGACGGTCACTAAACTCAATAGGAAAAGTCTCAATTTCTTCTTCTTCTTCTTCTTAGAGCTGACATAACACCCACCACCAACTTTCAATTCAATTTCATTATTCTACTCCTCTGATCTTTATGGAGAACATTATGACATTTTTCAAAAACTTTCACAAGACAAACAGGGAGCCAATTGCATAAAATCAAATTTTTAGCAGGCATGGTGATATTTCAAGGGGTATCACAAAATTAAAATTAAGAAAAGAAGAAGAAAAAAGAAAATCCCACTCACATTCATTTTATAACAATGCAAAACATTGTGAGCCCTACTTAATCTAATTCACAGTTGAATGGGGTTATTTTATATATTTAATACTAATTAGAAACAATTAGGAATTAAGAAAACTACATCAAATTGAATTGTTTTTTTAACTAAGATTACATTTATTTTCATAAATATTAATTAAATTATATTTATGTACAATTCATTCTAGTTTATAAAAATGCATAGATATAAATTAATGATATTACAGTTAGATAATTCAATTATCAATATTTTTTTCTACATGTATAATTCTTATTTGTTGTGGCATTTAATTATTGCAGACATTTTTTTGAGTGTGAGGTGAGATTTTTGTCTTGGGAAGTTTTGATTTATACCAATTATGGGCAAAACTTGTTTATGACATTCATTAGTAGACCCTTACGTATTTTAATTAAAAGTCTGCATTGTTTTTCTTGATATTTTTTACAGCTTTTCTGGTATTGTGTTTTGCTGATCAGGAATTGAAAAAAAAAATGTTATCAATGCATGATGTAAAAGCAAAAATTCCTGAAAACAATTCAGTAAATATGTTAATGTTTGCATCAAATGCAGTTTTTGACTTCAAAACTGGCATAACTCACTTTGTCCAAAGATAACATACTTAATTTCTTGGTCAATTGTCCATGAATACAGAAATGCAAAACATGAGAGACGAAATGTATACAATAAACTAAATGACAAAAAATGTGTCAATAAAAAGCATACTAACATACTAGAGACAGGTTTAAATCTTTCAAAAAAGAAAATAAACACATTGAAAAATGTTATTGTTAAAGCAGGTTTGATTAGCAAAATAAACAAACTATATTCTAGATGGTTATTTGTTCACTTCTTATTTTGATTGCCTAATTTCGGAAATAGAATGCAAAGTTTTGTTCTTGCTTGTTTTATTTTTTAAAATGCTATAACAAAGGCAAAGTTCACCAGCCTTTTTCCACAACACAGAGTATTAAAATCCAAAGTTATGTCAAGTATACTTTTATTGAAATGCACACAGTACCCATAGTAACCATTGTGCCACCATGTCACACTATATAACACCCATCCATCCATTTTCCTAACCCGTTTATCCTGGTTGGGGTTGTAGAGTATTAGGAGCTTATCCCTGAAATCGCTGAGTGCAAGGCAGGAACAACACTTGGATAGAGCGCTAGTCAATCACAGGGGAACACACAAACACTCACACTCTTTACGGCCAATTTAACAACACCTGGTCCCCTTAACTGCATGTCTTTGGACTGCAGGAGGAAATTGGAGCACCAAAAGGAAACTCTTGTTGTCACAGGTAGAATGTGCAGACTCCTGAAGTGTTCGTCCAGCTACTTGGTTTTGCTGATATAAAGTGTGAAATTGAATCCTTGGTACCACTAAGTCAAATGGTAGGTCGTTCCCCCTGTAAGCCATCTCGTCATTGTTTATCAGGTCTATGGTGGTGGGGTTTTCAGCAAATTTAAAAATGGAGTTGGTGTTGTGCCTGGTCATACTGTTACAGGTGAAGGTGTATAGAAGGGGCTCAATACACTACCCTGTGGTTGAGGGTCATCATAAAAGATGTGGTGCTGCCAATCCACACAATTGAGGTCTATTGGGTTGGATGCCCAAAATCCAGTTGTAGAGTCTGGTCAGCTTTGCTGGTACAACAGCGTTAAATGCTAAACTGTACCCTATAAGGAAGACTCTAGTTTAACAACAGTTATTATCCAGATGTGTCCAGATGGTATGAAGTGTAAGGAATATGGTATTCTTTGTGGAGCAGTTGTGACAATATGCAAACTGTAGGAGGTCCAGTCTATCTGGAATGTCCTGCTTAATGTGGACCAGCTCTAGTGTTTCAAAGCACTTCATAGCAGTTGGAGTGATCGGTCTGTGGTCATTCGGACAGTCCTCTTTTAAAAATGGCATTAACATTGTCATAATATAGTAGCTTTCTTTCTTTACATCCATTTATTTTTCAGTAAGATTTATTGAATTACAGTATCATAGAGTGTCTCAGATTAATTTAGCAACATTAATTGGGAATGGCAATCCATGAAAACATTTACTCATATACTTAGTCATGCCACTACAGTCTAGGGTCACTCATCTGCCATATTTCTGAGATGTGAAAAGTAACAAGAGGATTCCAAGAATATCCACGTGAATATAGGGAAATAGGCATACTCCATACAGGCAGTCACAAGGATGGGTATTGAAATTGGTTCACTAGAATTGTGAGGTAACAGCACACAGTATCACATTTTAAAACGAAAAAATATTAGATGCTAGTTTTGTAATCGAAAGTCCAATAAGTAATCCAAAGTTAAGTTGTTACCCTACAATATTGATTCAGTTTCAGTGATAGATAAACAGATGTTTCACTAAAGAATTTGCACCACCACAATTTTTAGGTGAAATGTTTTGATGGAGTTAGATATTTATATTCTTCAAGGACCTGAATTAATGACTTTGTTTTCAATAAATATATTCTGTTTCCTATGCTCACTACTTGAGCGGTTTAAGCATTAGTAATCATTTAATTTTGACTCTGGATTGGAAGTGTATAGTATCTTTAAATAAAACCCCATAATTCAGAATTAAATAATTGGGAATATGAACATTTCACATATTACAGGAATACCTAATGCCCCCTACAAGAATTTGAAAACCTTGTGGGAAAAATAAGATATGGGTTAAAATGAAAGTTATGATAGCTATGGGATTCATTTGTATTAGAGATAAGATGTTTTCCCAGTGACATTAACATCTGCCTGGCCCACTGCCCAGGGTTTGTTTCCTGCCTTGTGCCCAGTGTTAGCTGGGATTGGCTCCAGCAGACCCCAGTGACCCTGTAGTTAGGAAATAGCAGGTTGGATAATGGAGAGATGAATGGATTAACATCTACTAGTTTAAGCTGTTTTAGTGAGAGTTAAAAACAACTCCAATTAGAATCAGTTTGACTTAATCAATAAGCCAGCATTACGGCCTTGAATTGAAACAATGACATTCCCATCTGACCTTTGCCTTTCTTGCATTTTTGGATTAAGATGAATCTTATCTCTACTGTCCAAAAAAAAACATATAGTACTGGTTGACATAGGGAGTTGTTTTTATTTACAATGAGTCAAGTGTCCCCCAATTTCATGACACATTTGTATTGTACAGTTCTTTTTTATTCTACATTTAAATAAACAGTAGTACAATCTTACATGCTCGTACAAGTATGCACAGATACCTGCTGAAAGAAGCCATCTGTATTCAATGCATATCTTTGACATATTGCTTGGAAATGTTCCTGCCCCGTGTGGTTTTGTGGCTTTGGGCTTATGTCAAAGGGATTTCTTTTCTGACATTTTCTGTGGAATGATCTCACAATATTCATTACTCAACGAGTTAAACATCCTAACTATGGTCAAGAAGGCATGGAAACACACACTAAAATACTGAATAAAAGAATACATCTTTTGCAATCTGCATTGATCTTTGCTAAGAATGAAACATAATGGTCTAAATATAACAAACATAATCCATAAATTACTTCTAAGCACCATGTTATGCTTTGTCTGGACTTATACTGTTTTGTTTTGTACTATAGTAATCATCTAGGCACATTTTACACATTAGAAAATCACTTTACATATGTGGTAAAAAGAGTTATTAACACAGTTTTTAAAGGAATCCTTCACTGTCAACACATTTTTGATGCTTTTTTAAAACTTTTTTTTTAGCCTTTTGTTAAGTTGTGGATTATGTTATGCCTTTCTTATCGATGATATTTATGCACTTCAAGGAAGCAGGTCAGCATTTGTGAGTCATAATGCTAACAATTAATGATGTTCACATGTTTTCTGAAACAGTATGAAAGGGCCAAGCTGTTTTTGTCAATTGTTAGAAATTCTTTTGAGTGTATTGTTTAGTGGAGATAACCTGATCGAAGATGGCGAGTTTAAGAAAGGACTAGCAACAACAAATGCATGATATTGCTTCCAATATACAAGACCTGTCTTCTGTGCATGCTCCTGCTCACCTACCTGCATTAGCCTTTAGCATTATATGCCATAGCTTCCTGACTGCATACTCTGTGTTTTCAATGTTTTCATTTAGAAACAGTGACATTTGTTTTAAAGACCAGCTTGTTTCCAAATGTATATTTCGCTTATTCTCATTAGTTTCCTCTGTGGACTGCTGTGGACATTGATGATATTCAGTATGCTCTACCTGCTGAATCTATTACAATCACAATTACTTAGAGCAACAGAAGCTATTTAGAACTGTGGTTCTTGAAGTGTTTTGGACCAAGATATGGAGGACCACCTATGGCCAACACCTGGGTTCATTTCTTTGCCCAACCAGACTCTGTATGCAAATATTTTGATCTGAGTAAGAATGTGTTGGTTTTCTGTTGGTACTCCCACATGGCAACATGTGGATATTAGTCTGACAGAAAACTTAAAACTATTAGTGAGAGTGTTTCAGAGAGGGTTGCTTCCTGCCTTGTGTTCTGTAATTCTAAGACAGACTCTAGCTAGCCAATGGAAAAGGGTTTTCTGAACATATATGGATGGAAGAATGAATCAAAGTACCATATATAATCGCATTTAAGTTCTCCCACGGATAAGTCAGGGCTTGATTTTACAATATAATTTCTGGTATTGCGTAATGTCGGTCATATAAGTCGAATGTGGAAAACGTACGCTGTTGGTCCAAGAGTTTATGATATGCTAACGCCCACCTGAGAGAGTAACCATGGAGCACACTGCCTTTTTTTTATATGTATTGTGCCTACGTGACCACGCGGTAATACCCAAACTATTCCAAAGTGACAATTGCACTGTTTTGTTTTTTTTGTATCTCACACCCTTATACACCTTTATCATAAGAGCATCCCTTATCTACAATGGAGCATTCGATACAGAAGAAAATATGAACCTGGTTTTAAATTAAAAGGCATTGAAGTGGCGAAAGAAATTGATACCTGCACTGCTGCAACAAAATTCTTTGTGTCTGAGAAACTGGTGCGAGATTGGAGTAGGCAAGAAGATTTTTTGGGTTTCAAGACCCGACTTATATGCAGGTATATAAGGTATGTTTTTCACTCTCTGGCAAAGTCATTTTTAATTAATAAATGGCTTAGTTCTATTTTTATTTTTTTTTCCAAATGCTTAATGAAAACTGTACAAGCAAAAATGAAACAGCTCAGAAGTTCCATACACTATTATGTTCCTCACCCTGTTACAGGGTATGAGCCCCAAAAACCTTTGCAGAATCCTCATTTTGGCTGGTAGTTCTTGTTTTCTCATTCTTTCCTTCACTTACAAGACCTCGCAGTTATCAGTGTGGATGGAGGTGTAGCTTGATGGATTAAGCCAAAACTTCATCCATGAACTTGGGTCCAAATTAAAACTACAGCCAAGTACAACATTCTCAGATCTACCTTTGCTGCACCAATTTAGAGTTCATAAGTCACATAGTCAATCTACAACATTGTACAAAAATCACTGATTAGCAACAATCTGAGGTACTTAAACTACTACAATTTAGGCAGTGCCTGTAGAGAGCAAGCCATTCTCTTCTTGGGACTGGATGAGAACCTCAATTTTGATGTTGGTAACTCTTTTCCCAAATTCATCACATTTAACTGTGAATTGCTGCACTACAGGCTTTGAGATTACAGTATGATGTGATCAAAAAAAAAATATTCATTGTAGAGCGCAGAAATGTGACCCTTAAGCCCCAAAATAGATAATCTACAAGTTTCAACTGTATCTTGATATCTTGTCCAAGAAAATCACAATGAGGGATGTAACACAACACACAATATGCCTGTACTCAAATAACTACCAAATACGCAAACATTACTCTTTCATGACTAAGGCAGAAGCTGCATTATCCCTTTTAGACTTTCTGGATTTGAACGTTTAGCCTTAGTTTCAGTATGTCTGTGAAGGCTTACCTAAAAACTCTCAGGACGTGAATCCCTGATAATTTAAACAATGTCTCCTTCCCTTGTGGAGACATTAGTTACCGCCCAAATCTTGCAGGCTCAAGTAGCCCTTCTGTACAACATGTATACCTGCCATTTATATGAATGTTTAAAATTAGTCACTCAAATCTGAGACCATGTTACATGTTCTAACATAGAAGACCTTAATTTTGAGAATTATTAAATTACAAAGTTCCCTTCACATTTTTTTGAGAATATGGTCATTTCTTAGTACAGTGCCAAAGTAGTTTAGTGCTACTTAGTCACGACTTCCAAGTTGTGTGTTTAAATCACAGCCTGGTTGCTGATTGTAAGAAGTTTTCACATTCTCCCAGTGTGCCATCTAACAGGCAAAACTAAATTGATAAGCTGTAAGTATGTGTGTATGCACCTAATACACTGGCACCCTGTCCAGGGTTGCTTTGCCTTTATATCCTATCCTACCAAGATACGCACTGAATTCGGAAAAAAGGGTTTTAAATGGATGGCTCATGATTGCTTTAGCCAAATGGGATGGGGCTTTCAGTTGCTTTTATGTAAATCTGAGGGGTAAGGTGGAGTATATCTCTACCTTCTAAAGCACTTGCATACACTGTATTTTTTTTTTGTTGTTTTGTTGTAACCATTTTAATGCCTCTGCCTGCCTGCTAGAGTGAATTGCTGATGATGATTACTATAGAAAGATTTGTGCTACATAAATTCTTTTAATATAAAGGCAACATGGAATGCAATAAAAAGTTAATACTGATTGGCAGACCACTTATATTATTAAAATCTTAGAATTCTCTGACTTTAATTGTTAACTGTTCTGGAATTTGTTTAGGGTTTTTTCTCTAAAGTTTCAGAAACAAGTGGTACAGAGCTCATCAGGTAAGCCAATATGAGGTTTCTATTAAATAAAGTAAAGTTGTACTTTTTTCCATTAAACATTTGTTATTTTACTTAGGTCAGGTGCATCCTATTTTCCTCACAGCCAAATACCACAATGTTATATTCTGTTTAACGGAAACTCTGCAACACAAACATACCTAGCACTTTTTATGCTTAGCAGAAGAACTGAATGCTCTTGCTTTGTGCTGAGTAAAGATGAATATGGATTACATTTAGTACTGCAGACATAACACGTTTTGATCATTATTGCTGCTGTTTGCTTTTTCTTTCTGCGTTATGTCTTACTGATTCCTAACTTACAGTAAAACTGATAAGACTAAATAAGCCTGAGCATTTACATTTCCTGGTGGCAGTTTTTCAGCCAGAGATTTATTTTGAGTAGCTTATTTCAAATAATAATAATGGAGCAAAAATAACTAAATATTTAGCTGAATAAATTTAAATTCTCACTGATTTATTTGAAAAGTCTCCAGAATTAAAGATTGCATAGTGTGTAATGGCTGTCATTTCTTTATTCTTTTATCTTTATTCACATTCAGAGGGTTTTTCTGGAGATTGTGCTAATTTCTTTTTTTATATATTTTCTTATTAAATTAAAAAAAACTCTTACCATATTAATAACAATACTTAGGTAAAGTGTGTCTGCTGAGAAGAGAAGGATGTTTTTTCTCAATGCACTTAACTCAGTGCAATCCGTGCCCAGCAGCACTAGGCAATGAATGGGACACAGCAGCGCTTCGGAAGTAAGGTTTTTGTTAGACAAATCCATCAGTTTACTTCATTTATTTGAGCGAAGTGGGTGGTACCACCTCTCACCAACTCAACTCATGTGGTCAATAAGTTCAGAGCTCCTTTTATTCCTATTGAACTATTGTATAAAGAACAATGCACCCTCTCTTGCATTAAGCCTCGTACCACCACCCTGGGAAATCAGTGGCTCAATGTTGCAGAAGTAAATGCTTTTCTAAGGCCATATCTGTGAACTGGTGAAGAGCTGACACATTAGACAAGACACCAAAGAGCTTACACTAGTGCAATTGTTTGATCATCAGAAGTGTTGAAGAATAAGCATTGTAGCATACAGTTAACAGAATTCTGAAGCTTGTCCTGTTATTCATTTCAATTGAAATTGGATTTTATTTTATTTATTTTAACTGGATTTTATTTTTGTGTGCAATTTTCCAGTTTATTTAATAAACAATCTTGCTGAAGAAATTTGTCTTTATACCTGTATAATATATATTTGAATCAGCATTTAGATGAATTTCCAATGAAAAAATAAAATGTGAATTTCCCCTTGGGATTAATAAGGTATCTATCTATCTATCTATCTATCTATCTATCTATCTATCTATCTAGATTGAATTATTTTTTTAATTAATTTGTCTTCTGCAGTTCTCATCTGGTATAGTAATATTTCTGCTAATAACTCTTTATCATGTTCTTAAAGAAAAACACAGAAAGAAATATTTATTATACAGTAGACAACAGCTTATTAAACTTATACATAAAACACATACAGTATGTATGACACCTTTCCACCCTTTAAACCTTATCCACATACTGCAAAATAAACCGTTTTATTCTAACACATGGGCATTTTCTAAAGTAGAAGTCTGAGGACTAAAAAATATGACTATAATTCAGTTGGGTTAATAAACTCTTTTTTAACTGTAACAGCAAGGCATTTAAACTACATGCACCATGTGGACAATCGAGCCCAGAGTGTGAAAGAAAAGCTGCAACTTCAATTCTTAGGAATTACTAACCCTATGACCCCGAGAATATCACTCAGCCTGCTTGTACTGAGAAGGTAAAATTACATACATACACATATATCCAGTTGTACAACAGCTCAGTACCCTCTAGATTTTCTTGTGATGGTATATACACTATATATATATATATATGATGGATGTTATATGATATATGATGGACATATATGCACTTTTATATTTTCATTGGAAACAGTGAAGTCGGGAGTAGTAATTGGGCATTAAAACGTTGGTACGACACTAGGAAAATTGCCTCACAAACGAACGTGACTACGTACAAGGCGATGTCTTTTGTTTTTGAAAATCTTAATAAATAGACTTAAACAAAAGTGTGGAAATTTTTTGAATGTCCCTCGGTTGTATATATATATAGATATAGATATAGATATAGGTATATCTATATATAGAGAGAGAGAAAGTGAGAGAGAGAGAGAGATTTTACATATTAAAAAAGAAAAGAACTAGTAAATAGTTGAATAAAAAATAGTATGGTTAATTGTCAAAGGTAGTTTCTTTTAAATAAATGAATTTTTTTCCACAAGACCTGCTGTTTCAGATAGTTCAAGCAGCCGGGGTCCTTTTCATTCTTCTCGATGTCCTAAACTACATAAAACACCTTTTAGGACAGAAAATAACCTTTTAACCCCAATTAAGCTAGTAATTCCCTGTCCTAATGAGAACACTGCCTTCATCTTTCCTTTCACCTAATCAATCATTGTTGATATTATATACAGTACTCAGTGTGGGATCTCCAATGATTTTGTAATTCAATTAGCATATTCTGAAAATAAAGTTTATTGGCTTCCAATTCTATGAAAATGAAGTTTTTAACCTAATATACTGTTAATGTATTTTAAAGTTAGTGTCATCCAATTAATCTTCACAATGTGTTTGGTAGTCATTTTCATGATGAGGGTTAGAACTTAGTACCTCACACTGCAATACAAGATATTTGATTGCATTACTATTATTATTATTATTAGCAGTAGTAGTAGTAGTAGTAGTATTTGCAACAGAAAACTCAACAACTGATTTATTTGTCATTCAGTTATTTTTGTCTTTTTTGATTTTTGTTTTTCATTTCTACTACTGATGACTGGCCTCCATTGCTTTAACACTTCTGAATCACCACTTTACTGCTGGGATGGACTGGTTGTTCAGAGCTATTTCAAGCCTCATGGCCAAAGCTGCTGGGATAGGCAACCCAAAAAAACTTAATTGGATCAAACAAGTTTGAGTTATGTTATGTTATTTCTCTGTGCCTGATAATGTTTGTGCTAAGTGACCTTTGACAATTCAAGCCAAAGCCTACTGTGAGAATATAAATGAAAATAGATTGAATTGTTTTACTATTGCTTTAAACATTAACTCATTTTTTTTTAAAGGGCAAATATAAAATAACAGTAAAACATAACAGCACACATAATATATACAGTAAATCCACTGAGAATATGTGGTTAGTCTTACAATTACTTTACCCAAGCTCTGCTTATACGAAATTGAAAGTCTATACACGTGAGAAGCAATAACTGCTTTAGGGATTAAGGGAGTCTACACATTTCAAATTAGGAAGAGAATGGAGAGCCAGTTCCTTTAAATAAATAAATGTGAATTTTCATTGTGTCTGAACTCAATTAATCAACATCTCACGAAAGTAATTATGCGAACTAATAAGCCATCTTCTTGGTGATTAAAGTGTTTCTTTTCTTTGTTTTGCTTTTGGCATTTCCCTCCTGTTTCTTGTCATGCAATTAAATGACCCAAATGCAACAGTTTTGATAGCCTTGTCTATAAATTGATGTAACACAGTTAATACAGTAACAGCTTTAAAATCTGCACAATTTCATGTAGGTATGCTGCATCCATCTTGAGAAGTGTTTGGTACAATCAGATTAAATGCAGCACAGATGTGATGGACTATACCATTCTAGGTTAAACGGGTTGCTTTTAGAGCTTTACCCAAAATGTTCCAATTCATCCTATACTGTAATGTTGTTTATCGTATTTGGCATGAACATTTCTTTGTAGTTTCATAATGTAACTATGATTGATTTACAGAGCTCGTCTAATACTGTACTTGCTGTCACCTTTAAGCCCCTATCTGTCAGTACTGCATATTTCATTCGATTAACTTTTTGTTGATTTTATTAAACCAGTCAGTTTATATATTTGATAGTATATGTTTATCATGTTTATGCTATATAGTATCTTGTATTAATGCATGCTGTTAATTAAAGATTGATTTAGTGACTGATATAATGCTTGTGTTTTTGTGTCACTAATGTAATTTACCAGAGTCAGTAAAATCTAAGAATCTAAGAAGCACCTAACACTAACACCTACTGTTGACAACCAGGAAATACAATTCACTATCAGTTGTTTTAATTTTCATTCTGTTGTGAGCAGATATTGTAGTATCTGGTAACAGTCATTGCCACTATTTTTTGATTACCAGAAAATGAAACCATTCCATATTTTGTTTCATTTTAAATGTATCTTTGCATTGATCAAATATAGCAGTAGTCCTCTCTGATTTCAATGTCATAAAGCACTGTACACATGTAGATACTATAACTGCTACTACTATTACGCTAAAGAAAAAAAAAATTAATTGCAAGTTGTGTTCTTATTAAATGTAAAATGGAGATAGTTAATGCAGAGCTAGAACTTAAACTAAAAACCTTGTAATTCAAGGTCCATGAATTGAACAGAGAAGTAATGAATCAACTTGCTAATGTAACAGTTAATGTAACATTGTTTAAAACCACATACTACTATGACTTTTTGTTTATTGTAGGAACAACATCACTTCACTGCTCTATGCAACAAGTTATACCTTTAGCTTGGCTGCACACTTTCTGACAACAATTGAATTAGTTTGTACCATGCCTGCCATAGGTGAACCCCATGGCCCCACACTTCTTCACTCTTCTGCTGCATGGAAAGGCGGGCAGATTGGCTAGCTGAGGAGTAATCATTTAGCCTGCGATACTACACATGTTATTCATGAGTATAAACATAAGACCACATAAAGCTTGGCAAACAAGGTGAGATCATTCAGTGCAATAAATTAAATTGTTTCCAGTATGTCATCATAATATTTTGCAAAAATTGTCAAGGTGAAGGTGTGTGGGCTGTGCCATCAATGCATTACTCAACATTTCCCCCCATTTTATTTAAAAGTTTTATTTTTTATCAACACTATTTAAAGGCACAGGTAATCCAATGGAGCAGCATACTGCTAACACTACATGAATTAAATTAATATGTATTTGGTTTAGAAAGGTGCTTTTTTTCTCTCTGGAGAGGCTTCAACACTCTTGAATATAATTAATATGCATGTACCAATTGTTTTCCTTCTAATCAAAAAAAAAAATAAAATCAAGATCACATCAAAGCCAAGAAATGTTATAGTTTATAATAATACAGACAAAGCAGTTATAGAAACTGTGGCACTGAAAGGCACTCAATTATTGTTTTTCTTGCAGATCAACCAAGTTTTGCTCCACAAAACTCATGCCAGTTTACATTTACTGTATATTGTTAAAAGTAATGTAAGCCGTTTAATTTTAAGCAAAGTTATTCTTATTTTAGAACTACAGTATGTCAATCTGGTCATACTAATGTTTTAAATTTCAGTATTATATACAGATACCAAAATAATGAAACATGAATTTAATTTTCAGAGTAAGGTGTTGCTATTTATTTTGTACCGTCCTATTTTTTCAAAGACTTAATGGTTCTGCATTTAATTTACTATTGGCACAATGGATTACACTGCTTTTACCTGACAGCTCCTGGAACCATGCCTGAATTTCTGAATTCAGGCCGTTGTCTACATGGAGTTCAGAAACTCTGATTTTGTTAATGGGAGCTTTTAAATTTCTTAATTGGTGACTCTAAATTGCTGCTGTATTGGTGTGAATGGGATATGCGTGAGCACGTTATATTTAATAATTATTTTTATCACAAAGGTATGCTGTCATAATCCTCTTCTTTTGACATGTTTCATTATTTAAAAAATGCTGCAAAAACAAACATTTAAAGAAATATTCTTTCTTTAAGAAATAGTGTTTTGTTTGCTTGCTTGAAGAAATAAAGTCTAATCAGTCAGAAAAAGAGAAGATTACATATGATCAGTTTTTTGTAATTACATTTTTAAGGTTGTTTAATTAAACTAATAGAGTCACAGGGAGCTGAAGCCTATCTCATGAGCGTCAGGTGTAAGACAGGGACAACCTTAACCAGGGAACCTGTTCAGTCATACATTCAGATTCTCCCATCAACAGTCACTTGGAAAACGCTGATTTAGCATCAACAATTCATTTAACAAGAGTAACCAGGAAAACAAAAAATCAGGAAACAGGAAGAACATGCACACTACACATGGACAAAGTGAAAAACGTAAAACCTTTGTTTATATATATATATATATATATTGTGAACTTGGACCCGGACACAGGCAGACGGACAACATAGTTCCACCACACAACGTTTATTTACAATATTTAGTTTTTTGTGCACTCACACCCCAGTGCCTCCAGCACCGATTCCCCAAAGTCCAGGCCTCTTAGTCACTGTGCCTCTCTCTCTTGGCCGCCTCTCTCCAGCTCTGTCCTCTTCCACCCGACATCCACTTATGACTGGAGGGAGGCGGCCCCTTAAATGGGAACCCAGATGGGCTCCAGCTGCTTCCCGGCAATCAGTCGTAGCCACACCCCAGTGTGGTGGAAGTGCCGGCTGCGCACCCGGAAGCCGTCCGGGTGTCCCTTGTTCTCTTCCCCCCAGCACTTCCTGGTGTGGCGGAAGTGCTGGGCTCCAGGGTTCCTCAGGCACCAGGGTGCCACCTGCCGGTGACCACGGGCCCCTACAGGGTTGGGCTTCCAAGCCCCCTACCCGTGGCCCCCAATACAAACAGGGCGATCATCCCCTTGCGGTCTGGAGGAGGCACAAGCCCTCCTCTGGTCCTCCTGGGCATCCCGGCCGGGCTCCAGCCCCGACCGGGTCCCACACGGGATACTCCGGCATCGGGGCGCCGCCTGGCAGTGGCCACAGGTCTCTACAGGGCTGGGCTTCCAAGCCCTGTACCGGAGGCCCCCAACATAACCAGGACGGACGCCCCCTCACGGTCTGGAGGAGGCACAAGCCCTCCTCTGGTCCTCCTGGGCGTCCCGGCCAGGGACCACATATATATATATATATTTATATATATATATATATATATATATATATATATATATATATATATATATATATATATATATATATATATATATATATATCGCATCAAGACTCAGATTACGGATGCTATGAATGTAATTACTCCTGTCTCCAGACTGTCAAATAAAGGAACCACACGCCGTGGTGCAGCGTAAAGGGACTTTGTCACTGAGGTCCGAGGTTCGATCCCCGTGAGGGGTGCAGTTGAGTGTGTATGCCTGATGAGCCCAAATAAGGACGAAACACGTGTCGCATACTCTTTGCATTATTTGACAGTAAACTATGTAACATATATATATAATATACAAGATACAAGATATACAAGATGTGACTTTTTCAGAGAGATACTTTCACGTCCTGCGAGACGAGACTTTGTGCCAAGAGAGTTAACCACGCCCAGGGCCAGAAATAAAAGAAAAAGAGTACACAACAAAGTAGAACATCTTAAAGAGGTTCAAAAGCATTGGCGCGATACACATGCAGAACAGGTTAGAGATAATGGAAATACTAAAATTCAAAAGTCTCAAAAAAATATCAGTAAAGATCTCATTAATGCTAACAAACAGGAATTATTACTTGGTGAAATAACAGCGAAAAGAGATTGAATATATTGTTCAGATTTAAACTTTAAGTCGGAGACTTGTAGATCGTCTAATTTGGGTTGACATCAGGGAAAAGTAGGGTCTCTTCCCAATGAAGAGGCGTTTCCGTGAGAATTAGAAGATTTGTTGTTTGGTGAATGTGAAATCCACATACGCAACCAGCAGAAATGTGAAGTGGCTGACTAGTAGTGCAGCCCGGAGTGTTGGCAAGCAAAGCGAGCAGGGGGCAAAGCCCCCTAGTATATATATATATATATATATATATATATATATATATATATATATATATATATATATATATATATATATATATATATATATATATATATATATATATATATATATATATATATATATAAAATTATCTAGGAGCCAGCTGCAAAAGAATGGTAGCTCATCTATTCTAAGAAACCTCCCACACAGTAGAAACTCAGCTTCAAATCAGGTAACACAAGTTTGTACAATTCATTTTGGAATTTATCTTTCAATTTCATCCAGAAGGAAGATACATTCCTTGCAGGATGAAGTAATGCTAATAAAATGCTAAAGCAAAGATACAGGGTATTTCCAAATAATATATTTTCTTTTATGTAAACCAGATTTTGATTCATTGATGGAGCTTTATTAATCTTTCATAGTTGTGTTACAAGTGCACTAAAAAGAATTGCCTGCAGCATAAAAAAACACCAAGTGCTTGCCATACTGCAGGAGTATTCTTCTACTTGAGTGTAAATACACTTGTGTGGCAGAATAGCGATGTGTGCTGTCAGCTTATTTTAGCACTCCATACTGCCGTTGCACACAATGTAATATTAGCATCCATGGCAATACCCAGAATGTTGTATTATAACAGTGGAAATCGGGGTTTAGGAAAAGGAGAAAAGGCATCATTATAGATGATACAATAAAAAGAGACTATTTGAAGAGGACAAGTTATTTCCATATAATGGACACCATCACTTTCACAATTTGATGAAGGAATTACTTAGAAGGCTGATGCATTAGGGCTGGCTGTGTGAATCTATAGACAAGAACTCAGAGATTACATAGCACACCATGCTTACAATGAGCCATTTTGGCTGCAATCAGCTAACATAATAATAATACAGTAGGAGAAAGTAGTCTTCTCTTTAAAATGGTATCATTAGTGGTCTCCCATATATATGTTGGAAATAAAATTGCTTCCCACTTGAGTAAGAAATTACTCTTATCTTCACCTCCAGCATAAAGCAATTATGAGTGTAACTATTGAAATATATAGGTATATTTGAAAAAAATTAATAATAGAAAAATACTTTAAGGGAAGTGAATATGTTTACAATAATAATAATGATATTAATAATAATATCAAAAACTTCAATCCAGTCTTCATTACAGCAGTGTAGGGAATCCAACATCCACAGGTAAAAGACAGAAACTAAGCAAGTCTGCCATTAAGAGAGACAGACAAACCAATTCAGGATCCCGGATTAGGACCCGAGTGCAGCCATGCAATGGGTGACACCTCAGTACCACACTAGTTCAGATGGAAGAAAACAGTGTGAGTTTTTTATGGTGGCTGGAGTGCCAATTCTGCCACCAATCCCCAGGTTTTTCCTGCAGGTTGGAGGGCCTATATGCAGGGTTGGATGCAGATTGACATCATACCCAGGACAGTGGAAATGCAGGTTAAGGGCCATGCTCAAAGGCCCAACGAAATAGAGACACTTTTGGCATTTACGGGATTCAAATTGGCAACCTTCCAATTGCCAGCACAGCCTCAGAGTCACCACTATGCCTATTACGCCACACTCATAATTGCACACACTCATTTTTAGCTAAATTATACTTACCACTTAATCTAACACGTCTTTAGGATCTATGGAGAAAACCTTAAAAGAAAAAAACAGAGGTACAGAGAGAACATGCAAACTCTGAAATTAGTACAACAAGCATGAGAATCAAACTGTCATCCTTCTCATTATTTAATATAGTTTAACAAAATGAAAATAGATGCAATAATTTGGAGTGCCACCCTGGTAAACCCTGTTTTAATGGCATGTAAACAGAGGTAAATGGAAAATAGCACTAACAAAGTGTAAATAATGCATACTTACATAAGATACATATACAATTAAGAGCAGTGCAGTCCTTAAACACAGAATTGTTTTTTTAACTTCAATGATAAAGTCAGGGGACTAAAAAAAAACCTCCAGTTATGCTGGAGAAGTCAAGAGAACAACATGCTGGTTAGACACAAACAGGAAGAACCAAGAAATAATTGGAAACAAGAAATTTGAGTCCCAACTGATCGTCATCTGTCACCATACAGTGCAAGATGATGTTGTTATTGATGGTATTCACAGATAGATATCACAAGAGAGCTGAGTTAATGCAGAGCTTAATGTGTATTTACCAAAGGTATGGTAAAAGTCTGTGACAGCTACAAGATTTGCTTAAGGGGATATTGGGAAGGATACTGAAAACCATAATTTTTGTCAAATTGATTTTAAAGGTTAGTAAGGTAGAAGAGGGATTCATGAGCGGACTAAAAGTTTTCACAACATATAACAACCATATTAGGTTCACTTTTTATTTATGCTTAAAGAAAATAAAGGAAACAGTCAACTCAAATCTCATAAAACAAAAATCTGCAATAAAGATGGAGAAAAACTGACCTAGCAAATGTTAAGAAAGGATGTAAAGGATTAAATGTTCTGACCAACAGATAACTTCTGGGCTGTGCCTAAGAGAATTAACTGAGATTCAGAATACAACTCAAAAGCTGCATGGATGGTGCTGAAAGTCTAGTGAAAAAGAAATTGTTTTTTTCCCAATACTACATTTCACATTTAATTGACACTTAAACATATGGCATTAATGCAACTGATTGAAAGCTTGTCCATGTATGAGGTGAGAATAACAGATAAATGTAAGCAAACAGTGACATTACAGCCGTACAAATAACTTTGCTAGGTAAGTAATTCTTATTTTAAAAACTTTATAATAAATTTTCATTATTAATAATCAGGACTATAGTTATTGCTTTCACTTTCAATTTAAGTGTTCAATATCTTAACATCTCATTAAAAATTAATGAATTAGAATTTAGATCTATTATAATGATTAGAAAGCAAAATTACCATGTTTTACACAGAAAATAAGAGAACAGTTCAATCAAATCTGCAATGTAATTTGTAGTTCATCAGCAAGGATTAATTTATCTTTCTTCACATAAAGACTGAACCTGACATTTAAGGGAAAACAAAAGCTGGATCTTTTTGTTTTTGCTACCTGCTATTATTTTAACAAACACTGTATATTCTTTTACTGTATCAAATATTAATGCAAAATAAAATAGTAATATTTTATTATTGCCTGTGTACCACCTGCATGTTCTATCTGTATTCATATTTTTTTCTTCAATGGAAATTGTCTTCCATAGCCAAAAGACACACATTTTAGTTTATTTAGAGATTCTGTGCTGGCATTGTATGAGTGTACCTTGTGATATATTGGTGATATTTCCAGGGCTGGTTGCTCTGTTTCATCCAATGGGTAAATGTATTATTAGATAGATAGATAGATAGATAGATAGATAGATAGATAGATAGATAGATAGATAGATAGATAGATAGATAGATAGATAGATAGATAGATAGATAGATACTTTATTAATCCCAAGGGGAAATTCACAAAAAATAATAAGGAAATAAAGAAAACACGTGTCCAAACTTTCTGAGCAAGTAATAGGGACGCAGACTTACGGCCAACAGTTCGATGTCTCTGCCAAAAGTGGAGATTTTAACGTTTACATGTCCTGAGTTGCACCATCTTGTATTGACATAGAGAGAGAGTCCCCCTCCTTTCTTCTTCCCGCAGGTATTTGCATCTCTGTCCGCTCTAACTTTGCTAAACCCGGGTAGCTCCACGTTAGCATCTGGGATGGTAGTTGTTAGCCACGTTTCACTAAAACACAGCAAGCTGCATTCTCTGTAGGTTCTGACATTTTTCACCAGCACAGCCAGTTCGTCGATCTTATTTGGTAGTGAGTTCACATTTCCCAGGATCACAGAAGGCACCGACGGTTTATAACGCCATTTTCTCTCAAATTGCCTAGGTTTTATCCTATATTTTATCTTTGCGCCGGTATTGTTATTGTTGATGTTGGTTTAATTATTTATCCATTATTCCTTTTCATAACCTACCTTTTATTTACATTAGGTGAAAGGGAGCTGAAGAATGGGGGTCTACCAAGAAAATCTATATGTAAGGACAAAGCAAACTGAATGAGTTAGCAGTCTACCATAAAGAAAAAAATATGGACACCAATACCCACTCCAGTGTTCTCAACAATTACACTAACATGAGAGTTTGTATGCTGTTGCAGGAAACTGCAGCATCCAGGGAAAACAAGCCAACACAAAAAGAACACACAACTTGGTAGCCAAATCAGTGAATCCCCTGGAAGTGTTAGACATATTGCTGCTGTTATTACACATATTCGGAGTACTACACTATTTATGAATGACAACTCATAGTGCTGAGCTTGCTTGGTTTGCAAGTGCAAATCTATCCAATAATATCTGCTTTTCTAAACCAATATATGTATGCTTCTTCACATCATTCAAAGTCAAGGTAACCTGTTCAGTAGCAATACCTATCCGTCCAAGTGTATCCTACAGCAGATTAGTCTGCTAGTTTTCCATTGAGTGTGAAATGCTGTCAATGTGTTCACTAACTTTGGATTAACTGGAGCTAAAGAGTCACATCGAAATGAACTAATTACTGTTAAGCAACCATTAAGCATGTCATTTTTAATACTGTGGCCCTTTATTTAAAATGTTCAACAGCTTTATAACAACAATATGAGTCTCCTGAATATTGATCCACTAATAATTAGGCCATTCACACTCATGCTGCTGATATCATAATTGTGACTATAGATGAAGGTGATGCCAAAGAAAGCATACAATAACTTTACATTTCGTGAATATTTTTAGTGGATGTTTGTTAAATCATATTAAGCATATAATTTAGACAATTGATCAACATTAGTAATATATTTCTTCTATTTTTAATGTTCAATAAATTGTAAATGGAGTTCCATGGGGGTGATGAACCTTCTCTGTAGAAGATTGCACTGTCAGAAACTGCAGGTAAAGAGAACAGCAGGACATCACAATGCACTGACTTACTTTGGAAACACTTGATATCACCAAGTATTCTACCTTAACAATCTGAAACATTACAAAGCCTGTGGAAACTCAGAGGAAACCGTGCATTTCAACAAAAAAGGTGCATAAAACTATACACAACGTACATCCCCGTCTATGATAATAAATGTTGGATAACATTAAAGTTGTATGTGAAATTGAATAATGTAGCTATAAATATAAATAAACAAGTTTCCAAAAGTTTCCATCTCAAATTACTTTGTAAGGGTACTAACTAAGACTTATAAGCAGTGCATATAGGAGATCAACATTTGCCCCATTTGTTCTTTAACTAAAGTGTATTTAGAAAGTTTGGAAAATAAATAGATTCATTTAAAAATACTAAATTAATATATTTGTTTAAAATACAACCCAAATATGACAAATAATATGATATGATTTTAAAACTTAAAGAAGTTCCCATTTTAGTGCAACTATTTCATTAATAATTTTTCAATGTATGCTCCTGATGTTATGTTCCAGTTGTACAACATGACAAAAAGTCAGTATACCAGGCAGAATATTTTTTCTCTATGTATTTACCATATTCTTTCTGAACAAGTTAAACTTTTCACATATTTGTTGTATCACAAAAATGAGATAAAACATTGTCCTTCCTTGGATCTTTTAATTTAAGTAAATAAATTAAACTTATTTTTTGAATTTGTTTTCTTTTAGGTTTCTTCCAATGATGTATCATCATTACAGGATTATTATCATACTCATTTTATTAAAGACATAGTTGGATGAGAATGTCCACAAAAATAAGTCTTCACCAAATCTGTTCCATTTGTTTATGAATTACATAACTGTTTCTGCACTAAACTTTTGGAAGAAATGCTATTTTTTTACCTTAAATCCACAGCCTCCTGTCAACACAAAGTTTTCTTACTTTTAGCAACATGCGTTTTATTTATTTCAGTTCAATTGTGCGGTTATCTCATGGTTTAATCCTGTTATCCACAGCAAAATCATACTAAGCTAACTTGACAGTAACTTACAATAGGGGTTATAAACCTGTCAAAATGTAAAAGGGGCGCAAAGTGCATCCCTGTGTGATATCGATGACCTCATGAGTTGAGCGATGACACTTGTATAAATTGCTAAAGAGACCCAGTTTGAAATTACGTCACTTCTCAAAAAATGGAAAACCCATTTTTAACTCAAGTGTATTGTGTAGTGAATTAGCATTTTCACGACCACCCTGAGATTCAAAAGCTCTTTTCAAATAATAGTAAAGGTATTGAAAATCGGTTCTCTTATCATCCAAGCAAAGGGTGCAGTGAAGTAGGTAATTTGTTTTGGAAAATGCTCCCTCAGTAGATCACTTCATGCATTTTGTTTTTCTGAATGTACCCTCTCCTGTATGTTCTTACAAGATCCTTTACTTCCATCACATCAAAAGCCGAATCCAATCACATTATCCTAGGTCTTGACTCTATTGTCCACCATAGACACTCCTTTCAGTAGGTAAAGGTCATTGCCAAAGTGAAACAGTGACTTAAAATAAAATTTTGGTGCATGCCTTAAAGTATATTTGTAAAATTGCCTGATCTCCCAGCGTTTTCTATTGTAAAAATGTAATTCTTTGCATGGTAAAGTTGGTGCATGATTAATATATTTTAAAACCAAACAGTACAGTGACATGCAGTTCTTACATTTTTTTGTAGCTAAAGTTTTCATTATATTTTCTACACTAATAATGCTTAGATATTACATCTTTTACTTTAATACTGAGAAATGTTTTAACAGGTATAGGCAACACAGTAGTAGAGTGTTGAAACGTGCTGCCTTACGTGTTCCATACAGACACCGGGTGTGAATCCACTGTTTGTATGGAACATGTCTGTGCTCTTCTTTGGGAACTCTGGTTTTCCTCCATCAAACCTAAAGATACTGTATGTTGTATTAACTGTGGTGGGCTGGTGCCCTGCCCAGGTTTGTTTCCTGCCTTGCTCCCTGTGTTGGCTGGGATTGGCTCCAGCAGACCCCCGTGACCCTGTAGTTAGGATATAGTGGGTTGGATAATGGATGGATGGATGTTGTATTAAATAGGGTAAATTTAAATTGGCCCCATAGATTTAAAAGTGTGTATGAAAGCACGAGTATGCCTTTAAATGCTTTGACACATTATCCAATGATCTATCCTCCCTTGTGCCTCCTGATGGTACCAAATTACACTCGTGGATATAAACTAGATTAAGCAAGTTTAAAAATAAATGCATGAAGAGGTTAATGATTATAGTCATCCATATGTTATATTTTCTTACAGTCTGCATAATATCATTTTTTAATTTTCCCAGGTTCTAAAGAAGAATGATTAGCATCTTTATATTAATTGCTGTATCTATCTTTTCAAGTTGGAAATGTGCTATATATGCCAGAATCTGATCAGACCGTATCTGACAGAGTAGGCAGCACAACTCCTGTTCAGGCTGTAGTCTTGTCACAGCTGGATTACTGCATCTCTCTGCTGGCAGGATCTCTGTCAAGTGTCACCAGGCTGCTGCTGATGAATTAAAATGCAGCTCAGGCTGGTACATGACACTCCTCTCTTCAGATCACTACACTGGCTTCCTATATAACAGCATGCTTTAATTTCATATCCTTAATGCTTGACTACAGAGTAGTGGATTTGCACCAACTTGTATGGTGATGCTTATGAGGTCTTATGCCCCTTTTAGACCCCTTGGGTTTGCTACTAAACAGGATCTGTTGAAGCCACCTCTGTGTGGTATCAAATCTCAGTCCAAACTCCTTTAACGTGTAGCTTCAGGCTGGTGGAACAAGCTGTGCACATCCATTTAAAATTCTGACTCCCTCAATGTATTTAAGAAGCATTTGAAGACTATCTTGTTTGGTAAATTTCTGTTTAAGTGATAACAGCTGTTAGGATTTTAAGTCTGGGAATTGTAACTAGTTTATATTTTGTTTTAAGCTCTTCATTTGGGATAATCAATTGTCCTGTAACACTTGCTCCCACAGTCCCTAGACTGGTGAAACTCAATTATGTTGACCTATTTTGTATGTTGCATTGGATAAAAGCTTTTGCTAAGCAAATAAATGGAAAGTGAAATGTAGAAACACATATATAATATATATATTATGATGCAAAAAAAACAAGATAACATGGTTCTAATGTATACTATTTGATTTTCAAAGCTATTGCTAAAGCTTATTTTGCATTTCATAGTGTAGGTGGAACCTCCTAAATGGGCTCATTCCCTCACTAACACTTACATAACTACCAACTTAAGTGCAAAGGTAATCACCTTTACAGGAGGGTGTTAACATGTCAGTTACTAGAATAAAATTAGGTTAATGTTAATGCTGCTGTTTCTGATGTATACTCCCAAACATGAGCAGATGTGTATCAAGTAATCATTTTAGTGCCACCATAAGCAGCTGTCGTGCTTCATATTTCATATTAAAGCGTGCAACAAATTAATGGGAGGCTGACTTGAAAACACTAGTAATGTGCACTTAAATATTCAACAAAAAAAAAAATGAAGAGACAATGAATTACAGGTAACTGGGGTTCAACTCACAGGCTAATGCCTTCACCTGGACTGGGGACATAAGTATAGACTTGCCTGTGCAATTATCTCAGTTTTGGAAAACCATAATCTTTTTTATGAGATTTTTTTAATGTTCTACTTTGTAACTGACCACAATCTATATATATAATTCACTAAGGCAAGACACCCATAGAAAGCATGCCGGAAGGGGCATGGATTCACTAAGCCACCGACAAGTAAGACACCTATGGCGCACACTGGAAGGAGCCACGCCCACCAACTCCAAGACCATTGGATACGACAACTCGCAGAGCCACGCCCACCAACTAAGACGCGACGACACAGAAAAAACGGCGTCATTTATATTCGTCTGTCGTAGAGGCCACATGCACCTCCGAGCCACGTTGATTGTTCATAGAGGACAACTGTGTCTTTCCAGAAGTGTTCAACCATCAATAAATAATTATGTGGCGTTTGTTATGCCGCGGGCACACTATTGTGTTGTATTTTGCTCTCTCCAGAGTTCCATCTTTTCATTCACTTACTGTTGTATTCTCACACCAACCTGTTTTAGACAACCGTGTCCTTCCAGAAGTGTTTAGCATTCAATAAATAATTATGCATGAGATTCAGCGTGTGTCTACCCGGCGCAGAGAGGCGTGGGTAGGCCTTTGAACCCCATTCGGGCTGCAAACCGTGGAATTCCCACTAAGTGCGACTCATACACTCCCACTGATTACGTCCCTACCCTTTGTACACACCCCCCTGCCACCTCGTTGCTACCTTGGTCGGGTGTCTTGGTGGATTATATATAGAGCAGCAGCCAAAACCGCACAGAGCAATGAAAAGTCTACGTGAGTCACAGGTGCATCTGGACTGTGCAAAGACTACAACGACTCTAAAAACGAGTTGGAGTTGGGCACATGAGTAGGCAGTGCATACTGAATGAGAAATCAGCAGACTAGCATGACGGAGGGAGTGGAACGGACGTCCTTCTCCTCTCCTCCCATTCCACCCTCCGCGCCTGGGAGGAGAAGGCACGATGGCGGTCCGCCAGTTTTCAGTCACGGACAATTGTGTGTTGGTTTGTTCCGTGCATTGTTACAATGTTGCTTTTCTTGCTGATTTATTACATTGCCGATTTTTCACATGTTCATTTTCTCCCTGTGCTTAAAAATCATTAAAAAACCGGCCTGATTATGCAGCGTATGGTATGCCGCGGGTTGGCTAGTATAAGATAATAGCCAACTAAATCATCAGACAACAAAAATCTATGAGTGGGTTAAACACTATGACAGTTATGCCAATACTTTACTCAGATAACTGTACCGTAGGCATTTAAACATTATGACCTCAAGAAGGAAAACAAACTAGTTTCACACCTCTTGTATAAAATTAGTAAGACCCACTTCACTTATTTCTGTATTAACTGTGAGGACCACCACTCCAACTCCAGTGTCCTCATAAAAGCAAAAATGACCAACATTGAAGCAATGATCATTCATTACTAACTCTTCTAAACAGACAACTAAAATGTCCAACTCCAGTTGCTAATTGAAGCTGAGAGGTGGTCAGAGAACCTTGGATGACCAGAGGAAATAAATTCTAACTCTCAGTACCTACCTTACCAAAGATTAGATTGACATAATTAGGTGGGAGATCCTGACAGTGTAAATCTCCTCGCACCACTTGATCCAACAAGCTGCACTTTACTTTGAGACCAACCTGCTCTCTGCAACTACAGATAAGAGATGGCGATGGGAGGGGAGAGAGAAGACCCCAGATTGGCAGAAATGTCTCCCAAATGAAATATCCTGTCCTGACTTTCTTAAGGTGCTTGGCTTAAAGCCATCTAAAGTTACACATAAGACTTTGATAATCACTATTTTTGTTTAAATTGAAAGTAGATGATAAGCAAACTAATCAAATATGTTCTTACTTTTTGAATTAAATTTCCTTATGAGAAAACAATTATGATCTGCGATTATACACTGGCATGTGCTAGAAGTTTACTTAGTCTTTCGGCAAAATTCACCCACAAGCATTTTACTGTCAAAATCTATAATTGAAAAATTCTGGGTGCCATTTTTAAAATGGTTGAAACAAATACAAATTTTAATAAAGACTTCTAAGCACAACTCGATTTAATTATAAAACTTACTGACTTAAAATTATGATTAAAAAAGAACCATTTTTGCTTTATTATCATACTTCTACAATAGAAAGTTATCTTGATATCTTCCTTGTCTTGCCTGTAAACAATCCGTATCAAAAATAATTCTCCTGTTCAGTAGTCTTACAAGTTGCCTGAAGAAGGGACCTGAGCTGCCTCGAAAGCTTGCATATCGGAAGTTGTTCAGTTAGCAATTGAAAGGTTTTGTTCCTCTTTTTGCTTTGTTAATTTCTTTTTCTATGTTTTGGTCAAGTTTTATAAGTGTAATTTTTCTATTTAGATTTCATTTGGATTTCACTTGAAGTTTCAATGACATTTACCAGAATTTGGCCCACCGTATGACCAGTTTTAATAAACATTGGGGATTATTTATGGATGAATGGTTTAACACCATTCTAATAACTGTTCCCTAAAGATTAGGTCAAGAACACAGGGTGTTTACAATTTTGTAGCACAATTTTTAATTTTTTTTTAACTAAGTGTCATAAACATTGTATCCTTGACTTAGGGTATAAATACTATAATTGTGTCGTGGAGAAAGCTGGCCCATAAATCCAAAATATCCTCATTTACTATAAGTGTTGCAGACATCTACACCACCTAGCAGAAGAAGCTGAATGCTATAGCTTTAATGGGCTCTTTTACAGTCACATTTTCAGTAGTTGATTGTTTAACACACTGTCCACATGCCGAACCACCTGGATTGGGATCCGAATGCAGTGGGTGACACCTCAGCACCACAATGGAACAGTGTGAGGTTTTTTACAGTGGCTGGAGTGCCAATCCTGCTTCCAACCCCCAAGTTTTCCCTGTAAGTCAGAGGACCTGCTTGTAGGGCTTGATGCTGATTAACGTCATAACCAGGATGAAGCAACTGCGGGTTAAAGGCCTTGCTCAAGGGCCCAGCAGAGAAGAGTCTCTCTTCAAACTGACAACCTTCTGATTACAGCCAGAGATTCTCAGCTTAAGAGCCACCACTTCTTTTAAAAAGAAAATACAAAATAGTTGTAATACTGAAACAAAAAAAAAAAAAACACTTTGACATTGGTCCAGGTAGATGTTTTGTTTCCGAGTACATTTCAAAAACTGGACTGACTCCTTTGATTAAATGAATAAAACACAAATTCAGGCTCTAAAAGGTGCGTTGTCAGAAGAATGCATTCAATACTCTATTCATAATTAAATTTAAGGTTCATTGGTTTTTCTTGATGATATTCTCCATTCTGCAAGCTGTTTGGCATTGTCTGATTATTTAGAAAGAAAGTTGCAGTTTAAATTATAAAGTAATCTCTGGCAATATTAAAAGACTGGACAATTGCCTATGCCACTTTTACAGTGCATAGTATGGTATAGCATTGCATGTCATGCATTTTGTTTTCCATTTAATAGCACATGATCTACTATATCTCTAGATCAATTGACATATGAAAATTACTGCAACCGTGTCACGCTTGCACACTGAAGGACCATCTTCCAGGATTTTTGGAGGTAAGCAATACCACCCTGAGGTGAGAGGGGGATGAGTATCTAAAATTTTGTGTCTTCTGTCACCCACAGTAGAAAGAAGACACCCACTGAGGGCAATTAACTCTGCCCCTAATGGCTGGAGGACTGTAAAAGAACGGTCTCCCCGGAGAATGATGTCTCATCAGATCCAAATTGTCAACAGCACAGAGCTCCCAAAGACGACCCGATTGATTCCTGCTAGAGACGACAAATACTGTTTCAGTTTATTTCAGTTTTCATTTGCATACACCATCGAGTATTCTTTTCATTTGAATTTATTTAAGTTTGGATTAAAAGGGGTGACCCAGCTGATATTGCAAAACATGCCCGGCATTACGGGTTCCCTTCCAATTGTCCACACCAGATATTTTATTTTAAAGTACACCAGAAATCTATCCTGGAGATATAATATTAAAAGGGCTAAAGACTTTTAAAAAGACTACTCCATACTGATATTATTTCATACCAAAGAAAACCCTTCTCTGCATCCTTCACTTTTCCTCTTTTTCCTTTGTCAGTGATATATTGGCCTTCCAGGTTTTTGTCAAAGGTATACACTGAAGTGTGTGCCAGTGTTTTGCAAAAGTCCTGATCTTGGTGTCAAGCCCTGATTCCTAATTGTTAATCCTTGCTAACAATGAGATGACAGGCATCACTATTTGGAAACTGAAATCCAAAAACAAGACAGATGAATGTATTGACCAGAAAGGGTGGAAAAGTACTGTGGCGGACAGCTGGGGGTGGTACCCAGCCAGGATGCCCAGGAGGACCGGAGGAGGGCTTGCGCCTCCTCCATATCACGAGGGGGCGACCACTCTGGTTGTGTTGGGGGCCCCTACAGGGCCTGGAAGCCCAACCCTGTAGGGGCCTGTGGTCACCGCCGGGGGCGCCCCAATGCCTTGGGAGCTCTGGACCTCAGCACTTCCACCATACCAGGAAGTGCTGGGGGGAAGAGGAGCAGAAACACCCGGAGGACTTCCGGCTACACAGCTGGTGCTTCCGCCACACGGGGGTGTGTCGGCGGAGGCTCCTCAGGAAGCACCTGGAGCCAATCCGGGCGTGAATAAAAGGGACCGCCTCCCTCCAGTCGACAGCAAGAGTCGAGTGGAAGTGGACGGAGCTCGGAGGAGAGGAGTGGAGGCGGTCTGAGGACTGAGCAAGGCATTGTTGTGCGGCCAGGACTGAAAGGGGTGATTGGTGCTGAGGCACTGGGTTTGTGCACTTTACGACTGTAAAATAGTATTGTAAATAAACATGTGTGGTGAACCAACATGTCTACTTGTCTGTGTCCGAGCTGTACCCCACAGTACATACAACATCAATGTGTTTTACAAAAAATAAAATACTATCACATTATAAGATACTCATAGTATTGAAAAAAAAAAGTGATAAAGAAACCAAGCAAATTCAGAAACATACAATCACATCTGTTTAGTGCAATTGCCTGAAAGCAAAAAATGTGCATTTTTGGACCTTTTCAGAAATTACACAATCCTCATTGTTCATCAATAATTCAACCCATTTGCAGAGCTCTTCAATGTTGTGGTCACAGAAGGCTGTCTCTCCAGATACACGTTATTTATGGATTCAGGCGGATTTTGCCAATTTGGCTTTTGCAGAAAAAATAAACATTTAATACGCTTAACGCTAGCCTTTAATTTAAGGTTTCTGCACACTCTTAATACAACTGACAAGCCATTCATGGCAGTTCTGCCAAAGCACTCCAGGTGTGTTTCACTAATTGTCAATCTACATTCTACTAACACAGTTAAAGTCATTAATCAAGTGATTTACATTAAGCCACATCTGCTGCTGCAATCGAAATGAGAACTTTACTTGAATAAACATTCAAATTGTTAACGAGGGATTATTTGTTGCGAAAGTAAAATGGGAAATTCATTTTTGTTTATTTAAAACCCTTGTTTTAATTCAGCTAAAGATAAACAGTGCTGTGCTGTGTATCAGACTTTATCATGCTAATGATGGTCTATGACTTGGTAATTTAAACTACAGAAAACTGTTAATGCCAATTTAGTTATTATTAGAACCTTTACTTGTTTTGGCTGGAGCTGTTTCATTCAGATTTGTATAATGTAAGCAGCTCTTTAAAGAAAAGTGTAACCTAGATGTAATATGTAACTACAGAACATTAATAGATAAAAATATAAAATTAAGTAGTTTTTTAAAAAATTACTCATTCACTGGGAACAGGCAGAATTGTACATAGGCATCTGAGAAACTCCTGGTGAAGGTGCTGCTATAATGTATACATCATTAGAGCCAAGGACACAAAAAATATGGCTTTGCATTGGAAAGGAAATGACCATCTGTCTTCTGCCTCCACATACTGGACTGAGCAATCCCTTCACATCAAATCAGCCGACTATTAGCTTTTACTGGAAGGAGTGGTTAGAGTCCTTTGAAGTCGTTTGTTGTAGGGATACAATAACTGTGCCTCGATAAGGTTGCCCAGCCCTAGCAGATAAAAATAGCGTCAATCAGCTTCCAAGGCAGTGTAAAGCTAGAACTGGTCATCAACATGTACGGACAAGAGTGTTGTAGCTGGGATAGAATGATAAGCAGGTTTGATCCTGGATTGCCAGGCCATTTTTTGCAATATAATTATCTGCAATCCTGTTGCCAACATACAGTAAAAACAGTAAAAGTATTGTGAGCCTTAAGTGCAGAAGATGATGTTTCAGTAGTAAAATATAATGTATGTTCAAAGAGAACTACAGTATTATATTTTAAAAGTATTCAAATGTATACTTTACAAATGTATATTTTAATATACAAATGTATACAAATTTTAAGTATACAATGATTTAAGAACTACTTCTCTCTAATCTCAAACGATATATTCTACATTAATAAGCCAGCAGCCAACCTACCTGCACTTCAGAAGAGATAATCCAACTGAAGCTAAGCATGTTTGTGCCCAGCCAGTACTTGGATGGCTAGGCCACTTAGGAAAAGCTTGGGTTGCTTCTGGAAGAGGTGTTGATGATGCCAACAGGGGGGTTACTCTGTGAACTGTGAGTGGATTCCAATGCCTCATTGCAGTGACAGGCATGCTGCGCTGTAAAAACTGGTGCCAACCTTCATATCAGACATTAAACTGAGGTCCTGTCTCTCTGTGGTCAATAAAAGATCCCTGGACATCTTTCAAAAAGTATACTGTTTTTCCTGATGTTCTGACTAAATTGCCCACCACAGCCTGGTCATTCTGGCCCTCTAATCATAACCTGTTCCTTATTGGCTAACAACCTCTCTCACCCATTTACCACCAACTGCAATAGCTAAGGTGTGGTGAGCATACTGACACATAAATGGCTGCTGTTGAATTATCCATATGGATGCTACACATTGGTCATGGTTGAAGTGGTTTGAAAGTGTCTATAGCTGGTTAGAAAAGCACTAAAGGAAAGTAATTAACTGTGATTAATAAGCATATGAAATTGCATAGCATAACATTATGAACAATACTTACACTAATGTAGGTTTGTGAGGTTTGCAACCATTGCCAGAGGGAGCACCAGCCCATTGTAGGATATACTCAAGCACACACACAGAATGTGAATTTGAGATTGCCAATCACCCTGACATGGACACCTTTTAGATGTGGGTGGAAAATGTGAGTACCCAAAGAAAACACATGCAGGACATGGGGAGAGTGGACAAACTTCACACAAAAATGTTCAAGGGTGGGATTCAAACTCAAGACATTGGATTTGTAAGGCAGAAACTAACTACTGTTCCATCGTGGCACCTGTACAAGATTAAAAATATAAAATGATCATAGTTAGAGGTTTGCATATCTGTGAATAATGCACTAAGAGACTTTATTTTGAACTTAAACTGATATTTTTTGCCAAACACAATTGTTGGAGAAGTTATGGGTACATACAAGTGTAATTAAAGTCCAGTGCAAGTGCCGTCCAATCAGAGTTTGAGTGACACCTAGTGGGGTAGGAAAGTAGCAGGTAATACTGGGATCTTTTAACCTTATAGGGTTTAAGCATATGAACTGAAACCAAAGAAAGTTTTATTGATGCCTTCAATTAATCAGAGAATGAAGAAAAAAAACAAGTTTGCTGTTCCTGCTTGTTTTCTTTACATTTCTTCCAAGATCCCAAGGAAGTGAGAATTTGGTTAACTTGTGACTTTGAATTGCCAGTGAGTGTGGAGGTGGGGTTGAGTGTTCCCTGAGATAAACCGGTGTTCTTTCTTATCAGGTGCTGGATCCTGTTCTGTCCCTAAAGATTCTGAATGAGCTTTAGACCTCTGTGAGCCTAATTTGGAATTTGGAAAAAAAAGGTGGTGACACTTTCTTTTAGGTCTTCATTATAGGTAGCTACTAGCATTCTCTAATCTTTTTATAACCCACTTAATTCAGGTCATGGTCGCTGTGGTTGGGGCTGCAGTCCATCCCAGCTAACACAGAGAGCAAGGCAGACATAATCCCCGGACAAGGAGCCATTCTAACGCAGGACCTGAATTTTTATATCATATATATTAGGTGAGGTTATTAATCTTCTATCTCAGGCTATCAAAGGTCACCAAATTATTTACAGCAATTATTGCAGAAACAATATACATGAATTTAAAGAATGTTCTGCAATAGGTAATTACATATGTAATAATTTGATAAACCATGGTTTCTCATATTCATTTGATAATTGATTTTTCTGTAATTTAGATTACTTTGCAAAAACTGATATACTGTATGATCATACACTTTACACATGCTGATCTATTCAAACACTTTTTGGACACATTGCAATTTCTAGTTTAGTAGACTTTAGATCTTGTCAGAAAAAAAAGAATAAAAAATCACAGCATAATCCAAGTGGAACAGCATGCTTAGCAGCTGACACAGCTCTATGACAGTGGGCATACTTCACCTGATGCTCATATTTAAGGATTTCAGACCTTAGGGTGGAAAAAGTCACACAAGATGATGACCGTAGAGTTCAGGTATTCACTTATACCAATTGGGATATGATCTGCAAAGAGTGGTGCAAAAGCAGCAAGTGAGATGTTTTAAAGTTAATGATTACAAATTACAGGAATGCAAGTACTTTTTTCAACACAATGATATTGTTGCACCACATGATATTTATATGGAAGCATACCCCACCACGGGGAGAACATGCAGGCTCCACATGGGAGGACCAGGGATGTGAACTCTTGTCTCCTTGCTGTGAGGCAGCAGCACAACCATTGTACCACCATGCTAACCACACACCATCATGAACTGATGAATTCAGCCAAATTTTCGTGAAACAGAACACCAAAGTGAGAGTGTAATCAGTTCTAGAGTTAATGAATAAATTAACTCATCCAGTTTATTCCTCAGACAGATAGATAGATAGATAGATAGATAGATAGATAGATAGATAGATAGATAGATAGATAGATAGATAGATAGATAGATAGATAGATAGATAGATAGATACTTTATTAATCCCAAGGGGAAATTCAAATAATCCAGCAGCAGTATACTGATACAAAGAAACAATATTAAATAGTAATAAAAATGAAAAGAATTAAAATAAAATTAATGTGATTAGATATTAGAAAAAGTACACCATGTCACTGAAGTTTGTAGCGCACAGGGTCATTTTCAAAGGTTTTTCCTGCAATATTCAGTTTTTCAGCCAAACCTTTCTTCTAAATGAATTTCTTCCTCATGACGGTGCCCTTCTTATTTGCACATTAGCAACCAAGTATCTTGTTTAGGTGTTACAAGGAATACTTCTACAGGTGAAAACAAATGGTGATATGTACAGCAAGTAAATGTAATTCCTTTAGGAGAGCAATATACAACATTTAGTGGCATAGTACCAATAGTTCTCATGAGTGTACAGAGTACAGTGAAAATCTTAACTTTTATGCCTAATCAACATTCGGTATGTCAGCACACTAAAAGATATCCTGGAGAATTTGTTCAGTCTCCTTAAAAACTCACTGATGTTCACATTAAAAGTTTGCTGTTTCTCCCTCATTTGTCTCAAGTGTCACTTAAATATCTGCATGTTACTTTTTTATGTTATAAAACCACATTACCTACACATGATATGAGTTATTGTATTCATCTTTTATTTTTGTCTGCAATGCTGCCCAAAGGGGAATTGTTAAAACATAACAAAATAAAAATGGAGCAAAATTCAGCTTTGAAGGTATGCCACTTAAAGCAGTAGATTGACATATTCTGCTCCAAGCAGAAGAAAGCCAATTCATTCATTCATTCATCACTTGAAAGTAGGAGTGTTCTTTTATAACAAGAATGTTGTTGAAATGCAGAGGCAAAGTGTGCTGCTTTTATTCAATAAATAAATCACAAATAAAAAATGACTGCATACTGATTGTGCAATCTTGAGAGACAAAGAGGCAAAACTAAATGTTTTATTATTTCACAACACTTGGCCACCTAGATTCTGCACAGGGATGACTATTTGATTTTTGTAATATCTCTGCCAGGTTCATATGGATTTCACCTAGTAACTGAGTGGCAGAGTGGTGGCTCTGAGGCTAGGAATCTGCACTGGCAATCGGAAGGTTGAAGGTCCGAATCCCGTAAATGCCAATAGGGACTCTGCTCTCTTAGGACCTTGAGCAAGGCTCTTAACCTGCAATTGCTGAGTGCTTTGAGTAGTGAGAAAAGTGCTATATAATGCAAAGAATTATTAACTATCTCTTCTTGAAAAATTGAAGTGCTATAAGGTGCCTACCTGCAGTGACCTCATGGATTTTTGCTCATTTTTTCTTCTATGGGTGGCTGCTATACTTAGAAGGACCACACACTTTAACCACACGAGAATGGAGATATCGTCACTGTGGAAGACTGACCATTTTTAAAGGCTTCCCTGTGGCTGGCAGTGAAGCTGCTCATTTGAATAATGGAATGCCAGCTCATATTGTTGCTGACTCAGTCCTGATTTCATCCTTAGCTTATATAAGAGTCAGAGCTGTTACACAGCACTGCATTCAGCTGTCCTGCTCCAGACATTCAGCCTGTAATGTAGGTAGAGCAGCAGGGGTGCTGAGTGCTATTCGGTTAGGTGGCACAGAAGGATTTTTGAGTACTGTGCTGTCATATAATGCAGTGCAGGTGTTTTTGATGCAGCACTTCTGGGTGGTGATCTTTTAATCATCTGCGACAAATTCCCCTCTGCATTATGTCAGGATACAAGCCATAAGGAGACACATGGAACCAGAAGTTTATTTCCTAACAAGAAAAATTTAAAAAGTGACATGCTATCACGAAACAGCATTTCACCAAATCACCAATACAGTAGTATCCATAATACTAGTATCTCAATACTAATGTAATACATTTACATACATGATACTCATAAAAGCAATGTAAAGTATATCATAAATAATAATGTTAAATTATTTACACTATATATAAATGAAAACAGCATACATTATAAAAACATAAAAGGGGCAGGGAATCAGAAAAGAGGAAATAGTAAAATCAAATGCAATAGCTTAATAAATTTTAGAACAACTGTGGGTTATAACTCAATAAAAATACCGAATTATATATTTTAATATTCTTATAAAATAAATACATCAAATGAAATACATTTATAAAGAACTCAGAAAGATCTAGTAATGTGATCTTACACATTGGAATTTATTGGAAAAAACTGTGGTGTGGTCAGTCAAGTGTGGCAGTAATTAGCACTCACATTAAAACCAAAGGGCAGCACTGTGGCACAGTGCTATTGCCTCACAGTAAGGTGACCAGGGATCATGTCCTGGGTCATCCCTGTGTGAAGTTTGCATGTTCTCCCTGTGTCTGCATCAGCTTCCTCTGGGTGTTCCAGTTTATTCTCACTGTACAAAGACCTGCAGGTTAGGTGAACTGGTCAAGTTAGATTGGCCCTAGTGTGTGTTTGATGTGTGGGTGTGTGTTCACCTTGCTATTAACTGGAAGGGTTTGTTCCTGCCTTGCACCCTGCCCTAGGTGAAATAGGCTTCAGCTCACCTTTCCACAGTCCTGGGACCTCATGTATAAACAGTGCATAGGCACAAAAATGTTGTGTACTCCCGTTTCCACGCTCACACCGTGAAGTATAAAAACTAAACTTGACCTAAAGCCACACATTTTCACGCCAGCTCAATCCTTGCCATTCGCAAGTTCTCTGCTCGGTTTTGCAAACTGGCGGCACCCAGCATCAAAGCAGTATGGTTTCCCTTTCTTTTTTAGATCCATGGCTTTATCAAATACACTGAAATTAATCGCATATTGTTCATTAGTTTAAGGCATTTGATTCTAATTAACCTGTAACTAGATAATGGTCCACAGAATGGCTAAACTATTCTAAATACCATATCTGCTTTAGTGTTTTTACTCTCAAGTATTTATCCCACTGTATCTAAGTGTGCAATCCCAGCTCTACAGCAGCTGATCGGAAAGAGAAATATCGGTATACAGCATCAAGCACACACTGCCTCAGCCATGCGCACATTCTATTGATCTGCTCTCAAACAGCAAACACTTCAGAGCCTTTCAGATATTGAGGTTCAAAAACAGTTTCATCCCAAGAACTATAAACACACTCAATCAGTTTGAGTAGAACTGTTTGTACTTATAAGTACAATACCTCACTGTAAACTTGCAATGCAGTTATAATATTGCACTTTAGCCACTTTATAAAGCTTGTATTTACATATGATGACAATATAATTTTTAAGATGAAATACAGCAAAATATGTTTATTACATTATACAGATAAAATGTTAACATCATTTAAATAACCTATATTGTTAACTAGCAAAATACCCACGCTTCGCAGCAGAGAAGTAGTGTGTTAAAGAAGTTATGAAAAAGAAAAGGAAACATTTTAAAAATAATGTAACATGATTGTCAATGTAATTGTTTTGTCACTGTTATGAGTGTTGCTGTCATCAAGGATTTGATCATCATTATTTCTTTCAATCAGGTTTGTATTTGGAGGACGTGTTGTGTTCAAGTTACATTCTGTGTCTGTCAACCGTTTTAAAGATAACAGGTTTCATTCATCGAAGTGTTCACTACCCAAGTCGGTAAGATGTTTAACAGGCATTTCCAGTATTAACTTGTGGATTTGCCTGAGCATATTTAGTTGCAGCGTCTCTATGAACTTGTAGATTTGCCTGCGAGTATTTAGCGGCAGCGTCTCTATGAACTTGTGGATTTGCCTGCGAGTATTTAGCGACAGTGTGTCTATTAACTTGTGGATTTTTCTGCGAGTAATTGGCGGCAGCGTCACAAAGTTGTTTCCGTCTAGCTGCATCAGAAAATGTGCCATGACGTCTGACATGCCTCCTTTTTACTGTTTTCTCACAGCTTGGATTGCTGCTGTCATAACCGGTTTCAGTTTGATGGTTTGTTTCAATTACGTTAGAATTTGCAGGACTTGTTGTGTTGAAGTGACATTTTGCATCTGTCAAGCGTTGTAAGCATACAACCGGTTTCATCGATAACTTTGCATCCAGCTTTTGAGAGTTGAAACATTCATAAACATCACAGTGTCCACTACTGAAATCGTCACCTGTGAATCTAAGATGTTTAAAAGGCATTGGCGGTTCTCCAAAGGTGTAAAATATTTGGCCATTTTGGTACACTTGAAAGCGACAACCGAACAATTCAGCTACAGCCATCAACTCACATGCAGAACCATAGGTGAAGGGCTTAAGCATTTCACTCTTATAGTGCTCCTGTGTAGTATAATTATCTCCTGTACCATCATCAGTCCACACCTTGAACCTGTCCCAGTCGTTCAATACATAAGACACAATGTTCCTCCGGATATCAAGAGTGAGCCTGATATGGCCGTGCAATATGTAACACAGAGAATGGAAAAGGCAGGAGGCATCTCCGGGCATGGAAACCACTCGGTAAGTGACAGTTCTTTGATTGATGGTGATCACCTCGATAGACATGTCAATGGGGGTACAGTTGGAACGATAATGGAAATAGGTACCTGAGCAGTAAACTAAGTCTAAAATACCTACACAATAACTATAATCGTAATAAACGAACAATAAACAGCGGAGAAGCCGTAGATTAAATAAAACGCCTGCAGTTATCAACAGGGAGACATGAATACTGTGGCGAAGCAAGGAAGGGAATGAAGAGACCAGAGCGATGGACGGCCTGATATGGGCAGGCAGCCAATTACATGGGAGGTGTGAGGATGGGGGACGCAATATAGGCAGTCAGCCAACTACGTGGGAGGCGTGGGAATGGGAGACGCAATGCCGCCTCACACGGTGACTGAGCTGCAGGCTATAGACGTATATATGTACGCAAGTAGGATTCAGTTATGACTGTTATACGTAGAATTTCGAAATTAAACCTGCTTAACTTTTGTAAGTAACCTGTAAGGAATGAGCCTGCCAAATTTCAGCCTTCTACCTACACGGGAAGTTGGAGAATTAGTGATGAGTGAGTCAGTGAGGGCTTTGCCTTTTATTAGTAGTGATAATTAAACATGTGAGGACATGGTGTCGCAGCACAAGCAAGGAGCTGGCACCCTGTTCATGGATTGTTCCTGCCTCGTGCTTTATTCTTGCTGGGACTGGCGCGACACTGGGTGGATAGATGGATAGAATAATTAAACACGAAGATGTTTCAATGTTCCTTAAAAGTTTTGAAGAATCGGTGTTCTAAGCTTACAGATGGCTTGACATCTATTACGGAGCTGATTGTGTGGCAATTGGGTACTTGGAGAAAGAAAAGGAAGGACAGGAATTGGGGGTTAGTACGTTTGAAAGAGACAGTACTTACTGTAAATTATTTAATCAAAGGTCGCGCACAGCGCAACAAACATCTTGCATGAGGCAGGAACAACCTATGGACAGGGCGCCAGCCCGTCACTATCACTGTGCCACTGTGTTCCCATGTTTAATCACATGCTTTAATTCCTATCATGATGAAAATGATGACAAGTATACATCTCAGTATTTAAATTATTCAGAGAGCTCTGATATCACAAATGTAATGGATTCTGTGTCCTGTCGGAGGAAGAGAAGGCCTGTTTAAGAAGTACATAAGAACACATATACTACAAAGCATTCAACGTGCTATTTTAGTTAGAATGGTATTTGAGAAACTAGTACATTAAACAATTTTAAGATTAAGTTTATGTTCTACTTTAATGTGGAAATTTTCAAGATTAAAGTTACATGCTTTTTTCCCCACTGTGCCTATTTTTTTTCTTTTCTCTGTACCCTAATAAGCTTCCATATGACTCTCAGACGGTGGGCTGCAACTTGCCTTTTCATGGTGACTTTGTGAACTTGAACTAGCAACATTGTATGTCACTTGATCAACTTCCTTTTGTTGTAAAAATAGTATGTTTTTCCTTGCCTCCACTTGGAATTCGCTGAAATTCTTCTATTTTCCCCTGTGCTTTTGCCATTCTCTTTTCACAGAACACTGAACTTAAGGGCTATTTATACTGATTTGTATATTCAAAGAGGTGTAATTCTGGGAGGAGTTTGGGAGTGGCGGCAGGTGCGTGCATTACTTTTCACATAGACTGGGGTTTATGTAGTGGAAGAATGTGGAAATTGGCGTATGCATAGATTAATGCATCTGGATGTTTTTGTGTGTACGCACGTTTTCGGTTTTGCCCTTATGCCATGTTTTAGTTTGAATTCTATGCACACCGTTATGCATGAGGCCCCTGGTCTGGATTAAGAAGGTTAGAAAATGACATGGCTAAAATAAAAGAAATAAAATACGCTATTAGCTATGTTTATAAAACATAATGTTTCGGTGAAGTTTACTAAATACATACAAGTGCACTTACAAACAGTAGATCAGAAGGGCAACATTTGGCTTTAAGAATGTATTGATAAGGACATATGGGTATTTATTAATAACAATAAGGGTGTAATCTGAGAACAATGCAAAGGTAATTTGGTCTATTAGTATGTTTAAGCCCATCCAAGTTGCTCCTGCCAGCCCTCTCAGATTTTTTACAATTAATGGTCATACAATGAAGTCCAGAATGATCCACTTGGTCTACTGCCATCACGACCTTCACCCAGAAAAGCAGTTTCAGATGATGAGAAAAAAAAGCAAAGCAATGGATCATCGTTATACATTTGATAATACTGCTGCTACTTAGAAAGAGGATCCTGGGGCTGAACCCTGCACTTTGTTATGGTGTGCAAGTTGTCTGCATGGGTACTGTAATTTTCCTCCCATATACCTAAAGATATGCAGGTTAGGTTAAACTGGCCCTGTATGACCTTCAAATACATGGAACATATATTTTTAAAAGTATAACAGTACTTATATGAAAACATTTTGCAATATGTTATAAAACAGTTCAAGGATTAGTATAGTTCAATATATTGCAGTATACTGAAATGCTTTGTAAAATAAGCAAATGTACTGAAATTTGTTTTTCCATAAATATAAAAATATACGGAATTTCTTAATATATTTTAAAATACTGACAATAATACATTGTAAGATACATTTTAGAAAACTATCACAATATATTCTATAATATACTGTAAATTCAAATTACAATGCACTGTGAGATACCATTTAGGTTTTAGATATTTCAGGATACTTATCATTTTTGTATATTGCAATAGATTTTAAAAATATATATTTACCTGGCACTACAAATATCATTAAATAGATATAATCTAGGTGTTTCTGACATTGGAACGTGTTTTAGACCAAATTTCACTACGACATAGCACAAATTATAAACTTATAATTAACCTAGTACAAGTAAGTCATAAGGTTGTAAATGGAGGCCTACCTATGCTGGCGTAGAGGTTGAATTTTCAGATGGCCACTGAAGACCAACATGTGAGTGATAATAAGTGAGAGAGAGGTATATGAATATTTTGCTACAATATGAATAAAAATGATTAATATGAAACACAGAGCCTGAATCAACCGTAGCTTTTATTGTTTCCAGCTGTGAGGATTACTTCACAGTGCAAATTCCTTTGGAGCAGGCTGAACAAGCAGAGCAGCTAGAGGGAAAGGTTTGTCAGAAATATAAATGGTAAAATTCTTGAGACAAAGAGCTTAGAAGAAAGAGCTATTATCAAGAAGATAAGAAATGAAAAATAAAATGAAAACACAAAATGAATCAAAAATGTATAGGGGTGGGTGGCCAAACACAGACAATGTTGAGAGAAAGAGAAATGAAAAGTAATCAAATAGCAAAGATAAGCTAAGAATAAATAGATAATGGAGTGAGCTGAAAAAATGGTTAAATAAATGTTAAAGAAAACTGATTAAAGACAAGCCAAGGGACTTTGTATTTGTGTTAAACACATTAATTAATAGAATGAACAGACAAAGAGGTACACAAAATGCAAAAGATCTTCCATAAATATTGTATCAAATAAACCTATTGGTATGTCAAAACAGTCAACAGAACTGTATACATACAGTATATATGTGTAAATAATTAAATGAATATACATATGTGTGTATATATATATATATATATATACCGCGAGGGGGCGTCCGTCCTGGTTATGTTGGGGGCCTCAGGTAGAGGGCTTGGAAGCCCAGCCCTGTAGGGACCCGTGGCCAGCGCCAGGCGGCGCCCCAGTGCCTGATTATCCCGGGGAAGACTTTGGAGGACACCCGGAGAGCTGCCGGGAGGACAGCCGGCACTTCCGCCACGCTGGGGCGTGGCCAAGGGAAGAATGCCGGGAACACCTGGTGCTCGTCCGGGAAGCATATATAAGGGGCCGCCTCCCTTCAGTGAGCAGTAGATGTCGGGTGGAAGTGGACAGAGCTGAAGAGAGGACTGGAGGCGGCCAGGAAAGAAAGGCACAGGAACTGTGAGCCCTGGACTTTGGGGAATTGGTGCAGAAGGCACTGGGGTTTGTGTGCACGTTAAATTTGTAAATAATTATTATAAATAAACAGTGTGTGGTGGAGCCAACGATGTCCGTCTGTCTGTGTCCGGGTCCAAGTTCACTATATATATATATATATATACTGTATATTTATATATAAGAGGCGACCGGCAGCTCAACCCAGCTGGGATGCCCCTGAGATGGAAGAATGGGAGAAGGCAGCTTTATTATTTATATTTATTATTACACTGCCTCCCCCAGATGGCAGCTTCCCTGGACTGCAGCAGTTCACCAGATTCATGCATGGCGTTTAGCAACATTGCCCTGCTAGGTACCGTGGGTGCCACCAGGGGACGCTGTGGGAAGATGGTGGCAGACAAAGTTCTCACCTAGCCTGGAAGTACTAGTGAATCATGAAACCCCAAAGTACCTCTGGGCTGTTAAAAAACTTGACTTCTCCATCTGACCCGGAAGTGCTGGCAAGTCATGTGGATGGAACAACAAAAGCACTTTCAGGTCCGACAATATATAAAGGACTGGGGAGCCAGAGATGGACGAAGCATGCTGGGAGGTGTGGAGAGAGAGAAAGAGAGAAAGAATTGTGTTTATCGTTGTAGTTCTTGCCTGTTTATTGTGGCTGTGGTGCTTAGATGGCACTGTACGTAGAAGAAAAGAATTAAATTCATCATAATAACTATTTCATCATAATAACTATTCATGGTGGCTCTAAAATAGGTACTGACCCCTACTCTCTTTTCTGTTTCTTTTTCCGGTTTCTTTGTGGTGGTGGCCTGCGCCACCTCCACCTACTCAAAGCTTCATGATGCTCCAACAATGATGGATGGATTAAAAGGAAGAAGTCTACGTGACCATCATCATCATCAAGCCCTTCCGTGAGAATCCTAAATCCAAAGAGGACTGTTTCATTTATGTTAGGTAGAATGCCCAGAGGGTACTGGGCGGTCTCATGGTCTGGAATCCCTACAGATTTTATTTTTTCTCCAGCCGTCTGGAGTTTTTTTTGTTTTTTCTGTCCCCCCTGGCCATTGAACCTTACTCTTATTCGATGTTAATGTTGATTTATTTTGTTTTATAATTGTGTCTTTCATTTTTCTATTCTTTAATATGTAAAGCACTTTGAGCTACTGTTTGTATGAAAATGTGCTATATAAATAAATGTTGTTGTTGTTGTTGTTGTTAAAGATCTTCTAGGTACTTTTATGTGGTCTCCTGAGTATCTGTCTGATGCACATATATATATGTGCACGAAGAAGCAGATACTGATCCTGTTGGTGGGTAGGATGCCCTCCTATGGCCCATGTCCTGGTATCTCTCCTCCATGCTGAAGCAGCTGAACTACCTGTGCAACCTGAATCAACTGCAGGTACGTCTTCGTGTACTTCAAAAAATAAAGCTAGACAAAAAAACTAGAGAAAAACTAAACAAAAAAACTTTAACTGGGAGTTGTATTACTTTTATTTAGGAAAAAAATCTGCCAATGGGGTAAGCAAAATTTACTCGATAAAATTTCTCAAAGTAAGCTTAATAATTGTATATACATTTTTTTATAAGTCAATAATTCTAACAAGAAGGAAAACAAGATTTAATGTCATGATATAAATACTTTTCACTTGCTTGGATTTCATTTTTAGCAGTGTGCTACCAGTTCTGAGAAGGACGCTAGCAACATGCAAAACTAGAGAAGAATTAGTAATGAAGGATAAGGAGAGAGTAACTGTCTGTGTTTACCATCTACAAAGTCATTCCCTTTTTGAGGGGGTGTCTTGTTGATGCCTCTCTAGTGCACCTGTTGTCCCTTTCATTTGCACCAAAGCAGGTGAAATTGATTCACAATCTTCACAAATGCTTCCTCACTAGACAAATTAGTATCCCTGAAGATTAATAGACTGTGAGAATTAAGTGTTCCCTTAATTTTTGAGCAGACTATTCATATAGTATATATAGTAGGAGGAGAACTGGCATCCTAGGTTAGTTGAGGAAATATAACGCTAATTGAAGACCAGAGCAACGAGGAAAATATTTTGGCTGGCAGACTGGAGAAAAAACTTTGTGTCCAGCCAAAAGGAAGTAATGAAAGGACCGGAATCGGGAGTGTTCCATCCCTTATATGCTAGGTGGCGGTGGTCCTCATATGGGAACCCAAGCAGGGCACCTGCAGGGGTACTTGGGAATAGGAGTGCAGAAGTGCATTTCCAGCATAAAGGGCGCTCACTGCCACACTTGGATGACCAGCATGGGGCGGAAGGTGGACAACACTTGTGAGGAGGAGTGGAGGAGGTAGATAGAGACAGAAATAAAGAGTAGATAGAGACAGAAATAAAGAGTCTTTTATTGTGGGAAATTCTTCTTCAACAAGTGTTTCCCACCACAGCCACAAGTATATGCAATAAAGCACTAGTATAGCACAATAACTCACTCTTTGTCTCCCTTTCTGTCTCTCTCTGCACCGCTGTTTGTGAGATTCATCATAATAATGAATGGAACCATGAGCACCATCACTACCATGGCAAGAACTAGACATTTTAGGAGTAAATAGGCAAAAAATAAAAATGTATGAAAAAATAAGTTATGAAGCTAGTGTGGTGGTACATTGTTTATCATTGTCACTCCAAAAGGCTTTTAACATGAGGGATCCTCTGTTCCAAATACTCAAAATTTCTTATTAAATCTAAACATTGTGAGGTGAATTTGCCAGATAATATTACCCTGGAATGGTCCTGTGAATATGTGTGTGTATGGGAATGCATCCTGTTTTCTTCTCTTATGTCTGCTGGTGCAAGGATAGATATATTGAACTTTATTTGTCCCAGGGGGAAATTTTGCTTTTTACATAAGCTCTTTAAATAAATAAACACATGAATATATTGTCAGGGATGCCAGGGGCCATGACCCGGCCGGGACGCCAGGAGGGACCGGAAGAGGGTCAGAGCCCTGCCTGGACCACGTGGGGTTCGCCTTCCGGGTTGCTTTGGGGGCCACGGGTCAAGGGCTTGGAAGCTCTTCCCTGTAGGGGCCCGTGGCCACCGCCAGGAGGCGGCCCAATGCCTTGGGACTTGTTTCCCCAGCACTCCTGCCACACCAGGAAGTGCTGGGGAAGATTCTGACGCGCCGGAGAGCAGCGGGAGGACAGCCGGCATTTCCGCCACACTTGGGCGTGGCCAGAAGATTGCCGGGAACACCTGGGGCTCATCCGGGTCCTCCATAAAAGGGGCCGTCTCCGTCATTCAGGGCTGGAGTCGGGTGGAAGGAGGGCGAAGCAGTGGAGAGTGGAGCGGCCCGAAGAAAGGCATTGTGGCCAGGACATTGAGTGTTTGGGGTTTTGTGCACGTGACTAGGTCTTTGTGACCAGTGAACTGGGGTCTTTGTGACCAATGGACTGGGGTCTTGGTGACCATAATAATTGTAAATATTCTGTAAATAAACGTGTGGTGGTGTGATAACAACATGTCCGCCTGTCTGTGCCCGGGTGCCGTTCACATCTGGCGTAGTCGGCAGGATGCTCCGCCTGTTTCAAGGCGGAGACCTGTTATCAAACAATCTGTTGTGGGCGACCCGGCGCAGCAGGGGACCCCACCCGTATACCGCGGGGCTGCGTGCACACAGCCCAGCGGGTAAAGAACCCCACGGACCGCCAGGGGTCGCAGGAGGCCGTTATTCCCTGAAGCGGCGGGCGGCGTGCATTGGAAGAGTGCAGCGGGCTCCCGATCACGCCATTACTGGAGCGCCGGGGCGGCATGGCGTCCAGAGAGGCCACGCCGAGGCGTTTCCTCGGTTTGGCGGGACCTGGGAGGTGAGTTCCCTGCCTATCGGCAGCCGGCCCTTGGGGCGGGCGTGTGTTTATTTTCCAGGCAGGGACCTCCCGGATCCAGCGTCAGTGGCGGCGCATGCTGGTTTGCGGGGCTCCGGTAGGGCGGCGGCAGCCGCGGGGCTGCGAAGGAGGAGACGCTGCAGCTCGGAAGGTGTTGGCAACAGCAAGGCTGCCGGCAAGCACGTCGCCGCCGCAGAAAGGGAGCCAAGATGGCCGGACGGAAGTCCCTCCCCTGACAGGCCGCGATTGGGCGGTGTGTCTTGTGTGCCCGCCGATGACTGTAGAGGCGGGACCAGGAATGTCCATCACGGGCAGGGGAGACCCGATTGGGCGGAGGAGAAGGCCCACAGGAAGTGGCGGCGTCGGAGGCCGACAGTCAGGTAGGCTCAGCGTCGGTTAACTTCCTGTCTTTGCCGGCTGCTTTGGCGGAGCTGGGCGTCCCTTCAGCCCGCCGGGCAGCGTGTGTTACAGGTGCTATGTGCCCTCCGGGCTGAGGTGCTGGTACTGGAGAGGAAGGCGCTCGCGGCGCTGAAACGTTCGATCGACAGCGGGGCGGCGCGCGCTGGAATCTCCAGCGGAGAGGTACGGCGGAGGCGGTGAGTACAGCCGACTCCGTAAAGCATATGGGAGGGCTGCTGAAAAAGGCTGTGATGACAATGATCAGTTCGAGTAAGCAGCCCTCCGACAGGAGTCTTGGCGCCGCGGACTGTATCTTGGCGAGGGGAGTCGAGGGGCGCTGAATGGACACGGGCTGCTAAGTGCCCGGGTCCTAGCGCCCTCCGCCCGAGTCGGCTGCGGTCTTGCGCCGCACTATAGGGACGCAGGCGGGACAGAGCGCCTTTTATTCCATAAGGAGTCTCAAACCGTCATGGCGTCCCAGAGTGAAGGGAGGAATAAGAGGCTGGGTGCGATTCCTCCGATATATTCTGGACGCAGACGGGAAAGGGGCTCGTGTTGATTATCACGGAGCCGCATATCGTCAAGCGTCCGAAAGTAAAGGGAGGATTAAGAGGCTGGGTGCGATTCCTCCAATAAGGTGAGGCAGCGTTGCTGGGTGCAGCGTGCGGCTGGCTGCCCTCTGGAAGAGCAGAGGGAATCCCTGAGGCGGCGGAGAGAGAGCGGGCGGTGCCGGCGATTCCATCATCGAGAGGGACACGGAAGCGCGGAGAGGGTGCCGATCAGGCAAGTGCGGGTGCGGTTGGAGGAGCGCTGCCCGTGCGTGGCACGAGCTGGGTGCTTTGGCAGCGGTTCTGCCCTGTATTCTCTTTGTAGGGGCGGACCCGGCGAGCTGAAGGAACCCCTTGGCGGAACAGCCCTCTGATGTCGGGCCGTCTGCAGAATGATCTCTCTGTCGGTGCGCAGGTGCGCTCACAGCTGGAGGAGCCAGCGGGGAGCAGTGCCTCAGAACAAAGGCGTGGAGGTCTCGGAGGGTGCCGACCGAGGAGGCCCGGGGTGCGGTAAAGGGGAGCACAACCTGTGCGAGGCACAGGATGCACCATGGGTTGGTGCTCAGATTGTGTCTCCGCCCCTGTCCCTGCTAGGAGTGCGGGGCCGGACCCCGGCTATCCTCGAGTGGGACCCGTTTCGGGGCTCTGCTGCCCTCGCGGGACGGGTCGCTCTTACCCACGAGTGGTCTTCGCTGGCTGTGGGGCACTGTCAGGGGTGCCAGGGGCCATGACCCGCCGGGGCGCCAGGAGGGACGGAAGAGGGTCAGAGCCCTGCCTGGACCACGTGGGGTTCGCCTTCCGGGTTGCTTTGGGGGCCACGGGTCAAGGGCTTGGAAGCTCTTCCCTGTAGGGGCCCGTGGCCACCGCCAGGAGGGGCCCCACTGCCTTGGGACTTGTTTCCCCAGCACTCCTGCCACACCAGGAAGTGCTGGGGAAGATTATGGGCGCCGGAGAGCAGCGGGAGGACAGCCGGCATTTCCGCCACACTTGGGCGTGGCCAGAAGATTGCCGGGAACACCTGGGGCTCATCCGGGTCCTCCATAAAAGGGGCCGTCTCCCGTCATTCAGGGCTGGAGTCGGGTGGAAGGAGGGCGAAGCAGTGGAGAGTGGGCGGCCCGAAGAAAGGCATTGTGGCCAGGACATTGAGTGTTTGGGGTTTTGTGCACGTGACTAGGTCTTTGTGACCAGTGAACTGGGGTCTTTGTGACCAATGGACTGGGGTCTTGGTGACCATAATAATTGTAAATATTCTGTAAATAAACGTGTGGTGGTGTGATAACAACATGTCCGCCTGTCTGTGCCCGGGTGCCGTTCACAATATATAGACCAGAATGACTAAAAAAGAAGAAAATTTAAAAAATAAAGAAAACTTCTGGCAGTTGCAGATACAGTGAGGCATTATACAGACTTCATGTAACTCAATGCGGGAGAAAGTAAGTTAATAAAAAGAGCTTAAATGTTTGACTCAGATAACATATGAAGTCCAACCAATACTGTGAAGATGTGGACAAAAATACTTATAGAGTATAAGTTTGCTTAAAAACAAATGCAACAAACGATAATAGGAATATGCTGTTTATAAATCACAGTAAGGCACAAAACTGAAAAAGAACAGAATACAGTATCCTAAATGAAAACATAAAAAAGTACAAGAAAAGTATGTAAATGACAAGCTAAAACTTGTGCATAGAGAGCAGGCACAGAGTAAGAGTAAATGCATGGTAAAGTAAAATATGTCTGCAGCATTCATTTTTCAGAATTTCATTCTTTAATGTTAGGAGACTTAAAAATTTTACCATTAGAACCAATGGTTTTTAGCTGTTAGCAAGTTACAACTCTTTGCCTGCAAGTAAAATATCTTTCAAATCTTCTTACAGAAATCTGAACAATTTTGTTCAATATTAAATTCAGTGTTATCACTCCAAGCAGTTGTGTAGCACAAGGTTTATGGCTGATATGTAACATCTCTGGGTAGTTTGGTTAAAATTCTGCTCCTACATTTTTGAATTCTGTATGCACACTTTCTTTACGTCCATATACTTTTTTCCCAGATATTTAGTTTTATTGATTTTTTGTTTGCTTTGCAGCATTCAAAAGACATCTGTGTAAATGGTGTTGCTATATTATCTATGTACAAGTTAGCATGTTTATGTAAGTGATGGTGCTCGATTATAAACTAGTGACTGTTTCAATGGTGATTCTTTGCTTTGAGCCTAATGTTGCCAAGGAAGGTCCTAACATCCTGCAACCCTGAATTGGATTAAATGGTTTCAGCCTTCCAAGTCAGTTTTGAGAATGCACTGCATGTAATTTTTGATACTTCCAATGCATTTCCTCCATTACAACCCAATAATAAATTCATGCACCGGTACTGTAAACCTATTATATTGCCAGTCAACAAAAAACAAATGATGACATATGAATGATTATCTACAAAAAATACAAAGTTCCTCTTTCATTTTTGACCTTAACTGGAAATAAATATGCATACAAGTTGACGCTCCTTGAAACAGAACTACAAATATAATTCATATGATAAATTATCATTTTTTCTCCATCATCAAGAATCTGGAGGGATAATTTGATTAGTGTTTAATGTATGGTGTATACCAACATGATTTCATTTTGCATACAGCTGACATTAATAATGTTTGCTTTATGCATTGGTATTCAATTATACTGTGACACATTGTGGGGGAAAAAAAAATAGTGCTTTTGCCTTAATGAGAGTTTATAGCATGCTTTAGCTCTGTGGAATAGCCTCTGAAGAAAAAGTAAGGTTAAAATGTAATTTTTGTATAAAGTTTAAGGTTAAAATGTGACATATTTGTAAACTGTATTATGCAAGATGAAAAACAGTACAATGCTAAAGGGGAATGCATTTTAGCCAATTAGATCTAATATATGTGCACATAAGAAATAAACAAAATCAATGACAGGACCAATCAGTAAAAATGTTAGCTTTATATCATGTGTTGTGTAAGCCTATTCTGATAATAAAATGGTTATAAATAACTCAGTTCATGGACCATCCCACTTGCTACAAAGCTGGCCATAGGCGTGCTATCTTCTTGTTTTTTTGGGGTTTTTTTTGCCTTACTTTCTTCCACAGCATGAACAGCATACTATACAGGGGAATCAGTTTCAATTTTTTTAAAGTATTCAGACATGTAATCACACTAACATACTTTTTCTACATCTTTTCTTTAATGCCTGTTATAAGGCACTTTCAAATTAACAGGTATTATTGGGTAACAACTAATGATGGGCATTTCGGTTCACTTTACCGATTTGATTCTTTCAAACTACATGATTAAGTAAATCTGTTCATTCAATTTATTTGATTAGTTTAAAGTAAATTAAGAAAAAACAAAAAAAATTAATTATAATATATTTTTATGATTTTTAAATTAAATATTAAACATGCTGGTAATTCATATTGTATTATATTAAAATCTTTCAAAGCACGAAACATGACAATATAGTGAAAATGCATAATTAAAATAAGACACTAAGTTCTAGAATCTTAAGTGAACAAGAATTGTGTGACTCATCCTTGGGGAAATGATTCAGTGATTCAAATCACAAATTAGATAAATGAGAATATTTGACTCATTTTTGGGTAATGATTCAGTTCAGTTCAAAAGAATTAGTGAATGATATGTGCTTGGTACATTCAATCAGCTGTAAAATGTGTGCACTAAAATATAGCTGAAAGCAAATAATTATTAGAAATTAGTATAATATTTTTATAAGTTTCAGTTTTGTGTGACTAATTTGTTGAATGTATAAAGTGACATAAACCTATTATTTAATATTATTTTTATGTATTTTTTAAACATTTCTAATAACTAATTGTTAGAAACAACTTTTAAATATAAATGTGTCATTGCTGTAATGTGCTTGTATGATGAATGAGAGTTCTCATTCACAGATAAAATTTTAGGTATAGCTAATCAAGAATCATAAGTAAAGTGAATGAGAATCATAAACCAGACAGGCAGTACTTGCACATCTGCTTTAAAGATCTAAACAAACATCTACTGAACCAATCTTTTGAACTACTATCTTATAAATCTAATGTTTAAATGGTACCTTATTTTTTATATACAAGGCAGAAACTTTAGGAAAAATACAATGACTAATTTTCCTCAACTTAAAGGTTTTAATCTGATAGAGAAACAGGTTAGTTTTGATGAAGATAAAGGTCATATTTGTAGATATTATCAATTAATTTCTAAATACTGCTAAGAAAAACCATTTAACTAGAATTTCAGATGACGAATGGTACTAACCCATTCATAATATATATTACTCTTCAATTTGTTCAAAACATACTATAAACGTCCTACGATCTAAATTGTATACACATACCTTGTTTAACAATGTTTAAAATGTGTCCAGGACAGGATTAAATGCAGTCAATAGGGAGTGCTTCACTAGGTCATATGATCTGGGAATGCCCTACATTTACACTACTTTGGTTTAAAGTTTTGCATATCTCCCAGATAATACACAAGATACAAAATGGTAAATAATTTACCATTTTTCTTTTGCAATGTGTTAAAGGCCTGAAATGCAGAAATGGATGTATAACAACAAATGAAATTAAGTTGACCAGACAAAAGATGAAATATCTTGGGTCCATGAATTATGCAATGAAACAACCGTCAAAGTAAATGTAAGAATCACCTTTTCTTTTTGCATTTTCCATACTGTCACAACTTTTTCTGATTTGGAGGTTGTAAAACATAATGATAAATCTGGAAAATAATGATAGAAATACCAAAAATAATTTATAGTAGGGAATAAAGAGATCCTGAAAAGTTTCAGGAAAATGCCCAAAACATGCAATAACAAAGAGAAATTACTGTATAACACCAGATAGCCTTTGATCTAAAATTCACTTTCAACACACCCCATTAACAGCAATAATTGGAAAAACACAAAATGGGTAAAACACTATCAATAAAGAAGGATAACAGAATGTTAAATCATATATTATTATGTGTGGAGTACAAGTCAAGGTTAAGTTATATGACACACTAAAGTTATATAATACACTTAGTTATATAACACACCTGGAGTATTGTGTACACTTTTGGTCTCCATATTTTCAGTTTACATAAATGGAGATTGAAACTATATAACTCAAATGTTTAAAATATGAAAAACATTACAACAGTGGATCCCAGCTGTACTTTAAAACAAATTCTGCAACAAGAACATGGGACACGGCCGATTTCACACAAATGTTATAAAGTTTTTCTTCACAGAAAGAACCGTGTACATATGGAAAAAATTACCAAGTACTGTGGTGGAGAGAAGGACTTTAGGGACATTTAAATCTCAATTTGATGTTATTTTGGTCAATCCAGATGAATGAGATGGATGAGCTTGTTGAGCTGAATAGCCGGTTCTCATCACAGTTGTTCTAATGTAAGTAAACCTCTTTTGTGGTAGCCTATTATACACAGCTTGAATTAAGACTTATTTTGCTTAACTGGATTGGTTCTAATCCTCTCATACCTCACTGGGAAAGTAATGTCTTAAACTTTAAATTCTCTCTCTTAAGAATGGTTCAAACTCTTTTTTTAGAACTTGGCAATTTATCACTGACATACTGCATCTCTGACATCATTTGCATTTTCCAATTCTCTAGTGTTTAATTGTTAATTTTTGTCTGACAGTCTTTTGACTGCTGGAGGATGCTCAAGCGACCAGAACACATGATATTTTATTAGATATTTCACTCTAGTGTTTTGGAATGCTTTTGGTATAGTGTGTCAAAACAAATAGTAATAGCTTCTCAGGTACATTTTCAATCAATCTTTACAGCAGCATATAGTCTAGTTTGCGGAGTTGGGTTCTTGTTAGTATAAATAATGTACCTGGAGCAAATCCTGAGTGGAGTTTCTTCCTCTTGAGATGCCAGAACTAAAATGAACTTCTTTTCAAGAGGTTTTTTTTTAATTCAAGTTTTGCGACTGATAGTGTTGAGCTTCAACTTCTATGAGTGGAGCAATTCCCTGTTAACGTACAGTCCTATACTTTCCACTGAGGCTGCCAGTCCCTTTATGGGAAGACAGAAGAACATTTTTTTGAGATATCTGGAGTTGTATGTCTTTTCCCTCATGGTTTTTGCCATGCTTCATTCTGGCTCAGTCTTCACAGAGATGTGGAGTAAACTGTGACATGGTGCATTCTAGTTTATGTGTTTATTTCATATTGGTTTCTGTGGAAACAGTGCACCAAAGACACAGCTGGTGAACACATCAGTTGTACTCCTCCCACTGCCTCTCAACATGCATTAAGAAAATTATATTTTCTCCTCCACTCAAGACTTACAGAGGTTAAAGAAACTATCAGTGGAAGGAAAAGCATTTTAAGAAAATCAACAGTGATGCCACCATTAATGAGTATTGCAGGAGTGAACCTGCCACTTAAAAAGGTAATGAAAAGAACGAAACTAGCATTGTTCCATAACGACTAAAAAGAAATGTGATCATGAGAGGAAAAAGGAAAGAACAAAAAAAAAATTCAAACTTATATTAAGTGATAGTGCTGCAATTTATGTCAGTGCTGGGAAATATGGTGTTAAATGAAACGGGAAAGGAAGTAGACATGACAAAGTATATACTAGCCACCAACTGATAAACGAACAGCTTTTAAAGTTCCAGAAGTGCATTAACATGTAAAAGTGGGAAAGTCAAGATAAACAAACATGGGGAAAATGGAATGAATTAGTAACGTTTACAAAAGAATATGTAACTGTATTAGAAGCAAAATGTTTTTTCAAAGAGTATATAAATATACACACAAATAGCACAAAAGGAATTAAAGAGCAAATATAAAGGAATACTTTACTATCTTAAAGATTTTACCAGCAGAACAAACAGCATCCCCGAGTTAGAGCTCCCATCTGTGCACTGTATAAATTTGGTAAAAAAAATCCTCTATAACCAAGAATAGTATTAAAAGAAATACATGCAACATATACAACATGAATGCACATGATTTAATCTTTGGAGGTTGATAGAAAAATCCATCAAATTGTAACATGATATAAGACTTTTAGCAATCAGGAAATAATTAATGTCCAAACCATCAAAATAAAAGCACAAACTTACAGAAATGTGCCCCATTCTTTCATTTTAAGTTAGTTGTTTTATAAAAAAAAAATAGGGAACACACATTTTATTTGGCTAAACTTTCTTTTCAAAGCCAAAAAAAAAGCTGAGTGGACCACAAGGCAAGTGAGAGAACTCCTACAATAATAAATCATAAAAGAGTCAAAATCAACAAACCAGTCAAATCATTTCAGCTCAATAAATACTCATATGTTGTTATCTAAAAATTCTAGCCAAAATTGTAACAGGTAAAATAGATTTGCTTCTGGTTATCTCACGAGGTTTTTAGAAATTTACTCACAAACTTGAAACACCAGGAACATCATGCTACTGACTAAGCAATAATGTCACACAATGCACATTTCTGTTGGCACTTGCTAACAATGGACCGCCATTGCCAAAAACAATATAACCACTGTCAGTAAACCTTCACAAAATTACCCTCACAAAAGGCAATGAAAAATTAAAATAAAAACTAAATTTTTCTTAAAACCAAAATTAAACTGAAAAGCATGTGAAAAATGAATTTCAAAACATTACCAAACCTAACAGCCACAAGATAAAAATGTTTCCCCTGGGTATGTTTCCTGGCTTCTGTTTATTTTCCTTTTCTGTGTCTTGTTTATTTTAAAATATGATTTCTCATATGTGTAATTATGAAAATTATATAATTATGTGTTGTGTTGTAATTATGGATTTTGCTGTTAATATTGACTTGTTGTTTATTATTTACAATCTAGGTATAAAACGTTCTCCTATATTCCTTGTATTTTATGGGTGGAAACTGTGAAAGGCAGGGCCACACGGATGTCACAACTGTAGACCCACCCATAGCCTTTACCTTAAGCCAAAGGTTTTAGTGGCTCCTTTCCCTAGAACAGCATTTATTGTGTATGTTATGTTTTTGGAAGATTTAAATATTATTTCAAACTTTGAAAGCTAGTTCCTAATTTTTGGCCTAAGTGGGCCAAAGTGTTCCTATGGAATTTGGAGGTCAGTTTAGTTGGGGCAAGGACTATTTTAGGAAGTTTGGTATCATTCATGGGCACTTAGGGGACAGCTTAAGGCCTTTAGTTATTGTAATTCCCTGTTGCTCCAGGGGTTGGCAGTATGTCCTAATGCCTTTTCTCATCCTCCCTCTGGAGACAGGAGGATTGACAGGATTGAGTTGGGTGTAACACCACTGACATCACTTTCGGTATCCGTCCACCTGGACCCACCCTTTCTTGTAGGAAGGACTTAAAACTGGAAGAACAGCCATCTTGAATCAGTTTTGTTATGAATTTGCATCTGTGAAGATATCTCCGCAATTGTTGCATGTTTTTTTTTTTTTTTGCTTCCTGTCATTCAGTTATGTAGGTTTACCAGAGCAGTACTCCAAATCTTCTATCTATCATGGTCATGTCTTTTTGTTACATTGGGAAAGCCTAACCTGGCTTGTGGTGCCTTTGGGAAGCCTTACACTCTTTTCACCTTAGCAATGTTCTCGTATCATAACAAGAAAACTTGAATTTATGGTCTTAAATGAGTAAATAAAGAAACTAAAACAAAAATCAAATATCTCTAATAAAAAATCCATACTACAAAAACAAAACTAAAAGCAAAATACTAATTTAAAAAAATAAAATTCAAATGTAAAGTGAAATACTAGGTGCTTAATAAGGCTATCAAGTACTGTTGGAAAAACCCAACTGTAACATCTAAGGGCTTAACTCAT